>NC_138138.1:26195555-26392125 GCF_964188305.1 Podarcis bocagei
CCACTGTGTTTCCCTTAATGGCCCATCACCCAGGCGATTACCTCAACACCGAAGCTAGCCTGGCTTATATTTTAACACTTGCTGGATCCAGGGGTTAGAAGGATCTCTGCATACAGTCTACTCTTCCCCCACCCCAAATTCACAACATTATTACAGAATTCATCCGGAATGTAGGTGGAGACATGGCATCTAAATGTGCCTCCAATGAAGGCTTTGCAGCCACACTTTGATGCACGGTGGGTTATGCATCTGACTTAACACTGGTTCTCAGTTCAGCAATACTCAGAAGCCTCTTTACTTGGGGGAAGAGTCTGGTTTAGTAGGACTGGCTGGCTGATAGCTGCTGCAGCCTCTCTCAGCTGGAGATGAAAGAGCTCTGCTTGAATAGAGGTACTGTGGTGGGTGTTCTATGGCAGGGACGCGGGTGGCGCTGTGGTCTAAAACACTGAGCCTTTGGGGCTTGCTGATTGGAAGGTTGGCAGTTCAAATCCCCACGATGGGGTGAGCTCCTGTTGCTCTGTCCCAGCCCCTGCCAACCTAGCAGTTCAAAAGCACACCAGTGCTAGTAAAGAAATAAATACCACTGCAGTGGGAAGGTAAACGGTGTTTCTGTGTGCTTTGGTTTCCATCATGGTGTCCTGTTGTGCCAGAAGCGGTTTAGTCATGCTGGCCACATGACCCGGAAAACTATCTGTGGACAAACACCAGCTCCCTCGGTCTGTAAACGAGATGAGCGCCGCAACCCCATAGTCACCTTTGACTGGACTTAACCATCTAGGGTCCTTTACCTATTTTTTACTCTATGGCAGGGAAAGGCAGACTTCAGGTTTGTGGAATCTATACCCTGAGATCCACCAGAACCAGGTGCAAAAGTGGCACGCTTATCATTAAATTCTAAACCCTGGAATGGTTTTTGAGCACCAGAACAACAGAGCTCACAGCCCTTCTGCACAGAAATCCAGTCCTAGCTACCCTTCATTCTGCTATAATCTAGTGAATCAGTTGTCAGTATTAAATAACCGAGAGTCCAAAATATTTGCTGATCTACTTCAAAGAGAGGAGATATGATAGCCATCTTCAAATATCTGAAGAGCTGTCACAAGGAGAATGGAGCAAGCTTGTTTTCTCCTGCTCCGGAGGGTAGGACTCGGACCAATGGATTCAAGTTACAACAAAGGAGATTCTGACTTGAACACCATGAAGAACTTTAAAATAATTTTACATTTTTTGAAACTTTCCAACATAAGGTAAAGGTAAAGGGACCCCTGACCATTAGGTCCAGTTGTGACCGACTCTGTGGTTGCGGCGCTCATCTCGCTTTATTGGCCGAGGGAGCCGGCGTACAGCTTCCGGGTCATGTGGTCAGCATGACTAAGCCGCTTCTGGCGAACCAGAGCAGCGCATGGAAATGCCGTTTACCTTCCCGCCAGAGCGGTACTTATTTATCTACTTGCACTTTGACGTGCTTTCAAACTGCTAGGTTGGCAGGAGCAGGGACCGAGCAACGGGAGCTCACCTCGTCACGGGGATTCGAACCACCGACCTTCTGATCGGCAAGTCCTAGGCTCTGTGGTTTAACCCACAGGCGCCACCCGTGTCCCTATAACTTTCCAACATACAATACAGTAAAAACCAAACTGATCCAAATAAGAATTTTCTGAGTAAGAGCTTTTTGACAGTGGAACGGACTGCCTTTGGAAGTTGTGGACTCTCCTTCATTGAAGGTATCTAAACAGAGGTTGGATGGCCATCTGTCATGGATGCTTTAGTTGAGATTCCTACATTGAGGGGGGCAGTTTGAACTAGATGACCCTCAGGGTCCCTTCCAACTCTTCAATTCTATGAGATCACCCAGATTTCCCCCAGTAAATCCTGATTACCTCCCTGATGCATGTGTGTGTAATGGGACACCCTGATGACACACCCTGATTCCTCCTTTAGAACTTCAAAAGAACATTTACCTTCATAGTGGAAAGTCTCCTGAAGTGGTGGTGGTGGGAGTTGGATGCCCTACTTTGCTTGCCTCCAGCTCAGTCTCCACCACCACCATGCTACTTGGAGATGCTCAACAGAATGTGAGCAAATCATTCTGCTCAGCTTTTTGCTTCCTGAAGCAGTCATTCATCATCTTCCAAATCCTCCAGTTCCATGTGCACAGCCTGGTAATTTCCTCCATTTTTTTACCCCCCACCCCCCGTTAATGCAAGAGTAGCAGAATCACAGCTAAGAAGCTCAAATCATATATCTGACTGGCACCTTTCTTTGGGAATTAAATCAATGTCCAGACATTAACATTCAAAAAATTTACTTGTGGAAACCTATTTGTTGTTGTTGTTTAGTTGTATCCGACTCTTCGTGACCCCATGGACCAGAGCACACCAGGCACTCCTTTCTTCCATTGCCTCCCACAGCTTAGCAAACACATGTTCGTAGCTTCGAGAACACTGTCCAACCATCTCGTCCTCTGTCATCCCCTTCTCCTTGTGCCCTCCATCTTTCCCAACACCAGGGGCTTTTCCAGGGGGTCTTCTCTTCTCATGAGGTGGCCAAAGTATTGGAGCCTCAGCTTCACGATTTGTCCTTCCAGTGCACACTCAGGGCTGATTTCCTTCAGAATGGAGAGGTTTGATCTTCTTGCAGTCCATGGGACTCTCAAGAGTCTCCTCCAGCACCATAATTCAAAAGCATCAACTCTTCGGCCTTCTTTATGGTCCAGCTCTCACTTCCATACATCACTACTGGGAAAACCATAGCTTTAACTTTGTTGGCAAGGTGATGTCTCTGCTTTTTAAGATGCTGTCTAGGTTTGTCATTGCTTTTCTCCCAAGAAGCAGGCGTCTTTTAATTTCGTTGCTGCTGTCACCATCTGCAGTGATCATGGAGCCCAAGAAAGTAAAATCTCTCACTGCCTCCATTTCTTCCCCTTCTATTTGCCAGGAGGTGACGGGACCAGTGGCCGTGATCTTCGTTTTTTTGATGTTGAGCTTCAGACCATATTTTGCGCTCTCCTCTTTCACCCTCAATAAAAGGTTCTTTAATTCCTCCTCACTTTCTGCCATCAAGTGGCGGAAACCTATAGATGAATTCAAACATAATGTTTACAGTTGAATGCTTTTCCAAGCATGGGCCTTTGGTCTCTTCTTCTAAAGTCCAAGCAACTTATTTCCCTCCCTTTCCAGAGCTCAGCACGCAGCCTTCTGTATCTCAATTAGGCCATGCCTTGCAGCTCCTATGAGAGATTTCCACTTTTACCTTCTCCTTCAGCTTTGCTCTCTTTTTTTCAAGTAGAGAAGAGGCACTGCAAAACTTTATTCAATTTAGCAGTGCTCCTAATTGCATGAGAACTGCTAGAGAACGCTCTAGAATTCAGTTACCAACCAACCAAATGTAAAGACATAGTAATGCATACAAGCATTTGCAATTTCAGTGAATTAAATTACTAAATACCCCTGACCTGTACAGCTTGAGGGTCCCATCTTCACCTCCCCTTCATCAGCAGAGACCTACTCCTGCCTTTTCCACAGGAAAACCCATTTAATAGGGACAGTGTCATAGTACCATCAAAAGAACCATCAGCGTATATGGCGCTTTGCAAAGGAACATCTAAGGAACAAACAGCTTTCTGCCCCAAAGCACTTACAGTCTCAATTTCTATGGTGGAGGAAATAACAAATGCCTGGGTGGAAAAAGAAAGCACTCCTATGTATTCTTGAACTGCCCCATCGAAAGCTATTGCTTTGCTTTAGGGCTACTTTGATGTGTGTAGGTTATGGCTGTTTATTTTGACTAGTGTCTTTAGCGTGTCACACTCACAAAGATGTAGGGTATGTTCACATTACCACTAATTTTGCCTCCAGCATTAGCCACGATCCATATCGATTCTGTAGTTTGTTGGCAAACACTGCTGTTTGGTGTGTCCCCCGCACCCCCCCCCAAAAAACCCAGTTTCAGTACAGCTAGAAAACCAAATTCAGAGGAAACAGTGAAGCAAAATTTGAGACAGCTGTTGCACATGTGCAGATGACAACTTTGTGAATAGGAGTTTCAGTAGTAGGGGGGTTGTAGGGGCAGGGAAACCAAAATGGTGTTGTGTGTTGGGCAAAGACATTCTTCTGATGTGTACAACACAGTGCTTAAAATGCAGTTTGTGGGGAAATGACCTTGCTGTTTTAAGCTTCTAATGTGAGCATACCCATATTTTGGAATGTGTTGCCGAAACTGCTATGGCCAGGGATTTTTCCGTATTCTTTCTTCCATATTCAGAACGCCACTTTGTGGAAAAACCCACGGAACATTCCGGGCACTGGAAAATTCCACATACCTGTGCTGATGTTTCCAATACCCTGCCTGCCTCTATTCACCAAGCTTTACTATCTTGAAATGTCTGCATTTTTTCTTGTGATCTGTCCTCACTTTCAGCATTCTTCCACTGAGCTCTTAACTTGGGTGTGGGCCAAGAATGGCTTTCAGGAATAATATATGTCGTGCATTTGAATTTTGAAGAGAGCAACATCCTGGAACGTTCACAGTTTGGAGTGGGGGGTAGGGAATCAACGTATTGCAAGAGCTTTCTATCTACTTTTTATGGTTTTAATAAAGCAAGATACATGCTGCCTCAGTCATGAAATTTCTCTCCTTCTTTACACCCAGCCACCCTCCCTGACTGGGGAACATTGTGATTTGGACTTCATGAGTGCGGCGGGGTGGGGGTGGGGTGGGGTGGGCTGGTGGGAGGAAAGGCTTTGCTGTGTGCCAATCTTATGGTTCTGAATCCAAACTCAAAGATGCTCCATGATCTTGTATGAAAAAGGGATTGGGGCTCCAAGCACCCCCCCCCGGCAATGTTTTATTGCTGATGTATTCTGCAACATGTTTTCCCCTCCCAAATACAGCCATACTTTGGTTTTTGAATGCATGCCTTGTGACTCAAACGTCTTGGCTCCCGTATGCCGCAAACCTGGAAGTGAGTGTTCCGGTTTGCAAACTTTTTTTCCGGAAGCCGAACGTCCGAATTGGCTTCTAATTGAGTGCAGGAAGCTCCTGCAGCCTGTCGGAAGCCGTGCCTTGGTTTTCCAATGCTTTTGGAAGTCGAATGGACTTCTGGAACAGAATTGTTCAAGAACCAAGGTATGACTGTACTTTTTATTGTTTTTTTCAGCTACATATAAAATGAAGTGCATAAATTTTAAATACTGGAGGGACAGGGCCAAAGAAAAACAAGAAATGATAAATAAAAGAAAAATGCAAAAAACATTAACATTGATGGAATATGCAAATTCTAACACTTATGACATGATGATGTTGGGGGAAAAAGAAATATCAAAACAAGCAGGTTGATTCAGGTGGCATTAGATTACGTAACCCTCTCCAAAGTGATAGCTGAGCAATGGTGGGGGAATAATCGTTGAATGTTTGTTTGCATAACCTAGAAACAGGAACCAAACCGCATCAAAACGATCTGTCTTCAAAGTGCCACAGCCTTACTATATTATTATTAGTATTATTTATTAAATTTCTATACTGCCCTTCCTCTGAGGATCACAGGAAGGTTTACAATATAAAAACACAAAAATAAATAACATACTAATGAACAAACACAATACCCACCCTCCAATTGCAAGAATAGAGTGTTCAGCTCCTTAGTCTGCACTGTGCTATATGCTTATAATAGTGCTATAATAAATGATGCTATAATCAAGGAGTTAGTCTCCTTTAGTAGCAGTTGTGTGAATCTGTCATGGTTTCTCCTTCCTACCATGCCATTGCTGTCCAGAGAAGGGTACAGCCTGTCCAGGAAAACTTGCCCAGAACATTTGTGGCATGAGAAGTTCCAGAATTTCAGCTGGAAGTTGCAAGATATGCATAGCTGTCAACTTACAGATTTGAAAATAAGGGACCAGCAGCCTCGAAAATAAGGGATCAGCAGCCAAAATAACGGATCAACAATTACTTTGATAAAATACATATTTTGTTGCATGCAAATGGCTTTAGATACCTATTAGGTCCTATAAATTACCATATAGCATATATTCAACACAAAAAAACAAAGCACAGCTGGACATAGAAAGGGCCCCTTTACCTTCAGTAGCTTATTTAAGGGACATAATCAATAAGGGACAGCAGCGGGACATGGCCCTGGGATAAGGGACTGTCCCGCCAAATAAGGGACGTTTGACAGCTATGAAGATATGCACTACCCGAAAGTTCTCTTTCAAACCAAAGACACCTGACGGTCGGGGACTCTTGCGTGACAAGCTGCTTCCTCCAGCCTGTTCTTGCAGGACTGAACCTGCCAAGGGTTCCTTTCACATGGACTCCAGAGATTTTTGCACCCACTTTTCATATCTGGTTCTGGGATTGTAAGGGGCTGTTAGCAGGGAGACGGGAAAGGGACATTGCATCTTGGTTATCTTGGCATCCATCTGGCACTGACAAATTGGCCCGGGTCCAAATCTGATCAATGGATGTTGCAATGGCATTGCAAATCTGCCTCGGGGAGCTAGGACTACAGGGACATTTCCCTTTCCAAAACAAATGCCTTTCTTGTGAAGGACAGCGAGATGATCCAATGTGGGAACGGCTAAGAGTTAGCCCAGCCCCT
Source organism: Podarcis bocagei (assembly GCF_964188305.1). Lineage (NCBI taxonomy): Eukaryota > Metazoa > Chordata > Lepidosauria > Squamata > Lacertidae > Podarcis > Podarcis bocagei. The sequence goes on from NC_138138.1 coordinate 26,202,157, forward strand.
CAGCTTGCCTATATAAAGGGAGCTCTCCAGGACTGACCCTGCTGACTCTCCCACTCTGCATTGCCTCCTGCGGCCAGAGAGAACCATGACTACTTACTCCAGCCGCAGCCAGTCCTTCTCTGGAGGGATCCAGGGTTCCCGAGGGGGGAGCCTGCGTAGCCTAGGCAGGTCTCCGACAGCATCGAGCATCTATGGGGGCACCCCAGCAAAGAACGGCCTGGCCTGGCGCTACGGGCAGAGCGGTGCGGAGGCGAACATCTTTGACATGAACGAAAAGGGCACCATGCAGAATCTGAACGACCGCCTGGCTGCTTATTTGGAAAGGGTGAGTAGCTGGAAAGTCGGGTGCTGAGAACTGGCCTCAAGATACATGGGTGGTACAAATGCCCCTCTGTTTACCTCAGGCTTGGCTTTCGGAAGGCAGAGGAAACAGGGGCAGGGCTTGATTTCTAAAGGGGACCCTGTTGCTCCGTCTGTGTTGGCAGCTGTGCCACAGGGCCGACCCTGCCGTTGGCAGAGTGAGACATGTGCCTCGGGCAGCTGACTTTAGATGCACGAAAGGGCAGGGAATTGCAACTTATTTTATTTAGATCATTACAGCTTCACACCCAGGGAGAAGAGCTCTTGTGGTGCTAAAACAACTTGGCCACTTTGCACCTTGACTTAATCATCCTTTGCTGTTCTGCCTCAGGCAATAAAACAGCTTGGCTTGGGCTGGATCTGCTTCGCCATCTTCCCTGGAAGAAAACCCCAAATTCACACACTCAGCATTCAGCAACCGTTTCAGAAATGTCAAATGTTTGCAAATGCAGTCTGTTCAACACTATGAGATACTTCAATAAATAACAAGGGGGGGGGGATTTTTTTTGCCAAATGGAATTGCTTTATAACAAGTTTAGGCTCCCTACCATTCTCGAAATCCAACATCATGCATAACTGGGAAACTTGGGAAAATAGGACTTACTCAGTTAGAAAGGCCAAGGACTGAACTTTTAGTGCAAAATGTTGTTCCTTTATTGAGATCAGTACATTGCTGGAAGTACTTCTGGGGTTCCATCTATCATCTATCAATTTTTAAATTTGTATATTGTCATATACTCCCAGGTCTCAGAGCAGTTACAACATGAACTGCTTGATTTCTGTGTTAGCTTGTATTTGTTTTGGGGGTAGGATTTCCTGGACCCAGTGCATTCCACGTGGATCCCCTCCCCCAGACTGCTGGCAAGAGCTGCTGCTAAATGTGCATATATTAGCTTAGATTAGCCTACCTTACAAGACTGTTGTTATTTGTACAGTGGTACCTTGGGTTAAGAACTTAATTCATTCTGGAGGTCCGTTCTTAACCTAAAACTGTTCTTAACCTGAGGTACCACTTTAGCTAATGGGGTCTCCCGCTGCTGCCGCACGATTTCTGTTCTCATCCTGAGGTAAAGTTCTTAACCCGTGGTACTATTTCTGGGTTAGTGGAGTCTGTAACGTGAAGCGTCTGTAACCCGAGGTACCACTGTACTTATTTGATTTCTTACCCACCCTTCACTGTAATGTCTCAGGGCAGGTTACAGCAATATGAAATAATAATTATTAAAAGCAATTTAACAACAAATCACAGGAGTAGGCAGGATCCTATTGCAAAGATAAAAGTGGAAGGAGGGGGAGGATAATGTACACAATGTTGAGTTCTTGTGTAGAAAAGCAAAATGCAAATATGTAATGTCATTCGCAGCAGCCCCCTTGCTTTAATTGCAATGTTTCGTAGTCCTGACATGTAGAGGAATATATACATAAGGCTTCTAACCCTGATAAATCGCAACATGCAAAAAAATAAATAAAATAAAATAAAAAATACTCTGAATATGTGCAGTTTCAAACTTTGGCGTCTGAATTATTGACTCTCAGCCTAGCCTACCTCACAAGGCTGTTGTGAAGCCTTCAGCTCCCGGGAGTGAAATCAATATCCAAATATAGAACAGGAAGCAAGATATACATGCGATTTCACAACTCTCCGCGAATCACATACACAAACCATTTAGTCATCCTTGACCAACAAAAAAGGATCCTTATGCTAAAGTACAGCCCACAGAGATTTTAATTTTCTGCAGCTGTAAGGTGTTTGATGATTCATTTTATCTTTTTTCTTATGGTTACTGCATATTAATTAATAACAGCCCAGTCATGACAAGCAGGCCACTAGTGGCTGGGTGGTGGACATTGCATTAGTGACATTTTTTCTAAGTAGGGAGGAAGCACCTGGCCATTATTTCAAGAGAAATACTTCTGAGCAAAGCAAACCAAAGCCAACCAATTCTGTTTTATTCTGTAGAGGCAGTACATTTTGGGAGTGAACGAAATATTATGGAAAAGGAGGAACGTGATTAAGCACAGACATCCCCAGTGTCTTCCTCTGTCCAGCATTTGTGCACTTGCAGTCGCCTCTGCTAGTTTTTCTGCTGCTCTGGGAGGGTCCCTACTGAGTCCCAGGTGGGGATGGTCTGTATCTCTTGCTCTAATAGCTTAGCAACCACTGTTAAGTGTCCATAATGACGCTGAAGCCTTAGAGCTGCCTCCGCATTTTGTGCTCTAACTTTCTTCAGAAATCTCCAACTGACTTACTTTTTTTTTAAAAAAATGAAAGTTAAGAATCTGGGTCCCCTGTTGGCTCAGGGCCTGGTCCATGTGTACCTCCTGTAACACCCCACCACCGCTGTTGTCCCTGGGTCAGATGTTGTGAATAACCCTCCACGATAGTCACAATTCATTCTCTGCTACTATTCTCCATGACCGTCACTTACGGATCTTTTTAAAAAGGCAAGGATCTATACCTTATCATCTAATATCAAACTTAGGTGGGTCTTGTGCCGATCAGCTTGGAAGCAAAATGAGACCATTAAAAAGTAAGACACTTGTTGTTGTTTTTGCATTCTTGGAAGGGTTCCTTAGGTTTGTGGAAGTATGTTTGTTAATTGAGTGAAATAGTTAAAAGCAACACCACAGAAACAACCAGGGAAGGACTTCTGCTCATTAGATTCCTGAACCTACAGAAAGTTGAGAGTGTCAGCTGAGAAAAGGAAGATAAAGAAGGAATTTCTCTGTTTACACCCCAAAGCTATTGCAAGCTACAGTGGTACCTCAGGTTAAGTACTTAATTCGTTCTGGAGGTCCGTACTCAAACTGAAACTGTTCTTAACCTGAAGCACCACTTTAGTTAATGGGGACTCCCGCTGCTGCTGCCCCGCCGGAGCACGATTTCTGTTCTTATCCTGAAGCAAAGTTCTTAACCTGAAGCACTATTTCTGGGTTAGCGGAGTCTGTAACCTGAAGCGTATGTAACCTGAAGCGTATGTAACCCGGAGGTACCACTGTACTCTCTAGTGAGTAGACTGAAAAGTCAAAACAGCTTAAAGGAGAGCACAGCTGTCCTTGGTGGGGTTCAGCAACCCCTTTATTCTGATATCCTCACCACCCTGTTTGATTTCCTCTGCCATATGCTAGGTGCGCTCCCTTGAGGAATCTAATAGTCAGCTGGAGAACAACATCCGGGAGATATACCTCAAGCGAGCGTCAACGGAGGCTCCGGATCTGAGCAGCTATTTCAACACCATCACTGACCTGAAGTCTAAGGTACCAGGATGATTGCCAATTCTTCTTCTTCCAAAGGGATATAGCTTAGTGACAAGAGCATTTTGCATGGAGGAGTTCCCAAATTCAATCCCTGGCATCTCCAGGGATGTGCAAGATTTTCAGTTGCAAAACAAAACCATTTTGCCTACTGATGGACTCATTCTTGCACTAACAGAAGCCTGTCCTCCGGGTGGTGGAAACTGGGCCTGTTTCATACCTCTAACACTGGACTCATGCATGGTCAGTATCCAGGCTTGGTTCTCTGGTGGCCTGAAGATCCCCATACCGAGATCTAGGATAGCATTATGGAGACTAACCAACATCTTTCATCCCTCTGTAGATCCAGCAGGAGACCTTGAACAACGCTGGGCTGCTCTTACAGATCGATAATGCCAAACTTGCTGCTGATGATTTCAGAGTGAAGTAAGGACTCTTCATTCTAGCTGCCTCTTTCTGTCCATCATGCATATACAGTAACAGCCAAGGCAACACAATGACCAAATACAATGATACGATATCAATATACACTCTTTATATAATATGAAAGATATGAAATCACATAAACAGAAAACTTATGAATTATCTGAAAGTCACAGAATATGCACTCTTAATGGATTCTCTTGAAAACATAAAACCAAATAAACGTAAGTCTTATAAGTCTCTGAAAGTCTTTGAAGACTATGCAAGTCTCTGAAAGAAGCAATGTAATATAACTTTATGACCACTGCTCCATAGCAATTGTTGTTATACTTTTCCATTCACCATATACAGTGGTACCTCGGGTTAAGTACTTAATTCGTTCAGGAGCAGGAGGTCTGTTCTTAACCTGAAACTGTTCTTAACCTGAAGCACCACTTTAGCTAATGGGGCCTCCTGCTGCTGCCGCGCCACCGGAGCACGATTTCTGTTCTCATCCTGAAGCAAAGTTCTTAACCTGAAGCACTATTTCTGGGTTAGCGGAGTCTGTAACCTGAAGCGTATGTAACCTGAAGTGTATGTAACCTGAAGCGTATGTAACTCGAGGTACCACTGTAGATGGGTTTCTGAAGCATTTTTGTATCCTCCTGCTGTGCTGAAGAAGAATTCCACCAAACAGTGGGTATATCCGGGATCACTGTTCACAACGTCTGTTTGCGAACTACTTTGGCAGTGTTGGACGCCATAAACAAAGCTTTTCAGCCTGTTTTCACCAGATAAGAATATGTTACATTGCTTCTTTCAGAGACTTGCATAGTCTTAAAAGACTTTCAGAGACTTATAAGACTTAATTTGGTTTTATGTTTTCAAGAGAATCCATTAAGAGTGCATATTTTGTGGATTTCCCCATCCACTCTGGGCAGCTTCCAACAAAATATTAAAAAGACAACACAACCAGAACCTCAAGCATTGTCCCAGCACACCCTCAGTTATGTGGTTTTGCAGAGCCTCGGCTTCGAAAAATGCTGCACAGACCCTATTTGCCCATTTCAGGTTGGAAACAGAGGCGGCCATACGGCAGTCCGTGGAGGGGGACTTCGGTGGGCTGCGCAAGGCCCTGGAGGAACTCAACACCAGCCGGGCTACCTTGCAGGTGCAAGTGGACAACCTCCATGAGGAACTGGCCTACCTCAAGAGGAACCACAAGGAGGTGAGAGTTGGGTGGGCGTAGGGACTCAGGAACAGCAGGGCCTTCACACAAGTGGCGGGAAGCTTTTTCAACTATTCTGAGAGCCGCATGCCAGCGGTGGTTGAAGCCAGAGGCAACAGCGGAGAAAGCAATGGACGCAGATTTCACCTTTGCTCCCACCGAGTCTCTGCCCTTATTTATTTATTTATTTATTTATTTATTTTCTATACCACTTTATATTTTAAAGAAAAATCTCAAAGCGGTTTACAGCATATTAAAAGATCAAGAAAACAACCCGAAGAAAGTCAACTATAGAGTATACAGTCAAAACAACATAATTAACAGAAGACTAAAATATTATCTTAAAGATTTCAAAATAAAACATTACAAAGGAGGTCAACTACAGAGTACATATTTAACACAAAGTTCACACAAAAAACTTAAACATTTCAAAAAGCACACAATGACACTGCTAAGTGAAGTCAAATATAAACTGCACGTTTAAAACAGCATAATTAACAAGAGAATAAAATTTTATCATAAGCATGACACGGCTGTTAGGCAGGCACAAAAAGATGGGGTAAAAGAATCCATTAGTTAGGCTTTGTTGTCAGGCATAACGATGTCCCTCCAATCTCATCTGGAGCCTCTTTGGTAGAGCTGGTGAGTGTGGGCCTCACCCCCTAGGCCAGGTGGAAAGGGCCTTGCAGGGAGCAGCCTTCAAGACTGACAGCCCTTCCTGGCTTTTGGCCGGTTCCCCACGGATGTGCCTACTCGCCTCTCTTCTCGCCCCACAGGAGGTGAACTCTCTCCAGGGGAGGCTGGGGGGCACTGTCAACGTGGAAGTGGACTCCATGCCTGGCGTCGACCTGCAGAAAGTGCTGGCTGAGATCCGAGACCAGTATGAGGACGTCACGGAGAAGAACCGCCGGGAAGCCGAGGCGTTGCACAAGTCACAGGTTAGGCAAGGCTCGGCGAGGAGAGATGGTCAAACGGCTCAGGGGCAAAAGGTGGCGGAGGTGGCGGCTTGCTGATGGGATGCATTTGCACGTAAATATTCAGCCTATGCCAACCTGCTGCCCTCTGGATGTTGCTGAGCAACAGCCCCTATCATCCATGACTATTGGCCAAGGAAGGCATAGGTTTAACATCCGTTTTAAGGAAGTGTTGGGATGCGGGTGGTGCTGTGGGTTAAACCACAGAGCCTAGGACTTGCCAATCAGAAGGTCGGCGGTTCGAATCCCCGTGACAGGGTGAGCTCCTGTTGCTCAGTCCCTGCTCCTGCCAACCTAGCAGTTCAAAAGCACGTCAAAAGTGCAAGTAGATAAATAGGTACCACTCCAGCGGGAAGGTAAACGGCATTTCCGTGTGCTGCTCTGGTTCACCAAAAGCGGCTTAGTCATGCTGGCCACATGACCCGGCAGCTGTACACCGCCTCCCTCGGCCAATAAAGTGAGATGAGCGCCGCAACCCCAGAGTTGGTCACGACTGGACCTAATGGTGATGGGTCCCTTTACCTTTTACTGTTACCTTAAGGAAGTGTAGTTCTGTTCCAAAACAACATGGCATACTTTTCCCTTCCAGAAATCTAGCTGGCAAGAACATCTTATTTTCTTTCTGTGCAGCTTTTAGGGATGAAGTTCAGAGTGGGCTTCTCCTGGCAGGAATGGCAAGACCTTGTGATTCCACAAACTTCATATCTGATTCAGGATCTGTTTCCATTTCTGGAAGATAAGAGTAGCAACTTCATGTGCTAAAGTCTGCTCCAGCTCCAGCTTCCTTTTCTGTGCTTTGACATTTACATATTCGATGCTGAGCATTCAAATAACTTCCCCTTCCTTCCTACGCCTCCCAAAGTTTCTGGTCCTTATTGAGTTTAAGCTTAAGAATGTTTGGGCAGCGCCCACTGTTTTGTGAAATCTCAGATGCCAAGGGAAGGAAGGGCAGGCGGAGTTGGTGCATAACATAAGTTTAAGCGCTTTGCATTCAGTTTCCTGCATTGTTCCCTGGGAGCAAAATTAAGAACATCAATACAGAGAAACAAACACATACAGATGCATTTAATTTGCATTGTCTGTTTTGTCTGAGGAAGCTTGGGGAGATGGGTTGGCTCGGAATGCTGAATTGCTTTGCCATTTTAAAAATATGCTGAATTAACGTTGATGCATAATTTTGATTTGATTAAAAAACACACCATAAGGCCCTTCTACCTAAGCTGTCCGGCTGGAAGAGGATGTGGGGAGGTTGCACCAGAAACGAGGACTTCTTCTGTCTTGCAGATGGATGCACTCAACCAGGAGGTTGCTGTCAGCCACGAAGCTCTTCAGGCAGCTCAGCAGAAGATCACGGAGCTCAGGCGCCTGGCTCAGGCCTTGGAGATTGAGCTGCAGTCTCTCCGCAGCATGGTCAGTACCAGCCACTTCCCCATGCTGCCAAGAGGCTGTGCATCGGAAAGCATCGCCAGAGTGATGTGGATTCCGTGGTTGCTCATGTTTGCCAAGGAATTTGGAAATCTCTGTTTTCGCTTCCTCTTTTTTTAAACTAACACAAAATCAAGTTCTGGCCCTTAAGTCTGCTATCACAGCCTCGACTGTCTATGTGCAATTTGGGTGTGTGGTGCTATGGGTTGAACCACAGAGCCTAGGACTTGCCGATCAGAAGGTCGGTGGTTTGAATCCCCGTGATGGGGTGAGCTCCCGTTGCTCGGTCCCTGCTCCTGCCAACCTAGCAGTTCGAAAGCACCTCAAAGTGCAAGTAGATAAATAGGTACCGCTCTGGCGGGAAGGTAAACGGCGTTTCCGTGCGCTGCTCTGGTTCGTCAGAAGTGGCTTAGTCCTGCTGGCCACATGACCCGGAAGCTGTACGCCAGCTCCCTCAGCCAATAAAGCGAGATGAGCGCTGCAACCCCAGAGTCGGTCACGACTGGACCTAATGGGCAGGGGTCCCTTTATCTTTACGTGTGCATGTGTGCATTGGAACAGAGTTTCCAGTTAAAAGAGAGAGAGAGACAGAACTCCAGCACACTGCATATCTCTTAGTCTGTGTCAGGCTTGAGGAATCCTCTCCCTCCCTCCCAATGGCACCAAGAGGCAGGAAGGAAACAAGAAAGTTCTTACATATGATTTATTCAGTCATCATGCCAAAGACAAGGAATTCCGGTCATTCCTCCATAATGGAGTTGCTCGCACTGAGCTCCTCCCCCTTCCCCCTCTAGCAACAACACCTGCTTCTACGGTGTCCATCCACAGACAATTGTCTCTCACTCTTTGTTCTTGCACCCTTAATGAACTCCAGTTTTTTTGGGCTGGGGGGTCAGTTATGTTGTCCAGAGACGTGTCAGTTAGCTGCTCTGGTTCCCCTCCACCTTCTCCTAACTCTGCCTAACTTACCTATCTCTGAGCTGTTATCTCCCTCCAAGCCCTCCTGTAAATCAAGACTGCCTTCCTCCTCTCTGGAAGCTACAGGAGAAGGGGGTGAGGAGACCCCTCACCATTCCTCCTCCTCTTCAGTCCTGTTCCTGACAGACTGTCCCCATGGCTAGGGGACACATAATTTAATTTGCACAATGTATACGGGCCCCAGAAGGTGCCTTGGCAACTTTGGGGAAGTGATTTGGTTTTGGAGAAGGAGAGTTGTCCGTCACATGTTCCCTTGTAAGCATGATGGGAGTGTGCAACCATTCATGTGTCCCTACAACTTTGGACACCAGAGATTGGTTGGGGTTCTGTGGTGCTCTCAAGCCCTGAGCTCTTTGCAGGAAAGACAGGATATATAACAGAGATAACAAAAGGCCTCTGCCAAGGCACCCGGCCATCTGCTTGGGACTTTTACAAAGCAACTTTGAAATATACTCAGAGTAGAGAGTGGATCTCATGCTCTTTATTCAGCTCATAGTGGTGAGGAGGAATGAATGTCCCCTCAAAGTATCTGCTTTATATACATTATTTACACAATGGGCTACACGTGATTGGCTAATTCTGGAATTCTCCTGTAGGCCAATCAGGTTGTGGATTCACTTCCATCTGGAGCCGGATTGGGTGGCTCCTGCAGACCAATCATACTGCTGCATTGTTCTAGGACCAATCAGACTGCTGCATTTTGGATCCTATTCAACTCAGTACATAACAAACTTCCTTCTTTGTTTCCAGAAAGTGGCCCTGGAAGGTTCCCTGGCCGAGACTGAATCCGGCTACGGGATAGAGATCTCGCGGCTGCGTGATCTCGTGAGTGCCAGGGAGGCCGAGCTGTTCCAGCTCAGATCTGATGCCCAGAACCAAGCGGAGGACTACAAGCGACTGATGGACATCAAGAACAGGCTGGAGCAGGAGATTGCTACCTATCGGCACCTCCTTGAAGGGTATGAGGATATGAGGGTGGGGAACACAAACAAGAGTCCATCTCCCTGGACCTGCTGGTCACCATTCCTTCTATTTCTGAAGTTCAGGGGTGAGGGTGGATTTTCATGTCTCCGAAACAGGAGCCCCCACATGCAAGAGGGAGGTAGCAGCAGGTTCAGGGGAACTCCAGGGTTGGAAGAATTGCAAAAGATCTTTAGGGGGAACTAGCCTTAAGGTGATTCCAAGTCTTTGGGATCTTTTAACTGACTCAGTGTTCTTTTCTGCTCCCTTTAGGTCAGAGCCTGAGCCACCGCCTACCCCAGGTAAGCAGAAAAACTTGGCTTCTGGGCTGCCCATTAGGAAAACCTGCATATCTTTGCATACGTAGAAACTGCAAACCAGGACACCATATCTTTCACAAATGAATTCAGTGGGACTTACTCCCATTTAAACGGGGCTAGGAATGCAGCCCTAGTCTTTGGTCTAGAGTAAAACACACGGCACTCCTAAAGCCCATTGATGAAATCAGTGTATGGTGATTTCCCTGCACAATATAAACAAATCAGCCCGGAATGAATCAGATCATAGTAGTCAGTGTTTTTGCAACACCGTCTGTCCACCAGGGGGCAGCGTGTCCCCACTCCAAATAGGATGGCAGTGCAATCACTACCAACCTGGTCTTGCCTATGAGCATCATACCTGGAAGATGCGGGAAGACCATATTATACAGCCAACCTTAAAAGGCAGCCGTTTCCTTCTGCCAGCCCCTTGCAGTTACACGGTCTAGGACACAAGCTGAGATCAGGAGTACGGCAGCACAATGGCTTGAGCAAGGGAGTCAAGCCACACGTCTGTGGAAGAAGAAGAGAAAACAAACAAGCCATCAGGCGTTGTCTAAGCAGTTTGTCCTGGGGTTGTGTGTGTGTGTGTGTGTGTGTGTTGGGGGGGCAGGGAAATCTTTCCAGACTCTAAAGACAGCCTGACTTGGAACATGAGCCAAAGGGCTCACAATAGCTTCAGTGCACATCCTTCTCTGGATTTTGCATCGCAGTTCTCCAGCCAAGCGATGTGTCAAAAAATGCATCTGCTGGGATGACGCATGGACAGAAATGCACACTGCAGTGGAAATAGCACATGCCGATGCACTGATCAGAGGAAACCGCTTTGCAAAAATAAATAAATGTGTGCATTAGCCAAAATTGCATACAAACGTGCAGATGGCTGGAGGAATTCACACTAAAATGCTGATGGGTTTTCATGAGGACTTAAAAAAGAAAAGAAAAATATTCCCCCGCAATTTGACATGGCAATGTGGAGAACAACAACAACAACAACTCATTATTTATACTCTGCCAATCTGACCGGGTTTCTCCAGCCACTCTAGGCAGCTCCCAACAGAATATTTAAAACATGATAAAACATCAACATTAAAAACCTCCCTAAACAGGGCTACCTTCAGATATCTTCTAAAAGTCAGAGAGTTGTTTATTTCCTTGACATCTGATGGGAGGGCGTTCCACAGGGAGGGAACCACCAGAAGACCCTCGGAGGTGGACCTCAGTGTCCGGGCAGAACGATGGGGGTGGAGACGCTCCTTCAGGTATACTGGGCCGAGGCCGTTTAGGGCTTTGAAGCTCAGCACCAACACTTTGAATTGTGCCCGGAAACGTACTGGGAGCTAATGTAGGTCTTTCAGGACTAGACTTAAGGCTGAAAAAAATGAGAATAACTTAACTTGGCTCTTCTTCCCATCCTTACAGAGCCCTGCTCGAGCCGTCGGGTGAAGACTCTCATTGAAGAGCTGGTGGATGGCAAGGTGGTCTCTTCCCGGGTGGAGGAGGTGGAGCACCAGCTCTGAATGAGGCTGGCTTGGCCACAGAAAGGGCTGGCAAAAGACGGGTGATGGTGGCGGGTGGCGCTGGGGCCACGATTCTGCATGACTTTTCCTGTTGAGCTGACATGCCCAGACTTCTGTCTTCAAATAAAAGGAGTCTTTCACTTCTGCTGAAGGACCTGCTTTGCTGTGGTTTCTGAGATGGGGTTTGGGGGAGGGCCTTCAAGTCAACATGTGACATTTTCTCCTTTACCTGCACAGCCAGTGTGTGGTGTGGTGGTTAAGAGCGGTAGACTCATAATCTGGTGAACCGGGTTCGCTTCCCCGCTCCTCCACATGCAGCTGCTGGGTGACCTTGGGCCAGTCACACTTCTCTGAAGTCTCTCAGCCCCACTCACCTCACAGAGTGTTTGTTGTGGGGGAGGAAGGGAAAGGAGAATGTTAGCCGCTTTGAGACTCCTTAGGGTAGTGATAAAGTGGGATATCAAATCCAAACTCCTCCTCCCCCTCTTCTTCTTCTTCTTCTTCTTCTTCTTCTTCTTCTTCTTCTTCTTCCTGGGTCACTCTCTGGCCCTTTTGACTTCCCAGCTACCATGTCTCCTCTCAGTTTCCTCTTTCCCAGGCTAAACATACCCAATTCTCTCAAGGCCTGGTTTTCAGACGCTTGCTCATCTTGGTTGCCTTCCTCTGCACACATTCCAGCTTGTCGATATCCTTCTTAAATTATGGTGCCCAGAACTGAACACAATATTTCATGCATGGTCTGACCAAGCAGTATAGAGTGGCGCTATTACCTCGCTTGATCTGGACACTTCTGTCGAGGCAGCCTAGAATAGCATTAAATGTTTTTGCTGCAGCATCACACTGTTGACAGTGACAGAACGGTTCCGTTACACACTTCCCATGCCGTTCACATATAAAGTTGGTAGTGGATGGACTTACTTTGACAGAGCATGGGGAACCTTCTCTGCAGTGATACCAGATATTAATGCTGGGCAGGCACCCTTGCTATAATATTTTAGAGGCCCACAAAAAAGTTTATTTCAGCAAGCCTATCCAGACACATAATTTATATAGCTATTTTAAAGAGTCACTGGTTTTATCTATATTTTTAATTGATATACCTCAAAAATTGTTGTTTTTGAGTTTTAGATGGAGCTGTTTATGTTTTTTCTCCAACTATAAATGAATAAAAATCAGAACTGGGAAGGGAGAAAGATTCTCCCCTCCCTGCCCCCACTGCTTTATATGTGAATGGGGCAGTCATGTGATTAATAGTCTTGTGGCATCTGACTTGGCCCTCAGTTATTGTAGGTCAGGGAGTAGTTGTTGAACTACGATGCTCCACAGACATCTGAGATCAGCACCTCGCTCCCTGTGCGTCATAGGCAAACCCCAATGTAATTCCGACCATCCTTGGCCATATACACTTCTTGCCACCAGGTGGCAGTAGAAGCTGCAAAATCCATCCCAGGAACCCGCTCAATCTCTAGGTAATTGAGAGGGTCTCTAGCAGCTGCAGAGCTACAACTCCCGCCAGAAACTACAACTCCCGCCAGAAAGATAGTCAATGACCAGGGATGATGGGAGTTGTAGTGCAGCAACATCAGGTCGACCAAAGATTCCTCGCCCACCAACTGGGATATCACAATGGAGTTGTCTACACTGCACTTTGCTGCTGCACAGACTTGCAAGGGTTAAAGGTAGTTTCTTTGCAACATCGTTGGATTGAAACAGCTGTTCTTTTAACGGGGTAGGTTGGTTAAAAAAGTTTCTCTTTGGGTGGGGGTGGGTGGAAGCAACGAAGAGTCCTCTAAAACGTTGCACGATTCCTGCAGCATGAGCTTTTTGTAGGCAAGAACATGACCCCCCCCCCAGTAGGAAGTCACTGCACTGCTAGATGACCAGTTCTGAGTCTGTTCCACGTTCAGTGTTCTTAAAGCAGCTAGAAGTTCAAAAACGCATTCCCGGAGGGAAAAAAAAAGTAGAAATACAATCCGCGATAAAGTCGTCGTGCTGTTCTATGTGTGGCCACCAGATGTCAGTGCAGCCTGCATGTTAAGGAAGGTGGGGGATGTGCCGATGGAAACCAGGCTGTACCATGGACAGCTCACCATCTAGGGGTGCAATAGGACAAGGAATGCATCTAGTAAGCTACACCTACGGGACTCAAGCGAGCAGACTTTCTCAGAGCCAAACAAGAGCAGTCAATGGTCTAATAATTCCTTTTCAAAGCAGCTGTTGGGGGAACTCGCGTTGCATCGCACCCTCTCCCCTAAATCGCACCCTCCCCCCCCAAGGATTTGCCTTCTGCAATGGAACAAATAGCACTGAGGGGGGAAGGGAAGACCAAATTTGGGTGGCCACTCCCCCCAGCTGTTTTTTAAATGATAAAAAAGTAAGTTAAAACAGACAGGACTTCCGATCCTGAGTTTCTTTATTGGTGCTTCAGACATCTAAAAAGTCCATGCCCTCCCTCTGAAACCAGCCCAGCCCCTACTGAGACCTGGTTAGTTCTGGCTGGGCAGTTGCAGGATCCAGGAGGTCCCTGCAAAAGATGCAGCCTTTGCCTGCAAGGAGTGAAGAATGAAAATGGAATTCTCCTCTGCTCTCTCTCATGTACTAGCACTTGCCACAGCCAGGCAGCTGCAAAGGCACTGTAATTCACCCCCCCAACAAGGCACCTTGAACAGATAAGGTGCCCCTCTCATCCACACTCTTAGTAGACTCAGGCAGCTGGGTCCAGGAATCACAATTTTAATTCCCGACGGTGGCCTCACAGTCACATCACTGCAGGCATTGTGGGAAATGAAAATGGCAGCTCCCAGGCCAGGCTGCCTGCTGCTGATTGGAGCGCAGCTGTTGCTTTGCTGCCTGCCGTTGCCATGTTAGGTTCAGCCATGTGGGAAGCGGACCACCAATGTTGGAAGGGGCTCACTAGAAGGCAGTTGTCTGAGGACTCCCTCAAACCCACAGCCGGTTTCTGCTGCCTCTGATCGTCTTGACATACCCTCGAACATTTCTCCGATGAAAATAGGGACGTCCCATTCCATAAGGATAATTTTGCTATTTATACCCCACACATCTTACTGGGTTGCCCCCGCCACTCTGGGCAGCTTGCGACATATATAAAAACATAATAAAACATTAAAGAATCAGAAGAATCTTTATTTGCATCAGCCACTAGCCATAGCAATAAAATAAAATAAAATGTACTGAAGATAAGAGGTAAAAACTTAACTATAGAAAATACATTTGGGTGGGGGGTTACACCCATAATCAAATAACAAATCTTATTCTAATTGCGCCTGCTAAAAAGCTTGCAGTTTTTGCTGTCACCTGATCATCTTGATCTGCTAAAAGAAAAGAAACAGTAGCAATGGTTGAGCGACCCAGCATGGACAATAATAGAGGGGTAATAACGTCACTCCTCAAATCTTTATAAAGAGTGCAAGCCTGAAGCACATGAGCCACTGAATCAATACTGTATAAAACATTAAACATTTTTAAAAAAACTTCCCAATACAGGATTGCCTGTTTGGGGGTCAGATAACTCCATCTGCTCCACCTTTTCTCCAGTGAAAATAGGGACATACTAAGGAAAAGCGGGACATTCCGGAATCAAATCAGAAACTGGGGCAGCTTCTCTAAATCAGAGACATGTCTGGAAAGCAGGGACACTTGGAGGGTCTGTCTTGAGTGCTCTGTGCAAAGTAAGCATGGCAGTGGGTTGCCTTTGGCTACTCTTAGGGCACTTAGAAATGTCTGACATTTCCCAGAGCTGACCCAAGCTGTGAACATAGGAATGTTGGGTGCTGCTTTATAGCAAGACCAAAGAACATTGGTCTATCTAGATCAGTATTGTCAACACTGACTGGCAGCAGCTCTCCAGGGTTTCAGACTGGGGGTCTCTCTCCCAGTCCTACCTGGAGATGCTGGGGATGGAACCGGGAACCTTCTGCATTCAAGGCTGGCAGTCCATCCACTGAGCCACAACCTTCTCCCAGTTTCGTATTTGGTTACAAAGGAGCTTTGGCTGCAAGCCCTGGTGTGTTCCCTGCTCTCTACTGCTTTCTGTTGAGGATCCTGGACACAAAGGTCAAGGAGGAGTTTGGAGGCCATTGCCAGGAGGAAGGTGATGGTGGCCATTCTTGCTAAACTGGCGGCGGAGACAAGGTTCTTGCACCTGAGACGGGTGACGAAGAGCTGGGGCACTCTCTGCATCTCTGAGTCAATATTTTAATTGGCAGCTGAGTCAAAGCTTTGGCATCAGACCCATTGCTAGGAAAGCGCCGAGTGTTTGCAGAGCCCGGCCTGGCGCTGCTTGCCCGCCCTCTCAGAGCCAGCCGTTTGCAGATGCCAGGGAGCCTCCAGTTGCTCAGGAAAACAACGGACGGAGGGCCTAAACTGCAACTCGGAAACGCCATTGAGTAAATCAGAACTGCAGAGCGAGATGGTCATAGGCGTTGAACTTGGGATTTTCTGCATGCAAAGCAGATGGTGTGCCACTGAGTCACAGCCCTTCTTGCTTTTTTATAGATTGTTGCTGCCGTCCCCATTTAGTCCCCATGGAAGCAGAATCCCTAGGATGCCAGCAAGGATCCTGGGATGTGTAGTTTACTGCCCACAGACTTAGATTTCCAAGTACCCCCAACAAACTACAATTCCCAGGATTCTTTGGAGGAAGCCGTGTTCATTAGGTGCAATTTAAATGCAGGGTGTGGATGTGGCCTCATATAAAGCTGCCCTACACTGGGTCAGGCCGCTGAGCTGAGAATTGTCTTTATGGTGACTGGCAGTGGTTCTCCAGGGTTTCAGGCGGGTAGGGCATTTTCTGTCCGACCTGGAGATGCTGAGGATTGAACCTGGAACCTTCTGTATTCAAAGCAGATGTTCTTCCACTGAGCTATGGCCCTCCCCAAATTTCTGCAGCAAGGAGGCAAGGGAAACACAGCCCAGACCACATATGAAGCTTTCAGATGCAAAGCATGCAATCTGGTCACCCTCCTCTCTGGAAGTCCTGGGAGTCAGCTGCTCCTTGGATGCTGTGGAAATCTCTCACTGGTTCTCTGTGATGGACACATGAAGCTCTGGGTGAACCTCGGGCCCTGCGTGCTTCTTCAGGCTGGCTTCCTGTTGCCCCTCCAAAATCTGGAGGAGCTAGAAATCAGATGGCTGATTGCAGCAGACTGAGTGGCAGTATCATGTAGAGGGTTGCCAGGCCTCTGGGCTTGACCTGAAGTGGATGAGTGGCAGGTAGGTCTCCAGGCCGGAGATAGGGCCTTTAATCATAACGACAAAATTATTAGGAAGGCTCGCAAGCTTCACCCTGGCAGGAGACGGCTGCAAACTATGGCACAGACACTTGGGAGGGTGTGTGTGTGTGTCTGCCCTCCTCTGCCTGCAGGATCCATCCCATGACATCACCAGGGGCTACCCCTAGCTCTCAGGTTTGGGCCCTGAAATCTTGAAGAGTCTGGGATGCTGCTGACCTGGCGACCCTTGCTGTCTAGGCTCCAGGAAACACAAAGCAACTCACCCACCCTGCTTGCTTGCTGCCCCTTGCTGTGTAGTGGGGCGACTCAAAAGCCAATAAAATCACTGTCAGGGGTAGAAAGATAGAAAAAAAATAGTTTATTTCAAGCTTAAGTGATAAAGAGGCACAGAGAGTTAACGCTCCCAAGATTCTGCGCACCATGCAAAGGCACAAAAGCTCAATTTCGTCTGCAAAAGTTTCATGCGAACAGCACATGTTATGAATATGCATAAGCAACTTGAGGCACATATGTGCTTTTCCACTGGTTGGAAAAGAAGCATGATCCTATTTGCATTTGCAACACCACGGCAGTGTTAAAGCAAAGTTGCAATTTTAGTTGCTGTCCATATCAGCTAGCTGCGCAGTTGGAGCAGATTATTCCCACAATGCGAGGATTGATTTGCGGCCTGAGGCAGTGGTGCTTCTGAATGCCAGTTGCTGGAATTCCCATGAGCGGAGAGTGTTCTTGCACTCGGCTCCTGCTTTTGGGTTTTCACTGGTTGGCCACGGTGACAACAGGATGTTGGACTAGGCCCAATCTAGCAGGCCCTTTTCGTGTTATTATGCTCTTAGTTTTCGTTTCCAAAATTCCTTAACAAAGCCCACAATACCAATTCACACCAGGGACATCAAGTGCTATCTATGGAAAACACGGGGTGGGAGGAAAAAACAGGCCGCAAAGCCTTCCTCAGCGGACTCTTGGTGAGCTGCGCGCATTTCTCCTCAGACGCCAGGCGGGACTGGTGTTTGCACACACAAGAGCTCGCAAAAAGGGAGTGTCTGGCAGGCTGCCACTATTTGCCCCTGAGGGGGGAAAAGGCTGTGTGGGTGGGAGCCAAGTTTTCTTCCCTTCCTTCTTGGCAGTCAGGCCCTGAAGGAATGGCGAATAACTCAACTCACCTTGCATGTTAAGGCAAACACCCTTTGTTTCTGCCTGGATCATGCCAAGCTGGAGCAAAGGCGAAAAAAGAGGAGGCCTCTGTGTGAGGCAAAAAAAGTCCAGTCATTTGCACGACCATGTTTTGCTTACTCCAGCCTGTTTGTCCAGAGGGGCCAAAAGAGCTTGGAAAGTCCTTTTGGCCTCGTTCCTTTTCCCCTTCTCCTCAGAGAGAGAAGGAGGACCAGTTGGTGTTAATGGAGCTATCTGAGCCGTGCCCATTAATTTCAGTGGGTCTCCTCTGAGTAGGGCTTTGCAGGAGACAACCCCAACCCTGGCAAAGGGAAGCTGCTGAGATGCTTCCTCATTAGCAGATGCCGAGGCCAAGATATGGAAAGGGTTTGGCTGACCATAAATTTAGGAATGTGGGAAGTTGGCTTACACTGAGCCAGGCCATTGGCCCTTCGAGTTCAGTGTTCCCTGCACCAGGGCCCTTTGACCCTGGCCTCCTGGCATTGTTGGACTCCAGCTCCCATGATCTTCAGCCACCTCATAGCCAGGGGTTGGGAAGTTGTGGTTTGACAACATCTGGGGACCCTAGTTTGAAGAGCACTGATCTACACTGACTGGCAATTGCTCTCCAGGGTTTCAGGCAAGGGACAAGCCCAGATCCTGGGGGCTGGACCTGGGACCTCCTGCCTGCAAAACAGATGCTCTACCACCGAGCTATGACCCTTCTTCTCCTTAGCAGGGCAGCACCTTTAGTTCTTTCTCAAGGAGAGGGCGATTCTGCCACCTGGAATGGAAGGTAGGAAGCCCCAGACATAGGGATCGGGGCTGGGCTGATGTATTATAGCCCTTCCAGCAACAAGGTGTGGTGGCCAGGAGTAAAATAAAATAAAATAATTAAAATAGATGCATCCAGCCAAGGTATCTGCAGAGCAGACGGAGGCAGACCATGGACTGTGAGGATGATCTACGTTGGGTCACTGGGCATTTGGCAGTTGTCCTTTGTGGGCTGGTGGGAACCAGTCCTCTTTTGCAAAATGGCACCTTGCATCAAATGGTTCCAGAAGAGCCTGCAACTGTCCCAGCTCTATCTAGCAGCATTGCACTGCATTCTGGAATCTGCATTGCACTGCATTCTGGAATCTGCATTGCACTGCATTCTGGAATCTGCATTGTACTGCATTCTGGAATCTGCATTGCACTGCATTCTGGAATCTGCATTGCACTGCATTCTGGAAGGCAACCCCTGAAAGAGTGTCAACGTTACCCAGACTAAGTGGGGCAGCACTGCTCTCTCCCCTCACCACAATCTGCAAGATGTAGAGAAGGAGAGGCAAGCCAGAATCTGAGCTCTTCCTTCTGGAGGGATGGGATGGAAGGGAGGCACAATTTGGCAGTGGTACAGATTTTCACAGGCACTTGGTAGTGCACCGAGGCACAACTGAGAACGGATTCTAATGCGACTTACAAAAAACAAGTCAGCATGCTGTTTTGAGATTCAGCAATTATCAGTTCCGGAGGCGGCGCGAAATAAGTAATGGCGGTCCTCTTTGCGCTGCGAAGAGGGGCTCCGCAGAAAAGGGTCGTTCGCTGCGGCAAAGCGACGACCCATTAAGATAAACCACGAGCAGAGCGAGCTCGTGGCCGTGGGATCCGGCGGGCACCTAGAGCGACCCCCAAAACGAAGAAGGGTCCCCGTAAGGGGGTCCGGAAGCGCGGAGGGGAAGCGGTGCTGTGGATTCATCGCTCTTTCTGCGGGAGTGAAGCCGCGCGGCCGTTGCTGATGAGCGCCGACCTTTCTTCCTTAAGAATTGGATTCTAAATCATCTACTCGTGAGTAGGAAGAGTATTAATTTCGGGACTACAAAGTAAAAATTTGGCTGAAAGCGGGAGACGAGAAAAAGGAAGTCCGTCTCCCGGTAGTGCTTAGAGATCAAAGGCAAAGGAACTGACAAGCTGGAAGCAATAAAAAGGGATTTAAAGACGGGAAGTTTCATGCGTCTGGTGGAGTTGGTAACTGAAGGGAAAGGCAAGCTTTTATTTTTCTATCTGCTACTGTGTTGATTTTACTTGAGGATCCTCTCCTTTACTGGACTTTTAAAACTTTAAAAACCCCAGTCCCGGGCTTGCAGGGGGTAAAAAGCTTCTTTGCGGATACATATACAAAGTTGAAACGGATACATAGAGGCATCATTGGTGGATACAACTAAATAACTGTATCTTGCATCTTCAGATAAACTATTGGGACAATATTGAAAGGGCTTTGCCAGTGGAAAAAAGTTTTCTTTGAGGACTATTGTTAATTTACTTAACTGCAGGAACTTTAATGGCGACTGAACCTTCTTCCTTCTTTCCTGAACTGTAACAACACTCCCTCTAGTGGAGTTTGGGATTTACAAATTCCTGAGAACCAACTTTGTTTTGACTCTCTGTGGCTTGGTTATCTACTTTGAGGCCTGTCTTTCTCATGGAACATTTGACAGTTTGACCTTGAATCCAAAGGCAGGTGTGGAATGAGTGGTCCACCGAAAACAAGAGCTGCGTCGAAAGCAGGAAAAGGCCAATTAGTACAAACAACTCTGATTTCCCAGGCTCGCAGATCTTCAGTCCCTGCTGTTTTACAGGGAGCTGTACCCTCAACAACAGCTCCATCTAAGGAAGCTGAACAGCCAACAACTGAGGATATGGCAGCAGGGGGATCTGGAACTCTTTTAGAGGAAATGCTACAACAATTTGCAATTTTGAACAAAAAGGTTGACGATCAAACTGCTAAAATTGACCTAGCTACATCTTCAATTACTAAACTTTCTGAACAGGTGGCTAAGCACTCACAAGATATTGGGAGTTTAAAGGACGCTACATCTGAAAATCGGAAATTGGCCGAGGCTGCGAATGAAAAAGCAGGCCAAGCAATTCAGAAAGCGGATGAATTGAAAGGAGAAGTAAGGCCGCTTTACAAACACGTCAGCGACCAGCAGGCCTACCTGTCTATGGTGGAACTGAGAAACAGGGAAAATAATTTGAGATTACGCTCTATCCCAGAGATTGAGAAAGAGGATTTGACTGGTTTTTTGACAGCAGAATTTTCTAAATTCTGGGGTATAGAAGAAGATTCAGATTTTAAAATAACAACTGCATTCAGACTGGGAAGAGTTGCCAGGAAGGACAGGCCTAGAGACTGTTTGATCATCTTAAGGACCAAGCAAGAGAGAGACAAACTACTTGACCTACATTTTAATAAAGCACTTGAGATCCAGGACAGAAGAGCTCAAATTTACAAGGATATCCCTAAACAACTACTGGATCTCAGATCAAACTACACTGACCTAGCTGGGCTTTTGAGAAGCAACGGAATACCCTACAGGTGGGAGTTTCCACAAGGCCTATCATTCAACTACACAGGAAAGAAGATTAAAATCAAAACGAAAGAGGATAGCCAGAAGTTTCTGCACGACCACGGAGAAGACCTGCAGAAGGGAACAGCAGGTCCTTGGCCTCCACCTGAGTCTGGGAAAGTGCCAGCACCCTCGGATTTAGACAAGAAAGAAGACACCCCATAAAGAGCAACAACAGATTAATACAGGATGTCTCTACAGCTGTATAGTTGGAACATTAATGGCGCAAATTCCCCGGAAAAACGCAAAAGGATTTTTCATATTTTGAAGAAGGAACATTTGGATATAATCTGTCTGCAAGAAACCCACGTGACCAGGCTTCACAGGAAAGTGTTAATAAACAAAAGACTAGGCCAAGAATTTATCTCATCAGACAGAGTTAAAAAGAGAGGAGTGGTGATCTATGCAAAAGAGAATTTATCACCAAAATTTTTGTTTAAAGATGAACAAGGAAGAATCCTGGCAATTGAAATACAAATCCAAGGAGAAAAAGTCTTGATATTAGGAATTTACGCACCAAATGAGGGGAAATCAGAATTCTACAAGAAGCTTCATGAGACATTACTGGATTATCTGGACTATTCTAACATCATTATGATGGGAGACATGAATGGGGTGGTCTCTACCTATATGGATAAGTCACAGAACCAGAACCTGACCAAAGATGGAAGACTACCAAAGACTTTTTTCGAACTAACTGACAATATGGATTTGATTGATCTATGGAGGACGAGAAACCCCCTAGGTAAAGAAGGAACTTTCTTTTCTGAGGCCCATCTGTCATGGACAAGAATCGACCAAATTTGGACAACTAGAGGTCTGGCACCTAAGACCACAAGAGTAGAAATCTGCCCAAAGACATGCTCCGACCATAACGCTATGAAAATAGAAATGAGATTTACTACTGCCGATTCCTTCAGATGGAAAATGAATGACAACCTGCTAAGAGATCAAGAGATTGTAAAGAAGGCCCAAAAAACTTTAAAGGACTACTTTGAAATTAACCTCAACACCTCGGTGGAAAAAAGAATAATCTGGGACGCAAGTAAAGCTGTTATGAGAGGGTTTCTGATACAACAAAATACGATCAAGAAAAAACTTTGGAATGGGAAAAAGGATAAGATATTAGAGAAGATAACAGCCGGAGAGAAAAAATTAAGACTGAATCCAAAATCAAAAGAGACTTTAAGAGAAATTAAATTTCACCAGTCACAATATATGAAATTGATCAACCAAGAAGTGGAATGGAAAATTAAACAAATGAACCAAAGATCTTTTGAATCTGCGAATAAATGTGGGAAGCTGTTAGCTTGGCAGTTGAAAAAGAGACAAAAATTAAACTATGTTACCAATCTAGAAGTGGAAGGAAAAAATATTCAGAAACCAGGAGAAATTAGAAAGTGCTTCCAGAAATATTTCAAAAAACTGTACACCCAAGGGCCTGAGGAAGTGACTGAGATAGAACAATTTCTGAAAGATAATGGCCTACCAGAATTATCTCAAGAGAAGAGATCAATCTTGAATTGTAAAATAACACAACAGGAAATTGAGGTTGCCATACAGAACATGCAGTTAGGCAAATCCCCAGGCCCTGATGGACTTACCTCCAAGTACTACAGGATGTTAAAGGACTACTTGACACAACCATTAGTGGAGGTTTGCAACCAGATTATGGGGGGAGGGAGGGCACCAGATACGTGGAAAGAAGCATTCATCACTCTGATACCTAAAGTGGAAACTGAAAAGACTCAACTCAAGAATTACCGTCCCATCTCACTCCTGAACGTGGATTACAAAATATTTGCAGACATTTTGGCAAATAGATTTAAAAAGGTTTTAAATGAAGTAATTCATAAGGACCAAGCAGGCTTCCTCCCCGGTAGACATTTGTTTGATAACACCAGGAACATTATTGATATTCTGGAACTTTTACAAACAAACATCAACACTAAAGCAGTGTTAATTTTTATTGATGCGGAGAAAGCCTTTGACAATATTTCTTGGAAATTTATGAAGAGAAACTTGGAAGGGATGGGAGTGGGAAGGGGGTTTGAGAACGGAATAGAAGCAATCTATTCCGAACAAAAAGCTAAGTTGATAGTGAACAATGTGGTGACAGAAGAACTTCAGATTGAAAAAGGAACACGTCAGGGGTGCCCCCTGTCCCCTTTATTGTTTATTTCAGTCCTGGAGGTTTTGCTGAACATGATAAGGAAGGATCGGCAGGTACAAGGAATACGGGTCGGAGTGAAACAATATAAACTGAAAGCATTTGCAGATGACTTGGTTTTAACATTACAGGAGCCAGAATCTAGTACAAAAAGAGTTCTAGAACTGATACAGAAATTTGGTCGGGTGGCGGGTTTCAAGTTGAACAAACAAAAAACTAAGGTGTTAGGGAAAAATTTGACAGCTACTGAAACAGAAGAGTTTCAGAAGGAAACAGAACTAAACATTGTTAAAAAAGTGAAATACCTGGGGGTCAATCTCTCTTCCAAGAACCTGAATCTATTTAAAGATAATTACGAGAAATGTTGGTCAGAAGTTAAAAAAGATTTAGAAATTTGGTCAAGACTGAAGTTATCCTTGTTAGGCCGAATTGCAGCTATAAAAATGAACGTTTTGCCAAAGATGTTGTTTTTGTTTCAGGCCTTACAGATTGTGGACAGAGTGGAATGTTTTGGAAAGTGGCAGAAGGATATCTCTAAATTTGTCTGGCAGGGCAAAAAGCCCCGAATAAAGTTTAAAATACTAACTGATGCAAAGGAGAGAGGGGGATTTGCCCTGCCGGACTTAAGGATATATTACGAAGCTGCAGCCTTCTGCTGGATGAGAGATTGGATTTTGTTGGAAAACACTGATGTCCTGGATCTGGAAGGCTTTAATAACTCGTTAGGTTGGCATGCGTATTTGTGGTATGACAAGGCAAAAACATATGGAATGTTTAAAAACCATATTGTCAGGAGAGCAATATTTATGGTCTGGAAAAAATACAAAGACTTATTAGAAAGCAAAACTCCGAGGTGGGTATCACCAATAGAGGCCAAGGCTCGGAAAAAACCCAATATGGAGGCCGGTTGGCCGAAATATTGGGAAATAATAGAGAACATTGGAGACAACTGGAGGTTGCAGAGCTTTGAAAGGTTAAAGGGTAAGGTGCAAGATTGGTTTCATTATGCCCAAATTAATGAGGTTTTTAAGCTAGATAAAAAAACAGGATTCCAGGTGGAAAAATCGAAACTTGAGACAGAATTGTTAGAACCAAAGACCAAGCTATTATCGAGAATGTATAACTTGCTGCTTAAATGGAACACTCAGGACGAGACAGTTAAATCAGCCATGATAAAATGGGCTCAGGACATTGGTTATAACATCATGTCTGAGGACTGGGAAAGGTTATGGACCACCGGTATGAAGTTTACGGCATGTAATGCCTTGAAAGAAAACATTATGAAAATGGTATACAGGTGGTACATGACCCCAGTCAAGCTTGCTAAGATTTACCATTTGTCCGATAATAAATGCTGGAAATGTAAGGAGGCTGAAGGGACATTCTTTCACCTCTGGTGGACCTGCCCAAGAGTGAAGGCCTTCTGGGAAATGATATATAACGAGTTAAAAAAGGTGTTTAAATACACTTTCCCTAAGAAACCGGAGGCATTCCTCCTGGGCATTGTCGGCCAGAAGGTGTCAAAGAAGGATAGAACTCTTTTCATGTACGCTACTACTGCAGCAAGGATTCTTATCGCTAAGCATTGGAAGACTCAAGATTTGCCCACACTGGAGGACTGGCAGACGCAACTGATGAACTACATGGAACTAGCCGAGATGACTGCAATTCAGTCATGCGAGCTTTCACATGCAGCAGTACAGGCTAGAAAATGGTAGCTAGGCCCCCCCCCCCCGTGACCTCCAGGTTCCATGTGGCAAAGCAAGAACTGCAAAGCAAGCCTTTGGTAGCCAAAGCAAGCCAAGGCGGCCTTTCTCACCAACTGCCAGAGCAGGAGGTCACTTTCCCAAACGAGGGCAGTGCATTTTAGCTTGAAAACAGGCAGCCACTGGTTTTCAGCTGACGCTTCTGTTTTCTTGTTGGCCAACGCCCTGGCTTAGTCACTGATTAATGGGAAGAGCTGGGTGCTCTCTCTGGAGACGATTCTGGGGCTCTGCCCAGGGCGTTCCTCCCCTTTCAGGCCTTGCCAAGGTGGCTATGCAGGTGGGGAGGAATGCTTGCATAACCTGAGCTGCCTGCCGCACCCTTCGAGGGAACAGGCCATACTTTTAACCATATAAGGAAGCAAATTGCAGCGTGCATGGTTTTGCAAGAGCTGTGGGTGGCTTAACACTGTTGACTGATCAGTTTTGCCAGGGAAATGAGGCTGGGGTCTGGGGAGGCGGGGGGGGGGGAGAGAGATTGCCATGTTTGTGGGCACCTCACCAAGGTGGTTCCCTAGTCAGTATCGTCCCGCAGTTGTGGATTTACCTGGAAGCAGCCACTTGGTCTAGGAAGCTGCTGGCCATATGCAATTCCCACAATGCTCTGGTGCAATGCTACTCTGGGGCATTGTGGGAAATTTAAAATGGCGGGAGGCTTCCCAGATTTTGGCTGCTTTCACCACAGCCATGAGAGTGGGTCGGGATCGATGCTGCTGAGGCCCGAGGGTGCTGGGCTCTGTGAAACCACCAGCCTAGTCTCTGCCTCAGGGAACGATGCTTTTGGAAGTGTCCAGAGAAGGCAGGGGAAACATGGACAGCTTGGGCCTCTGAAAGCTGAGACTGGAGTGGGGAGATGGTGGAGGAAGGTGCAAGAAGGTGCAAGAAGCAATGCACTGATGGCATTGCTTCTGCAACAGCTGAGCTAAGTCTCTCCCTTTTCTGCAATCTAAATTAGGTGAAATCCACTCCGTACATTCAAAGCATCCTTATGCATCTTTAGTAGCAGAGGAGAATCTTGGAAACCGTAGTTTGTGAAGGGCACTGACCTCACAGTGCTCCAATTCTCTATACCTGTGGCAAGCTGCAGTTGTTGGGACTACAAAACCCATCGGCCTCAGCCAGCATGGCCGGTGGTCAGGGATGATGGAAGCTGCAGGACAGGAAAATCCGGCGGGGGCAACACCGGGTTGGTGAAGATTATTCTACAGCATCATCTTATTCACCCTCATGATACCTCCATAAGGATAACAATGACAGTGAACTGGTGACAGATGAACTATGCTTCGTTTTGAAAAACTGATTTCCAATAAGTGCCCCGCCCCTTATTTCCATAACAAGTCCTTGGGTCTGTACTCTGAATGGTGACACCAGGGACCTAGAAGGTGCAGGGCTTGTCAGTCCAACCCTTGCATAGTCTCATCAGGGCTGACCTTAAGGCAATTGGAGCAATTGGGCCAAATTGGGCCCCCTGGGCTGCTCCTATTGCAAAATTTATGAATGTTAAGGATATTGAAATGAACTGCAGGGGCTTTAGCAACAAAGTAAAATGTAAGATTGGATTAACAACAGATAAATTAATAGGATATGAATTTGCTGAATTGATTTCTAAAAAGGGATACAAGAATGGGAGATGTGAGGAAGTCGGGAAAATAAGTTAATTGAAGATGAGAAATTAAGAAAGAGGGAAATTTTTGTTTTTTGTTAATATATGTGTTTTTATTTCTTTTTTCTTTCTTCTTTTAAGGTGTTTAATGTTTGCATTTTTGTATTGTATTGTTTTCTGTGACTTTGTATTTTCTTTGTCTTTGTACGCTTTTTTATTGTGAAACTTAATAAAATATTTATCATGAACTGGGGCCCTACAAAAATAATAATAATAAAGTGCACCCCACTGCTTCAAATTGGGCCCCACTGGGTAGCCCTGAGTCTAATTGTTGCTGGGCCCGAGTTGCCCTGCCCTTGCATGAAGTCTTGGGTTTGCAATGTTGGGAGTGGGGAGACTGCGGCACTGGGGAGAGGGCAGGCTGGTGAGGCCTCCTAGATTTAGAGGCCCGAGTTGCCCTGCCCTCACATGAAGTCTTGGGTGTGTAATTTTGGGAGAGGGGAGACTGCCTGCTGGGGCGCAGGAGGGCTGGTGAGGGCCCCTAGATTTAGAGGCCCTAGGCTTCAGCCTACTTAGCCTATACATAAATCCGGCACTTCCAACACGCCCAGGCCCAAAGAGCGAGAGGGAGTTTCTATGGGCTGTTGCCAAGTTCCCAGGTTTGCAGTGTGAGTCACACAGCTCCTGGCATCTCTCAGCATTGTGGCCCAACAAAAGATTTGAGAAGAGGCCCAGTGAGACCCATGTATCTTTGGTTTCTCTTGTTATGCATTTGCAGTACTTGCTGGAACTCAGAGAGGGGCTTTCATAAGGCTTGCGTTTCCGATCTCCTCCTGCAATTTTATTTTTCCTGGGCATGTCCCCTTCTTGGGCAAAACTACCACCATTTTGGGCTTAGATGAATGAGATCTTCCTGTGCTTAGAAACAATGGATTCTCTGTGTCTTCCTTTCCTTTGCTGGCTACCTCAATGGAGTGCAATTGATGTGCTCAATAATTTTATCTTGAATGTTTCCCACCATTTGACATTAAGCTAACTTAATCTCCTTCCTCCCATTCAGTTCCTTCCTCCAAAAGGACTTCTTCTGGGTCTCCCAGATGATGAAGTGCAAAGGGCAAGAGGTCTCTTGTATACACAACATTTTGGAAGCTGCAGGTTTTTTTTTTGTTTTGTTTTGCCAGGGCACAATGAAATCTCATCTTAAGGGAGGGCTCTTAAAGATGCAGGGACCTCCCCTCCCCTTTCCACTTCAGAGAAGGCCGAAGTTCTTCAGGCTGGAGATCTGGAGGCCACCCTGTGAGACTATCACCCACCCAGCCCCATTCTTGCACTCCTCTCAGGCTGCTGCTTCTTAAGCAAAATCTTCAGAGAGCAGCCCCAAGTCCGGGTCAAAAGCAGAACACAAAGTGATACTTCTCACCTGGAAAAAGGTGCACCATGTAGGCTTGCCACATGCCAGGAAAAAACCTGACATGTCCTTGTTTTCGGGGAAAATGTTGTCTGGGGGGTGGGGGGATGTCATGGAAAAAAACAAAACAGATGTACGGCAATGCAATGGAAAAAGTAGTGGAAACTACTCCACTTTTTTTTGGTTTGTTCCCAAAAACAGCTCCACAGGAATTTTACTTTTTGAAATATGGCAACCCTAGCACCATCTAGGTCAGGGGTGGGCAATCTTTTTCAGCTGTGGGCTGGTCCACTGTCCCTCAGACCATGTGGTGGGCCGGACTATATTTTTGTGTGTGTGTGTGTGGGGGGGGAAAGAACAAATTCCTCTGCCCCACAAATAACCCCGAGAAGCATTTTAAATAAAAGGACACATTCTACTCATGTAAAGACACGCTGATTCCCAGACCGTCCGTGGGCCGGATTGAGAAGGCGATTGGGCCGGATTTGGCCCCTGGGCCTAAGTTTGCCTACCCCTGATCTAGGTAACCTCTTGCTTCCCATGGCTGTCAGGGGAGAAGTGACACCTGGTATGCCCAACTTTATAAACTGCTTAGAAGCCTGTTTTGGCATTAAGTGGTTGGTTGACTAATTAATTAATTAATTGGTAGCAGCATTGTTGGGGGGAGAGATGGCAAAATGGTAGCGGAACCCAATCTGGTTTATAGGCTGCTCATCAACCTTCCTTGCCTTCGGTCCGGGACGCCCCAAAGTGGCAGCTGTGGACACTCTGGTAACCTCAGACAAGGACAGACAAGGCTCTCTGCCCGTCTCATTAAAAAAAAAAATTAAAAAAATATGAGGGGGTGTTGTTAGGTTTCTGTTCTAGTTCTGGGGGATTGTTTGTTTGGAGCATTGTCTGCTCTTTTTTAGGGTTGTTTTTTATTGCTCTTTTTTGTTTTAGGGTTTATATATATATATGTTTTGCCCATTCTTTGGGAGGTAGGGCAGTTATCTGAGCATTGCCATTTTCCCCTTCTGTGAAATGGGTATTTTCCGTCCCCAAATGCTCCTTCCCTGCTCCCCTCTCGGGATAAAAAGAAAGGAAGTCAAGGGACCCCTGGCTTAGAGAGAACCATGGGAAGGAGGTTGAGCCCGTTTGCTTCTGGTTCTCACGCATCTGTGTCCCAGGCTGGGTTTCTCACCCTCGCCCAATAAAAATATAGGCGCGGAAAGGTACGGCGCACTCGTTAAGCAACTGCCGCATTTCTGAGAGTCCAGCTGTGCTGCGGGTGCGGCTTGGTGAGAAGGTATGCAGAAGAAGCTTTGAAATCCTCGCCCATCCCTGCAATTAGTTGGCTTGCAAGTTTCAGCACAGTTGATCCGGGGCGTCCCCAGCCCTGGGTGAAGTCCAGAGCAAAGAAGTTGCTGAGGCAAACAAAAGATTCACGCCTCCCCAGAGAGAGAGAGAAGGGGGAAAAAAAGAGGGCATGTTGCTTCCTGACAAAGGAATGAACGATGAATGATTCACAGGTAGTTGGGCCTAATCCCCTGCAAGGCTGGCAGAGGGACTTCTCAGATCATCTGCATGGAGGACCTAGTATTGCCTGCCTGGTATTGCTGGACTGCAGCCCCCATTGGGCTGTGGTTGCACGATTGGCGCAGGTCCCTATTGGACAATGCCGGTGATGTCACTATCACGGCTGGGGGCTGCTGAGAGCTGGAGTCTCACAACATCTGGAGGACCACAGATGTTATTCATGCCTAGAGTTCTCATCGTCCCTGACCAGTGGTCCTGTTAGCTAGGAATGATGGGGGTTGTGGTCCAAAAGACCCAAGTTTGGGAACCCTGTTTTAGGGCATGCATGCCCCAAATGCACGCTTGTTCCTCATTGGTTGCATGAACTAGCCTTCCTCAAGGAAAACTGCTAATTTTTGGGGTGTGGGGAAGGATATTCTTCTTGCTGGGAAAATGTATTTGCTTAAGATGTTTCTCATTCTTCCTTTCCAAGGCTCAAGGGAGACTAACATCGCAAAAAGTGAAATGTATGCTGCAATATGATTCCTCAGCTAGCGGGGCCATTGCAGCTTGCTAGAGGAGCCTCAGCAGAGCACCAGGGGAAGGGCTATAGATTCGTGGTAGAGTCCCACGTTCAATCCCTGGCATCTCTGGTTAGGGCTGGGAAGGTCCACTTCCCGAAACCCTGGAGAGCCACTGTCAGTCAGGGTAGACTATACTGAGCTTGTTGGAATAATGTTCTGATTTGGTTCCTTCCTCAAATTCAACCTTTCCTGTGAAAAATAACCTCAGGTTAACAAATCTTGGAAAGACGCAGAGAACTGTTGCTACTCAGAAGACACTGCTGGAACTAGATGGACCAACGATTGGCACAGGTCCCTATTGGACAATGCCAGTGATGTCAACTGGGAATGAGCAAATCCTACCCACCTGCTGTGTGCATGTTATTTTGTGACCCAAATGCTAACATTCAGCCTGCAGAAGAAGCCACCTGTGTTTCCAGGTTCTACTTGTTTAGCCACTGTGAGAAATGGATACTGGACTAGATGGGTCTTTGGTCTATTATAGCAGGGGCTCTTCTTGTGTGCAAGGGCTGAGACTGACCCCGTCTTGTCAGTGCCTCCATAGGTTACCCACCTTCAAGCTCTGCCTGAGCGATTTGACTTTTTAGAGTTTGATTGCTTCCATTTTCAACTGTTGCGTCATCCACTATCTTGGGGGGGGGGGAGGGAGCCCTGCTCCCCACTCTCCCTTGCAGCAAGACCCACCTGTTTATGCATGGACCGGACATCATGTTCCCGCTTCTCTGTCAGGATTGTTAGCCTCTGCTCTGGCTAGGTCAATGGAGGCAAATGGCAAGTTTGGAGCAGGGAAGAGCAGTGGCCCCTTATTGCTGTTGTGGCCTTTATAGGAAACAGACCTTACCTACGCTGACCAGTTATATTCATATCTGATATAGAGGAGGAGGGGGCTGCAGTCCCTTCAACAGTTGCCTTGGAGAGGGAGTCCCTGTGGAAGAAGAAGAGAAGAGTTTGGATTTGAATCCCGCTTTATCGCTACCCGAAGGAGTCTCAAAGTGGCTAACAATCTCCTTTCCCTTCCTCCCCCACAACAAACACTCTGTGAGGTGAGTGGGGCTGAAAGACTTCAGAGAAGTGTGACTGGCCCAAAGTCACCCAGCAGCTGCATGTGGAGGAGCAGGGAAGCGAACCCAGTTCACCAGATTACGAGTCCACTGCTCTTAACCACTACACCACACTGGCTCCACACTGCACCCAGCCAAAGTTCCCTCTTTGATATACAACTCTTTAAAGCAGTAGTTTCCAGTCTTTTCAGGCTCAGCAGGACCTGTCTTTAATCCCAGACTATATTGAAGACATATAGTGGAATGGAGGCACACACAAGCCATTCCTTCTCCCCAAGGAACCCTGGGAATTGCAGTTGAGGGTTGGGAGGTTAAGTTCTAGGAGGTTGCAGTCCCCCCATCCACTTAAAGTGCTGTGATGCAGCTTTAAGCAGTCATGGGAGAATTCTGGGAGCTGTCGCTTGTTAAGGGTGCCCAGAACTGTAGCTCTGTGAGGAGGTAAACAACAATTCCCAGGATTCTATGGGGCATGTCATGTGCTTTAAATGCATGGTTGCGAATATGACCTAGTACAGTGGCACCTCGGGTTACATACGCTTCAGGTTACATATGCTTCAGGTTACAGACTCCACTAACCCAGAAATAGTACCTCGGGTTAAGAACTTTGCTTCAGGATGAGAAGAGAAATTGTGCTCCGGCAGCACAGCAGCAGCAAGAGGCCCCATTAGCTAAAGTGGTGCTTCAGGTTAAGAACAGTTTCAGGTTAAGAACGGACCTCCAGAACGAATTAAGTACTTAACCCGAGGTACCACTGTATGTGCTTGGCTTGTGTGTGTGTGTGTGTTT
This sequence comes from Podarcis bocagei, assembly GCF_964188305.1. NCBI lineage: Eukaryota > Metazoa > Chordata > Lepidosauria > Squamata > Lacertidae > Podarcis > Podarcis bocagei. The sequence continues at coordinate 26,234,241 of NC_138138.1, forward strand.
GTGGTGCTCACGACAGTCTCTAGTTTGCAAATGTGTGCGAGGCTCCCCCCCCCCAGGCGTGGTGAACACTAAATTAAGTGCAAGGAGGGGGAGAGGAGCGAGAAATTTCGCTACCTCAGGCAGCAGAGGACAAGATGGCACCCGCTCCCATTCCATGTACAGAACTTGACCAGAGTGGCTGACACGGATGCCAGCTTGAATTGGGGAGGGGGGCAGGTAAGCAAGCCCCGCCCCACATAATTGATCGCATGATGTGGTGCACACGCACCATTTGAATGGCAGTGCCCATAAACTTGGAGGGGTGGGGGCTCGGCCTCCTCAAATAATTTATTGGGGGGCCTGAAGCCCCTTTGGCCCCTTGGAGTTGGCCCCTATGTTGACCGACGACTCTTATTTTGACAGCGGCAATAGGCTAGCATCTTCTGTTGAACTTGAGGGAAGGGGGCTAGCTGAAGGGGTGCTGGGGGGCCACGTGGCATGCAGCACCCGGCCTCCCAATGTCTCCCCACTGCTCTGCACCTTCTCCCTGAGGTCACCCCCTCACTCTGCCTAATGGCAGGGATGTTGCTGGAGAGGAGAGAAGCTAGGTGTTATGACCACATGTTCTCCGTCTCTATATTGACTAAAGGCATAATATTTATTCAGAATCGCGGCGCTTAGGAAGCACTCCTCAGGCGTTGGCTTCGCCTTCTTACGCAGGTTAATTCCGAATGCATGGGAGGGTGTGGGTCACGTGACCCTGTTCTGGCTGCCTTTTCTGCACCGTGCAGCAGCATCTTGGCGCCACCTCTGGGTAGGGACTGGTACTGTATGCATGGGCTTGCATCTACGTTCCCGTCAAGGATAGCAGAAGACAGGGCAAAAACGTGGAAAGCAAACAGAGATACACAGCAAGGCGGATAAACAGCAGGTAAACTCTTAGCTGGCACACTAAAGCAAATACCTTATTTTTCCGTGTATAACACACTCCCATGTATAAGATGACCCCTATTTTTTGGGACCACAACAAAAAAATTTAGGGGGGGGAATTTGCCCAAAGTTGTTGAGCTTCTTTTGGGGGAAGATTGACCAGAGTTGTTGAGCTTTCCCCCCTTTTTTGGGGGGGGTCACCACCATCAATCGCTCTATAGACTGCCAATCTCCTGCTGGCTGCTGCAACCAATCGCCTGTCCCCCCTCTGCTATCTGTGTATAAGATGTCCCACAATTTTTGCCTATTATTTCTAAGGAAAATATATCGTCTTATACATGGAAAAATACGGTACATTTAGGCACAGCAAGCAGCTAGAATCCTAGGGACAGGACATTGCATTCATGCATAGAAGGGATGGGAAATCACAGACCCAGAGGCCAAGTACACCTCCCTGGCTGTTGTGACTCTCCCCAAGCTGCACTCCTCTCCTCAGGCCACATCTCTCACCCATCGGCCTGTATGCCCTCCTTTTTCTTGGCCAGGATGGAATGTGTCCTTGAGCTGTGGTAAAGCTTCTTGTTTGCCTGGATAGAGGACTGTGAGGGGTGTCTGAATGTGTGCGGAAACTGGCCGACGGCCACAAAGGTGGAATTCGCATCCGTTCCTCTGCCCACACTTGCCTCTGGCCCTGGCCACCACAAGCATGCGGCCCCTGGGAGATTGCCCAGATGGGAATGCTGCCCCCAAGCTGAAAAAGATCTCTGGTTTTTCCCCTGTCCCATTGATTGACACAGATGCAACAATGCTCAGAGTGCCGACATAGTTACAGTGGTAGTGAAACCTATGGACCAGCCTTCCCCAACCTGGTGCCCTCCGGATGTTCATGGACTCTTGTCAGCACCAGCCAGCATTTACCATCTCCAACCAGGGAAGCAAGAGCATAGCCACCTCAGACCCTCCAAGTGTCCCTATTTTCCAGGGACAGTCCCAGATTTACAGAAGCCGTGCCGGTTTCTGATCTGATCCTGGAATGTCCCACTTTTCCTGAGGAGGCCCCTATTTTCATTGGAGAAATACTAGAGGGTATAGTAGGATGTCTCTGTATCTGATCCAGTATATGCAGAGTCTGTTCCACTCTAGTTCACTGGCATTCAGGCCTGGCTTCTCTTTTGGATGCTAGGGCTTTCCTTGTCACCATAATGCCTGTAAATAGGATCGCCACCTGTACTGTATAATATGGGATTGTCCCATATTTCAATGTAAAATGGTACATCCCATATTGATTCAATACAGGACACAGTTTGCCCTGCGTTTCTGCTCCTCCCCATCTCTCTCTCTCTCTCTCTCTCTCTCTCTCTCTCTCTCTCTCTCTCTCTCTCTCTCTCTGTGTGTGTGTGTGTGTGTCAAGTTAGGGAACCTCTCCAAATGCCTGTGTGAAAGGGTAGAAAAAAGTCATGTTTTTAAGCTCTGGGTAGCAAAGCACAGACAGATTTGCAAACTCGTGTGTGTGTGTGTGTGTGTGTGTGTGTGTGTGTGTGTGTGTACCTGTGTGTCTGACAAAATCCAGAAAGGCCATCCTGTTAGGTGCCAATAGATTGTAATGGATTGCTTTGAAGTCATTTCAGCACCAGATGAAAAAGAAATTTGGCTCCTAACCCTACACCCCGCCCCATCCTGTATTTTGCAAGAACTAAGATGGCGCCCCAAGATGGTAAGTGTTCCCTAGGAAGCTGGGCAGGGCATTTATTATTTATTTGTTAAATTATCTCCACTTTTCTTCCAACGTAGTACTCAAGGCTGTGTACATGAGGTCCTCTGGTGGTGTTCCCACATCCAGATGCTGACCAGACCCAAATCTGCTCAGCGTTAGTGAGATGGCTGCATCATGTACCCTCAGCAATATTTGCCAACGACTTGGGAAATCAGCAGAGAAGAAACAGATGTGGCGAAATGTGCAACTCCCTGGATCTGAGCATGTGGCAGGCTGGAGTTCAAATTCATGCTCAGCCATGGAACTGGTCTTCAGTCACTTGCATTCTCTCTCACTCTCGTAGCTTTCCCATCTGTAAAATGGGCACAGAAAGGGACACCCTCTACTAAGACCATTGGCCCATCTAGTTTAGAACTGTCTAAATATTCTTACCAGGCAGACAGTCTTGAGGGTTTCAGACAAGCGTCTTTAAATATTCATTAGCATTTATTTTGTTACAATTTTTTAAAGCTGAATCACAAATTTGGAGAAGTGTGTGATCTTGTGTTTCAATCCACACATTAGTAGGTGGGGTGTGGATCAGATCAACTGGAACTGACAAATAAATTATTCAAGCACCCCTATATTTAGGGACAACAAATGGCAAACACTTATTCTGAAAATGGCATGTCAAGTCATATTTAGAGATATTGATAGGTAGTGCCCTGGACATGATCTGAACCTACAATCCCAGGATGCATATTAAGAACACACTCTGAACCAGCATATGTATGTCAAGAAAATTGCCAGGGATGTTAATTGCTCCAGTAATTGCAACCTTGTAGGGTGATTAGATCTTATTGACTTCAAAGTGACTTCAAAACACTTCATTGTGTGTGGTCTTTCCACTGTTTCAGCAGGCGCCCGAGATCGTGTGAAATCGTCTCACCGATTTCACTTATGTGGAAACGATCATGCACAGCTTCTCTGCCGCCAGGTGAGGGCACCTTTGATACACTTTTGGAAGATACACCTCACCTACAGGTGAGTAGGCAGACAGACAACAGGCACGGCTTGAGCTTCCTGCCTGCTTCTTTTGCTTTGACAGGTGATGACGGGTACCAGCTCAATCTCATCCGTAGCATAAAGGCACACACAGGACCGCAGCATGCCTGAGGAGGTCTGCCTTGGATGGGAGAATGGGCTGAGAAACCCACGGGAGTAGTTGGAAAGAAGACCAGAGCCCTCCCCCAAAATAAAAGTACCGTATTTTTTGCTCTATAAGACTCACTTTTTCCCTCCTAAAAAGTAAGGGGAAATGTGTGTACGTCTTATGGAGCGAATCCAGGCTGCGCAGCTATCACTGAAGCCAGAACAGCAAGAGGGATCGCTGCCTTCACTGCGCAGCGATCCCGCTTGCTGTTCTGGCTTCTGAGATTCAGAATATATTTTTTCGTCTTTTCCTCCTCCAAAAACTAGGTGCATCTTGTGGTCTGGTGTGTCTTATAGAGCGAAAAATACGGTATATTTTTGTTTTTGAAAAATTCCAAAACAACAAATTTGCAAAGCTTGTTTCCACCAGTAGAAAGCCTTCCTTTGGAATGAGAAAAGATTTGCCCTTGTTCTCTCCACCTTTCCAAGCAGTGTACTTTCAGTGGCTATGGGAGGGATTGTTTGGGAAAAAGCTCGTGCTTTTCTGTCTTGGGAACAGCCACGCCTCGCTCATTTCAAGGGCTGCCCGCCTCAGTTTCTCCTCTGGAGGTGCTTCAGGCCACCCATCCTTCAGGTCACAGGGACTGATTGCAGGTGGAACTTTCTGACAGATACTCACACAAAGCAGAGCAAAGACGGCTGTCTCCTTCTCTGGGACTGGAACACACACCGTGTCTGCCAGTGCTGGCGTGTGACTGATGCAACCGAGCCGTGCTTCAGTGAAATCTGACACAAAGGAGGGATGACGTGTGCCGCATGTGATTATGCGCCCCCTTTTCGTGAGACACATACCATGCAGTTCTGGGAGAAGGCCAGCTTTGCAATGCGCATTCTCTTCTGGACCACAGAAAACCTCTGGGGCAGATGTGCATTGTCTAGCAGGGTGGGGTTCAGCACCCGATGGCAGAACGGAACGCCGAGGTCTGCGGGTTCAGAAAGGCAGAGCGAAATATGCAAAGCTAGAGACAGACGGATTACCAAACACAGAGCCGGTCAAAACTGGGAAACCTCATTGGGAGCAGCAGCAGACAGAGCTTGTGAAACCAAGGAGGCTGCTGAGTACATAATGCAAAATGACTCAAATGAGGAAACTGCACACTGCAGGTTGAGAGTGTAAAAGGAGCCCAGCTGAATCAGGCCAAAGGCCCATGGAGTCCAGTGTTCTGTTCGCAGAGTGGCCTACCGGATGCCCAGATGAAGCCCACAAATAAATCTTGAGGGCACCAGCCAGGGAGCCAGTGTGGTGTAGTGGTTAAGAGCGGTAGTCTCATAATCTGGGGAACCGGGTTCGTGTCTCTGCTCTTCCACATGCAGCTGCTGGGTGACCTTGGGCTAGTCACACTTCTCTGACGTCTCTCAGCCCCACTCACCTCACAGAGTGTTTGTTGTGGGGGAGGAAGGGAAAGGAGAATGTTAGCCACTTTGAGACTCCTTCGGGTAGTGATAAAGCGGGATATCAAATCCAAACTCTTCTTCTTCTCCCAAGCCAGTGGCAGAGGAAGGGGGTGCGAGGGGTCTGGACTGCCCTGGGTGCCATCCCTGAGGGGGTGACCAAAATATGAGTTTTAAAAAATAATAATTAAAAAACTGGGCACACGAAACTTTTTAGTTCAGTCAAAAAACGTAATGAAACACAGCTGGCAGTGGGCGCCACACTGCGGGGGCTGGCACTTACATGGTGGCTGCAGTGTGCCCGAGCCACGCGCCTCTCCTGGGAGTGACGTGGTGGCTTGGCCGCCTGCAGGTTCCGCGCTGCCTGAAACGGCAGTGTGGGGATTGCGTCTGTCCACCTCCTCTCCCTCAGCTGCCCTACAGCTGAGGGAAAGGCGGTGGGGAGGCTCCACGCAGCGCACCCTGCCTTGCCTCTCCCCACTCCCATGCACTGCTCACCCCGCCCCAGGCTGCAGGACATGTGGGCCGCATCTGGCACCCAAGCGGCTAGCTAAGCTGCTGTTCCCAGCAACTGGTATTCAGAGACATGCTGGCATTCCACACCCTTCAATATTTCTCGGATGAAAATAGGAACGTCCTATTCCACAATAAAGGGACGCGGGTGGCATTGTGGGTTAAACCACAGAGCCTAGGACTTGCCGATCAGAAGGTCTGTGGTTCGAATCCCTGCGATGGGGTGAGCTCCCATTGCTCGGTCCCTGCTCCTGCCAACCTAGCAGTTCAAAAGCACATCAAAGTGCAAGTAGATAAATAGGTACCGCTCCGGCGGGAAGGTAAACAGCGTTTCCGTGCGCTGCTCTGGTTCACCAGAAGGGGCTTAGTCATGCTGGCCACATGACCTGGAAGCTGTACGCCGGCTCCCTCGGCCAATAAAGCGAGATGAGCACCGCGACCCCAGAGTCGGCCACGACTGGACCTAATGGTCAGTGGTCCCTTTACCTTTTTATTCCACAATAATATATAATATAAGAATGATGATGATGATGATTTTATTTATACCCGCCTATCTGACTGGGTTGCCCCAGCCACTCTGGGTGGCTTCCAACATATATAAAAACACAACAAAACATTAAGCATTAAAAAAACACTTCCCTATACAGGGCTGCCTTCAGATGTCTTCCAAAGGTTGTAGAGTTACTAATCTCATTGGCTTGGGGGTTGCATAACTCCATACCCTCCAACATTTCTCCGAAGAAAGTAGAGACGTCCTAAGTCAAAGCGGGACATTCCAGGATCAAATCAGAACCTGGGATGGCTTCTGTAAATCCGGGACTGTCCCTGGAAACTAGGGACACTTGGAGGGTCCGCCATCCTGACACTGGGAGTAGAACATAGTCATCATGCCTGCTAGCCGTGGATAACCTTGTCATCCATGAATTTGTCTAATCCTCTTTTATTTTTATTTTTTATAATAATTTTAAATAAGTTTTCAATTTGACATTTCAAAATAAACATCTTACAAACTTTATTATATCCAATGACTTCCCTTCTTCTTCTTCCATGGTTCATTTTACATATCATACATTCCTGCATATTTTACTATAAACATTCAAATCAGTTCCCCACTTTTACATCCATCAGAAATTATTTACTCTGTTGAATTTATCTTAAAGCTGCCAGCATTTTCAGCTATACAGTGGTACCTCAGGTTACATAGGCTTCAGGTTACATACGCTTCAGGTTACAGACTCCGCTAACGCAGAAATAGTACCTTGGGTTAAGAACTTTGCTTCAGGATGAGAACAGAAATTGTGCTCTGGCAGCATGGCAGCAGCAGGAGGCCCCATTCGCTAAAGTGGTGCTTCAGGTTAAGAACAGTTTCAAGTTAAGAACGGACCTCCGGAATGAATTAAGTACTTAACCCAAGGTACCACTATATACAGTTATTTTCCACATATTCAATAAATGTTTTCCACTCTTTTTCTAATATATGTTCTTCTTGCTCTCTTATACTATGTGTTAAATCTGCAAGTTCTGCAGTTTCTGTCAACTTAAGTTGGCAGTCCTCTTTAGTTGGGACCTCACTCACTTTCCATTTTGGGGCTAACAAAACACAGGTTGCAGTTGTTGCATACATAAACAACCTTTTTTGATACCTAGGAATTTCTGTCTGGGTTATTCCCAACAAAAAGGACTCTGGTTTTTTTTGGGGGGAAGTTGAGTGCCACAACCCCAGAGTTGTTCACGACTGGACTTAACTGTCAGGGGTCCTTTACCTTTTTAATTTTAAACATTTCCCCCCAATTCATTATAAATCATTTCCTAATATACTTCTACATTTTTACATGTCCACCACATGTGAAAAAGGTTCCCTCTGCTTCTTTACACTTCCATCCATCTGTTTTATAAATCATAGCCAACCTACTCAGAGTTAGGTACCATCTATGAATCATTTTCAAATAATTCTCTTTCAATGAGTAACACGCAGTAAATTTCAGGTCTCTTTTCCAAAGTTTCTTCCAGAGGTTAAAGTCTATTTGTTGTTGTTTAGTCGTTTAGTTGTGTCCGACTCTTTGTGACCCCATGGACCAGAGCACGCCAGGCACTCCTGTCTTCCAAACTTAATGCATATGTAGAAGGAGCCTGCTGGATCAGGCCAATGGTCCAGCAGCCTGTTTTAACAATGGCCACCCAGAAGCCTGTCCAGGAGGACGTCCCCTCCTCCGATGTCCAGAAACTGGTCTTGAGAAGCATTGCTGGCAGCGACTGTGGAGGCAGAGCCCAGCCACCATGGCTAGTAGCCACTGGTAGCCTTGCCTTCCATGAATTTGTCCAATCTTCTTTAACACCATCTGAGGGCCTCCTGAAGAAGCGAATTCCATAGTTTTAACTATGCTTTGCATGAAGAAGGGTTTTCTTTTGTCTATTCTGAATCTTCCAGTGTTCAGCATCACTGGATGTCCATGAATATCTATATCTATATATATGTGTGTGCATGTATGTGTATACACACACACACACACACACACACACACACACACACACACACACACACTCATTACCTACTCATATTGAAATACTGTCCCTCTTAGATTCAAACTTAGATTCACCAAATGTTTAGGGGTATGCATACCCCTGTGTACCCCCAGGAAAAAAGCACTGAATTTTCTGTTTTACAATTTTGAATGCTCATTAAAACATCCTTAAAATATCAGTGATTTCCTTTCTTCTCTTTCCATGGTTCGTTTTGCATATCATAAATCCCAGTATATTTTACATAAACCAAACCAAAATAAAAAAAATTCCTTCCAGTAGCACCTTAAAGACCAACTAAGTTAGTTCTTGGTATGAGCTTTCGTGTGCATGCACATGAAAGCTCATACCAAGAACTAACTTAGTTGGTCTTTAAGGTGCTACTGGAAGGATGTGTATCTGAAGAAGTGTGCATGCACACGAAAGCTCATACCAAGAACTAACTTAGTTGGTCTTTAAGGTGCTACTGGAAGGAATTTTTTTATTTTGACTATGGCAGACCAACACGGCTACCTATCTGTAACATAAACCAAACCATTCAATATTCCTTTATTATAACCATCAAAACTTATTCACGCTGTTGAATTTATCTTAACGCTGCCAACGTTTTCAAGTGTACACAATTCCCACCCCCCATATATTCAATAAACATTTTCCCAGTCTTCTTTAAACGTATGTCCTTCTTGTTCTCTTATTCTATACGTTAGGTCCGCAAGCTGCGCATATTCCATCAGCTTAAGTTGCCATTCTTAAGTCACTCATTTTCCATTTTTAGGCTAACAAAATGCAGGCTGCAGTAGTGGCGTACATAAATTGGATGTCTGTGAATTCTGATGTTATGAGAAGTGGAGAAAAACATTCCTCTGGTCACTTTCTCCATGCCACACGTGGTTTCGAACACCTCTTTATTATGTTGCCTCTCGTTTTCCTTTCCTCTAAGCTGAAGGTTCCCAAATGCTGCAAGACTTCCTCCTAGGGAAGTCTCTCCACGATCATCTTCTGGTTGCCCTTGCCTATTGTTTTTGAGGTGAGCCAACCAGAACTGCACACGGTATTCCAAATGGGTTGCACCATATATTTGCGTAAGGCAGGGGTGGCCAACTCCCAAGAGACTGCGATCTACTCACAGAGTTAAAAAGTGGCAGCAGTCTACCCCCTTTTTTTGGGGTTCAGGTCAAAGTTGTTGAGCTTTTTTAGGGAGGAGGAAAGCACCTTTTTGGGGTGCAGGGCTAAACTGTTGAGCTTTTTTAGAGGAGCCAAAGTTGTTGAGCTTCTTTGGGGGGAGCCAGTGATCTACCTCAGATGTCCAGTGATCTACCAGTAGATCACGATCTACCTGTTGGACGTCCCTGGTATAAGGGAATCCCGTGTGAAGTGGGGAAGGAAGCTCACAGTATATCAATGATCTGGTTTCCTAAAAGCAGGTGTCCACCATTTGGAGCCCCAGCTTAGGCCCAAGATTTGGAGGGGGGGAGCTAGTGCCACAGTTTGCGTGCGATATCGTGTGCACGTCACACATTAGTGACACCACAAGCACGGCATGCATGGTGTACGCATCGTCTGGAGGAGGCTGAGTGCCTAGCCCAGTGCTGTGCAGCCTCAGTGGCCACCGTTCCACCTCTCTCATGCTCAGGAGGAGCCTGCCACTGATGCTGCACTGCTTTTGGCTTGGTGCTCAGCCTCCTCCGCCCCCTCAATATTGCAGGAGGCTGAGCCCCTCACTCAACAATATTGAGAGGGCTGAAGACACCTCAGCCCTAAGGAGTTTGTGCCTATGCCACCAGTTAACGTGACTGCAGAGGTGGGAGGGTACATTTGCTGGGGTGGAGTGGCGGGTGAAAGGGGGTGCTTAACCAATTACTAAACCTACTAATTCCACCCCCCAAAAAATTCCTCGCCTCTGTCATTTTTGCCCCTGATTTTGCTGACTTTGTGTGATTCAATTACATGCCCCCAAATTCAGGTTGCTGAACCACAGCTGCTTGGGATGTCTTGTGCAACACATCCGCTTCTCGCAAAAGACCAGATATTTTGCAACAAGGACGGTGACGGGAAAACGGATTGCGAAGTGTGGGGTGAGATTTGCTCCAGGCAATGTTGTCTAGCCTCCCTGCAAACAGGGAGATCTATTGAATGCTCAGGAAACAGGTTGTCTGGAAGTGTCCTTGGATCTTGTTGGAGGATGAATTCAGAAGGAAAATGAAGGCGTTTGTAGGGAAGACTTGGTCTTAGGGCTATCCTGAGATATTTTGCTGGCCTGGGGTTCAAACCAAGGGCTCAGCTACATTAGGTTTTTTTCTTTTAAAGTGTTTTAAATGCACTACAACACTGTGTCACCAGAGGGCACTTTAGAATTCTATCCTTCGGCGACATGATTTCCCATCATGAGATTTACAACGCGTTTTCCTGAAACGTTTTTTTGATGTGTCTAGATCCAGCCCAAACTGTACCCTTGCCTTCTCCACCAATCAAGATAGTAAATAATTTGCGCAAAGAAGATCCTAGGTCCAATCTCTGACATCTTCAGGTAGGGCAAGGAGAGGCACAGCCTGAAACCCTGGAGAGCTGCTGCCAGTAAATATACGTGATACTAGCCTTGGTGAGCCAATGGTCAGACTCAGAATAAGGTTGCTCCCTACCTTTCTAAGGCTGGGCAATTTGTTTTGGCACATGAGGCAGAAAACCCCCAAACTCCTCTCCTTGGCAGTAAAAAAACAAACCCCACCATGATAAGAAACAAACCAGAATTTGCTGCCCTTTTGTGACACCAAATCAGCTGCCCGAGGTCACTGCCTCACTCTGCCTAATGGTAGTGTCGGCCTTGGATGGGAAAAGAATTAAGCACTGCCATCATGCTTGCTGATTCTCCCCTGCAAATGCAAGAAGGTCTTCAAGGACAACAAAGAGGGAGCCTGTCTAGCTTTTCTAGGGAGGGAGTTCCGAAGTCTGGGAGCAGCCACCAAGAAGGCCCCGTCCCATGTTCTCACGGTGGCAGGACCGAGAAAAGGGCCTCCCCCTTGGTTGGCCAAGTGTGTCGGGAGGGGGTTAGCAAATAGCTTGGCATACTTGGTCAGAGGAGCCAGCAGAAAATACGGTATATATCCAGCCTTTTCAGCCTGAGGCCCACAAGGCAGCTAAAATAACATGTAGTAGAAAAGAATACATAAAACAAAGATTAGGAACAAATACAAAACAAAACACAGGATAAATATGCAATTTATAAAGTGCTAATTTTTTATTTTTATTTTTTAAAAAAATCCATCTACTGATGGCTCTTGCCAGGAGAAATCCTGGCACAGTTACCTAGTAAAAATAAAAATAATAAAACCATAATGAAAGAGAGAGAGACACCACAAACCAAAAGTATAAGTTATGGTTGGCAATGCTGCCCTGAGGCTATTCACCCAACAGAAGCCACGTAATTCCTTAAGAAAAGGCGCCAAGGTGAATAGGATGCCAGGAGTCAAGTCAGGGCAAGTTTTATTGATCCCCGAGTACACAGAATTGTTTCCACCTTTCTGAAGGGCTGTGAAAAGAAAAGGAGAGGAAAAAAAGAAATAATTAGAGCTTGGTTAAGAGCCAAAGCTGGCAACGCGTGGGAAACGCAGGAGCGAAGAAACAGAATGCGCCAGTCACAGTGTGACAACGTGCATTTGGCACGCAGTCCCCTTGCGCATGATGTGGCAATGACTGCCAGTGCTCTCTGGCTCTGATGCAAATGCTGTCCGGACTGGAGGGTGGAAGGAGGGCAGGTATCCAGGGAAATAGCCCTCCCTCAGAGACAGGGGTCATCATTTCAGATTTGTGTGTGTAGGGGATGCAGTAGGGATGTGGGTGGCGCTGTGGGTTAAACCACAGAGCCTAGGACTTGCCGATCAGAAGGTTGGTGGTTCAAATCCCCGCGACGGGGTGAGCTCCCGTTGCTCAGTCCCTCCTCCTGCCAACCTAGCAGTTCAAAAACATGTCAAAGTGCAAGTAGATAAATAGGTACCGCTCCGGCGGGAAGGTAAACAGTGTCTCCGTGCGCTGCTCTGGTTTGCCAGAAGTGGCTTAGTCAAGCTGGCCACATGACCCGGAAGCTGTACGCCAGCTCCCTCGGCCAATGAAGCGAGATGAGCGCTGCAACCCCAGAGTCGGCCACAACTGGACCTAATAGTCAGGGGTCCCTTTACCTTTACCTTTAGGGGATGCAGTAAAGTCCATAGGTCTGCATTCCAAGCGGCATTTGCCTTCAGAATTCACTGCCAGAAGGTGTGGCGATGGGCATAGGCCCAGGAGGGGTCTTGATTTGGCCCACCAGGCTGTTTTCTCTCTAGCCACACTCAGCTGCCCTATGCCTGATGTCATCCATGCTGTCAGGTGCAGGGCAGGTGAAGATGCCTCTCTCTGCAAAAAGCAGAGGGCCTGTAAATCCCAGAGCTTTTGCCTGCATGGTTTTATTTCAAAGGTGCAGGATGCCTATCTGTCAAAAGGAACCATGGGGAATTTGGGGGAAGTCAGGATCTGGCTTGCTGACTGGAAAAGGTTTGCCAGCCCCCAGTGACACATTTTCACAAAGGATAGGCTGTTAACCATGAGAGTTAAATGGGACCCCTCTGTTTGGGGACACTCCCTGAAGTGTGAGAAGGAAGAGGGTGGTGATAAGATGAGCTTCTTTTGGCTCAGCCAGGTTCCTGCTTCCTTTTGCTCCTAGCTTCCTCTCTGAGCACGAAACCCCAAAAACTCCTTCTGGGTGAGCAGACGCGAGAAAGGGCTCCTTCGCTTTTCCTTCTTGAGCAGAACAGGGAGTTTCAGCAAGTTTGTAGCTTGCCAGCAGCTGTGACTTGCGTGACAAACCATCCCTGCTTGAAAACCCCTCTTTCATGACTCTACTAAAGTTGCAAGCGACCTCTCCTCTTTTCCACCTGGCCATCCTAATTATTAATATGTTGTTGTTGTTTAGTCATTTAGTCGTGTCTGACTCTTCGTGACCCCATGGACCAGAGCACGCCAGGCACTCCTGTCTTCCACTGCCTCCCGCAGTTTGGTCAAACTCATGCTGGTAGCTTCGAGAACACTGTCCAACCATCTCGTCCTCTGTCATCCCCTTCTCCTTGTGCCCTCCATCTTTCCCAACATCAGGGTCTTTTCTAGGGAGTCTTCTCTTCTCATGAGGTGGCCAAAGTATTGGAGCCTCAGCTTCAGGATCTGTCCTTCCTGTGAGCCCTCAGGGCTGATTTCCTTAAGAATGGATAAGTTTGATCTTCTTGCAGTCCATGGGACTCTCAAGAGTCTCCTCCAGCACCAGAATTCAAAGCATCAATTCTTTGGCGATCAGCCTTCTTTATGGTCCAGCTCTCACTTCCATACATCACTAAATTATTAATATAAGGGCTTGTTTGTTTGTTTTGGTTCCTGGCTGCATAGAGCAGATTCACTGCTGCCATCTTTCTCAAGCCCATATATTTGGAAGTAAATTTGGCAGGAATATAAAGCAGTGTTTCTCAACCTTTTTCCGACCATGGTCCCACCTTGTTTCCTTCCTGTGCCCCCTCCTCCTACCAATAGAAAGGTAGCTATTTTGTATTTTGTTTATAAATAGAACATTTTTTATATTTGTAATAATTATACAAATTACGGTATATAATTTCACCTGTGGCTGCATTGGAATATCCTGGGGGCCCCCAGGGGGCTATATGCCCCCCCAGTTGAGAAACACTGATCTAAAGAACTTCCACATAGGTTGGGGTAGGGGAAACTGTTAGCCCTCCAGATGTTGTTACAATTCCCACCACACTCCTTGGCTATTTGCTGTGTAGGTTGCGCCTGATGCAGACCCCTCAACTGTCCCAGAAATACCGTGAAATCTGGGTTATTTTCCTTATGAGAGAACAGTGGCTATTTTGGGCACTGTGATCTTGTGTGATTCTGCGTCACGACTCCCCCAGAAAAATGACTTTTTTTGCAGTGCGGAATTATGCGAGATCATGGCACCCAAAATGGCCGCCATGTTTTTGCAAGAAAAAATGGGAAGATGGCACCCTGGAAGATGGTATTCTGCTTTTTGCCTTTGATGTTTTGGAGGGAGCACAAGCCTGGAGGTCTGCAGGTTCCCCACCTCTGGTATAAATCAGTGTGGGATGAAATTGTAGTGACAAATACCCACTTTTGCCACAAAATGCCACAGGGCTTTCAAAATGGAGATTTGCAACCAAATACCTTTGTCACCTGATCTAAGGTTAAACACTTATGGTTTAGCTAGCAGAAAGCAACAATAGTTAATTATCAACCCATCAAGGAGTTCAGAGACCACTTAGTATACTCCAGTGGAATTTCCTTATGTTAAAGCCTTCAGTACATTTAGGCATTCCCCATTTCAGTGGGGCATAGGAGTTCACCCTACAGTTCTGACCAGCTCATAACAAACTACAGTGCCCATAAATCTTTGGAGAGGGAGATGTGCTTCAAATGTGCTTTAAAGGTGTAGTGTGTACACAGCCTCAGGAAGAGCACAAAAGTTGCAGACTGGAGAAAAACAGAAACTTCATACTGGTTGTTTATTTTTTTTTTAAAAAACAAGCTCTCCCCAAAACCTTTTTATGCCCTTGAAATGCACTCTTTGTCCTGCAAATGTTCATGGGTACAAATTCATTCCAGTGCAATTAGGAAGTGGGGGCCTAGATTACTGGGTGCGACTTTTTCCAGTTAGGTGTGTGTGTGTGTCTCCTTTCACAAGGGCACAGCAGACTTAGCTCTTGCTGTCACTGTGGCACCCTGCAGTTGTCAGAAGGAGGTGAACAAGGCTGTGAACTGACTGACTTTCTAATTGTGACTCAGCTGCACCAGAAATGAGAGCCTGGTGTGATCATGATTGGAATAACTTGGAACATATGGCATTTTGAAGCTCCCATGAACTTGAACAATAGTCCCAGGCCTTCCCTTGTTTCGTTTCTTTCTTTAAGACGTAAGAACTGCTTAACAATCAGAAACTCCATGTAGTTTCCTTTCCCTGCATCTTTGTTCAATCAAAGGACATCACATACTGTGATATTGGTGAGAATTCCCTTCTGGTGCTGGGATCAAAGCTCCCACGGGTATCGACTGACAAATCTCCCACTGCACATCCATGCAATGTGAACCTGCAATCTTCTGTGTAGGACTTTTTCCTTCATTTCTTGCACTCCCTGAAGCAGCCCCTGGCCAGAACTTTCAGGTTTGCATCTCCTGCCAGAAACAGATGTGCAAGGCATTTAGAGCTTGGACTCCTGTATGAATATCCCTTTGTTTTGTAATGATTTCCCCCCTCTCCCTCAGATTTCCAGCTCTCAAGGGCTCATTGTTTCTACCTGGGCACGCTGTTCGTTCAGGGAAACGAGGTGGCAATCTTACACCGTACCCTTGAGCAATAGTCCTCCTGTTTTCTGAATCACACTACCTGGGAACAGAAGTGGAAACACAAAACCGCCCTTTGTAGGGCAAGGTGTATCTGCTGGAATGTGACACACGCATGAATAAACCTGGGGAGACAAACGATGAGCGTGGATGTTGGCTTTTGATGTCTGTGATGACGAAAGCCCTGGGGAATGCAAAGCAGAGAGAAGAAGGGCTTTTCCAAAGCAACGCCCCCCTCCAACCTTGGAGATAAAAGGAGCATGGGGTATGAGAGAGCTGTTAGTTCCCTCGGCCATTTAGAAAGCAGCAAGAACATCTCTCTGGGCTCCATTTCCTGGCAACCATGACCACCACCTACAGGCAATACACCTCTTCCTCCTCGATGAAGGGGCCTTCCTTTGCTGGGGGTTCCTCCCGGCTTTCCTCTGTCCATATGGGCGGAGGATACAGAGCCCCAAGCATCCATGGCGGAGCTGGTGGCGTCTCCATCTCTTCCTCTCGCTATGTCTCTGGGGTAGGCAGTGCCCTTGGTGGTGGCTATGGGGGCAGCTTCTGCAGCAGCAGCGGCCTTGGTGGTGGGTTTGGTGGTGGGTTTGGTGGAGGCTATGGTGGAAGTTTCGGTGGAAGCTTTGTTGCTGGTGGTGGAGAAGGCCTTCTGGCCGGGGGCGAGAAGGAGACCATGCAGAACCTGAATGACCGCCTGGCTAACTACCTGGACAAGGTGCGGGCGCTGGAGGAAGCCAACACTGAGCTGGAGTTTAAGATCAAGGAGTGGTACAAGAAGCAAGCACCTGGTCCAGACCGTGACTACAGCCCATATTTCAAGACCATTGAGGATCTGCGGAGCAAGGTATGGTGAAGTGACTCTAAGGGGGCTTCTTAGCCTGGATAGCTCAGCTGGTTAGAGCGTGGTGCTGATAACGCCAAGGTTGAGGGTTCGAGTCCCTTATGGGAGAGCTGCAGATTACTGCACTGTAGGGGGTTGGACTAGATGATCCTCAGGGTGCCTCCCAGCTCTACAATTCTAGGATGGAAAACCGTAGCAAATTGGCTCTTAACAAGACCATGAGGAAAGTCTGAAAGGTTTGGGGAGAACCCCCCCTTTAAAAAAAAATCTGCTTAGCACCCAGAGACCTCAAATCCAATTCTTTTAGTCTGTGTAACATGTAAGTAGGCATTAGGCAAAGGATTTTTAAAATCCAAGAACACTTAGCTGATGATGTCAGAATAATATTAACCACAATCAGAGAATAATATTAAAGGGAAGTTCCAGCATGAACCTGCTGAGCTAACATTGATCAGCACATTTGATGTCCCCCCCCCTTGAATTTAGACTTAATCAGAACTGTGTGTTTCTTTCCCACTATAGCTGTTAAATTTGTAAAGCAAAGATTTTTAAGATAGTGCTTGCTAGTGCTGTGAACGCGTCACAGATCTTATCTTGCCGACGATTTGTCCTTGCATAGAAATGCCATTGAATTACCCCTGTCTCTTACATTTCATAGCCATTGGGTATTCCCCTCCTTTCTTACATAGCTTTCTTTAGTTAAATGCTACCACAGGACTCTTGGCTGTGTAGCTGCAACTAGCCCAGTTATCGTCCAGAAATACCATTATCGCCACTACTGCACTACTATTGTGGTACTACTAGTGGTATACTACTTTCTTTTGTGCCTTAATTTAATTTTCATTTTCATTTATTGAGAAGACTGTGCATACAGCCTGCAAGCTTCAGCCTGGCAGGAGCCAGCTGCAGATTATTGCAGAGACTCCCTCTTCCAATTAACTTCCATCTCCAGGGCTCAGAGGTGGGAGGGAGTGCAACGGAAGAATGGCCAGGGCCCACCTCTGTGACATCACCAGGGGATGCCCCTAAGTCTAAGGTTTGGGCCCTGAGATCTCAGGGTCTGGGATGCTCCTAGTGTACACCCTGCCTGAAGATGTACACTTTCCCCCTACACAGGACCAAGGACCTATGTGAAGTAGCCCATGGTCCAACACAACCTCCTAATTGGGAGGGATAATTATTAACTGTGGGGCTATGGAGGCTGTGGAGGAATGACATCAGCCAAACCAAAGCCTCTTCTGTAGTAAAATTAACTAGGATTTCCTTAGTGCGGGAAGTTAATTCATTTCGCCCACTTTGATCCCTAAAACTGGAGCCAGCCCAGGACATTTGTTGTTCCTCAAGTCGAATCCAGAGGGTGACTAACCTGTTCTTCTCCAGATGTTGTGGGACTCTAATTCCTATCAGCCCCAGCCAGCAATGCCAGTGGCCAGGGCAAATATGGGGGACTCCCAACAGATTCTGGACAGCTGTAGGTTAGACCCTGTACTCTAAATGGTGCCCCCCCCTAAAAAAAATAATGATAATTTGGTGCATGCCATGCTTCTCCTGGAGAGCTCAGCTGGTTAGAGCACAGTGCTGATAATGCCAAGGTTGCAGGTTCGATCCCTGAATGGGACAGCTGAATATTCCTGCACTGCAGAGGGTTGGCCCAGATGGTCCTCAGAGTCCCTTCCAACTCTGCAATTCTGTGATTCCTCTATGATTTCCTGCCCTTGAAATGGGTTTCTGTTAAGTAAATTAGAAAGAACGTCCCAGAGCTTTCACGTAGCACAAGGCTAGGTCCTGAATGAAATGCCCATTGAGGGTTCCCTAAAAATAAAATAAAACTTGCCCAGATTTTTTACCATATCAAACCACCCATTCCCTACTTCCCTTGCAGATCCTTGCTGCCAGTGTTCAGAATGCCAGCATCCTCCTGCAGATTGACAATGCAAAGTTGACCGCTGATGACTTCAGAACCAAGTAGGTTTAATTGTTAAAAAAACACACACAAAACTCAGTGGTTGGGTTGGTTTCACAGCCAGCACCATGGCTGGGAGCTGTATGATAAACATTTCCTGGGACAACCTCTTACCCCTTTCCCCTTCCCTCTTCCCTCTTCCTCTCAATCCTTTGTGGATGCAGGTTTGAGACAGAGCAGGCCCTGCGCATGAGTGTTGAGTCTGACATCAATGGTCTGCGCAGAGTCTTGGATGATCTAACACTGTCCAGATCTGATCTGGAAATGCAGCTGGAAAATCTAAAGGAGGAATTGGCTTATCTGCACAAGAACCATGAGGAGGTAAGGATGCCCAATGGGCAACGTCACAGAGGGGTAAACATTTTTAAAGGAGAGGGGGAGGACACCAGCATTCAACTGGTTTATGTCTGATGAACCCAACGCACGTTCTTTTTGTCCAATGTGGTTGCACATGCTACAAGCATCTTCTGAATGGCCTAGCGCAACAGGCTGTGCCACAATGAAATGTCTTTGAAATATCATTGGAAAAATGGGCAGGAAACAGACCTTTTGGGCTGTGATCTAGATACTTACCAAACAATTCATGTAACCATAAACCTGGGTCCTGTTTACCCATGAACATACCTTTGATCACAGACGTCAAGTCTAGGAATGGACTCCATTGGAAAGCATTGCGTTTAAAGAGGTTCTGACTGTTCTGTCTGTAAAGGCCCATTCATAAGTGCAAGTCACTCTTAGATACTGCAGCCATCAAGTGTTGAAGATGCATGAATGAACCAGCCCTTAAAAGTCCATTGGAAAAGCGAACAGGCTGAGTTCTGCATGTCAAGTACAGCTGTGAGAATCTAGCCTAGATCTGCTCCAGTGTGCCTTTTAGGGCAGAATTGGCCCTTGAAAACGATGTACAAGATTTCATAAACACATACTACTACTACTACTACTACTACTACTACTACTACTACTAAAATATTAATAATCAGTGCTATTTTTCTAGAAAAAGAGGTGCCAGAGTTCACCATGAACGTCTGCCTTGTTCTCTTAGAGTGGCAATGGCGCCCACCTGAGAGGTGCCAGAACTGAGCTCTGGCAAGCTCTGGCTGAAAAGAAATAATAATAATAATAATAATAATAATAATAATAATAATAATAATAATAATAATAGTCATCCAAATCAAAACCACACTGCACCCCCCTTAAAACGGAGTAGTAGCAATGTCTACAATTGATTGCAACAATAATGAGATAAAAACCAGCCTCTACAAAGCCAGACTGCGGCAATGGTTGGCCTCCAATCTAAACTCATTGTATCCAGAGCAACGTGCAGAAGAACTAAATCCTTGGGGCCATGGCTCAAAATAATTCATTGTATGAGAATTAGGCTGTCAGGATCAAATGACCGCAGGCACCCGCTGATTCCCTTACCAGTCATTCTCTCGTACATCTTCAATTACCGTATTTTTTGCACCATAACACTCACTTTTTTCCTCCTAAAAAGTAAGGGGAAATGTCTGTGCGTGTTATGGAGGGAATGCCTACGGGTGGCATGCCTACGGATTTTCCTCCTCTAAAAACTACGTGCGTGTTATGGTCTGGTGCGTGTTATAGAGCGAAAAATACGGTAGTTTACTGGCAAGTGTGGTAACTACCGTATTTTTCCGTGTGTAAGACTATATTTCCCCCTATTTTTTCAGGTTTAAAATTGGTGGTCGTCTTATACACGTATGGTGCATATGGGGGATTTTTTTATTTGGAATCCCAAAAAATAGGGGCCGTGTTATACACGGAAAAATATGGTACTAATCCGGGATAGCTAACTCTTGACAACATCAGCCTCATGCTTTCAGAAGCATGTAGGAAAATCCTTACATGAAACAGAAGCACATTATGAAAGACACTTTCATTAGGGTTTGCAATCCAAGTGCAATATAGGTTTAAAAACAACCTATATTTTTCAGATTGGTGGAATTTCCCCCAAAGAAGTTGCATCTGATTTATTTATAAGAATATTTCTAAATTGCCAATACTTAAAAAAAAATGATAGTGGTGTACAATAAAATCAACAACATGATAGAATCTTAATTACGAATAACCTTGCTCCGTGTACCTCTATCACAGGAAATGACTGTTCTCCGAAGCCAAATCCGTGGTGAGATCTCTGTGGAAATGGATGCTGCTCCTGGGGTGGATCTGACCAAGATCCTGGCGGACATGCGTGAGCAGTACGAGACATTGGCGGAGCAGAACCGGAAGGATGCTGAGCAGTGGTTCTTCAGCAAGGTGGGTCTTCCTTTGGGGTGAATGCACTTTCTTGGGGGGTGGGGGGGGAGAAGAAACAAGAATGGAATACTGGGCGTTTTGATCAGTGAGGTCACTATGGTGCTGTCTCCCCATTTCCTTGTAGACCGAAGAGCTGAACCGCGAAGTTGCCATGAACACAGAGCAGCTGCACAGTGGCAAGTCGGAAATCACGGAACTGAGACGAACCCTCCAAGGGCTGGAAATAGAGCTGCAGTCCCAGCTTAGCACGGTACGGTGTTCAGGCAATCCTCTCCCTGCCCTTAATCAGGGAAACGGTTGCACAATGTCGCACCCCACCACCAGACCTGACTTGCTGGGAATTCCTAGAATGACTTTCTACCTTCTCTGAGGAAGCAAATATTAGAATTTGCTTCCAGAAGGCGTTGTAATGGCCATCAGCTTGGAGGGTGTAAACGAGGGTTAGACTAATTCATGGAGCTATCAATGGCTACAAGTCATGATGGCTGTAGTCTACCTCCACAGTGTCAGGGACTGACCTTTCCAGGGAGGAGGAAGAGGAAGACAGTATAGATTTTCAACAGGGGTTTGAAGGAAGTTGCAGCTCAGAGGCAGATGAGAGGAAAAGCTGGGAAATCATGGGAGAGCCAGGACAACGCCTGGCTGACACGTCGTTAGAAAGCATTCCAGACCCTCCATCTCTCAGAGCCTGGCGAGCCTTAAAAGTAGGAGAGCAAAGAGCTCAAAGACAGAGGGCATGTAGCAGCACCCGTAGACGTCATGAATGAGGAAGTGGGAGAGACAGGGATGGGGATGGGGATGGAGATTCATTTGGGACAATGCCATTATCCAAGAGTCTGAGTTCTATAGCCTCTCTCTGTAAAGATTGAAATAAAAAAGGGACAGTAAGTAACTTTTCCTTGTCTTTATGCTTTCCTGGGCAACCAGCCGGGAGTCACTGACAACATCCTGGCACACAGTCAGAATGCTAGCTGCTGGGAGTCTCAAGTAGAGAGAGTGCTGTTGCATTCAGATTTTGCTTGTAGGCTTCCGCCAGGCATCTAGTTGGTCACTGGAAGAACAGGATTCTGGACTAGATGGGCCACTGGCTTGACTCAGAAAGGCTCTTCTTATGTTCTTAATATGCATGGACCAAGAGCCCCTGTGTTTCCCTTCAGTTAGGGAATCTGATTGCACAGGATTCCCAATTACGGGGAGGAATCCAGTGACGGTCTAGTAGGGTGAATGGGGTGCTGCCCCGTCAACATCAGTCTGTCCTCAACGAGCTGCCACCTGCCTGCCTTCTTGCTTCTGACCAGTCAGAGGGTGTCTGTGTCTGTCTTTGGCTCATTGGCGCCACCTACTGTTGGGCTCCCTTCCTTCTGTCCTACCAGCCACCGCTGGAGGACTCTAACATTAAAGGTTGCTGTGCAGGTTCCCTCAGAAGCTAACTCTGATTTCCTCTCTCTCAATTCTCTTCCCCCAGAAAGCAGCACTGGAAGGCAGCTTGGCAGAGACAGAGTCCCGCTACGGAGCCCAGCTCGCCCAGATCCAGGTTATGATCACCAGCGTGGAGGAGCAGCTGGGTGAGCTGAGGTGCGACATGGAGCGCCAGAACCACGAATACAAGATCCTCCTTGATACCAAGACCCGCCTGGAACAGGAGATCGCCACCTACCGCCGCCTGCTGGAGGGAGAGGAAGCCCAGTATGTATAAAGAGGAGGGCTGTTTTCTAATGTTGGATAAGGAGTCAATAGGCTGAAAAAGGAGGATGTCAGGAGTGAGCTGGCAGTAAATCACACTGTGCAAGTTGGAGCTAACTCTTTGTTAGCAAGAACATGATCTGCACAGACTTGGTGGAGTGTTGGGCCTAATGAACCTGGCAGCTCATCCCTGGTAGGTCTTGCCCCATAGATCAGTTGCCGAGACTGAAAGTCCCCACCTTGTCACAGCCCACTCCTCTCCAGGGTTTTCCCCAAGCAATCGGAGACTGTGCCTAAGTGCAGCCAACCTTTCCTCTGCCCTTTTCACGCCTCTTCTGGTTCTGGGAGACCAGTGGGGAGGGAAGCTTGTCGCAGCAGGAGAAGACACCCATGCCTCTGCACCAGCTGGACTCGTCTCTGCCTCTTGGCCTTCCTCATCCCATTCTCCTGCTTTAGTCTCTGCCTCTGATTCTGGAATTCTCTCTGTCACAGACTCTCCCAGCTCACTAAGCCCTGTTACCTCTTCAGTTTCCAACCCCTCCTCTTCCCAGTCTTTTTCCTCTGACCACTCAACAATGTCCCACCACCACTCCCCAGACTCTGAGCCTTCTTCCCCTGGTGGTTCCCCAGCTGGTTCCTCCCAGCATTCCTTTGCATCCAAACCAGTCCATCACAGAGGATGTCTTTCAATTGCCAAGTAATTATTTAGGATTGCTGGCTGTTCTAGGCCTGTCCTCCCATCCCATTATTTCTGATGTATGTTAAGCACATCATGTGCCATTGGCACACTAGGTCCAGCTGTTGTGGGTGCTTCTGGTGCAATAGTGTCAACACACCATGCTACCCTTGAGCAACGTCTTGTGTTGGCTTGCAAACCTGGTACATTTCTAAAGGCACAGGAGTCCTATATCCAGTCCTCTGCCCCCATTGGCCCATTGCTGAATGTTATAAGGGCCTTTCACACATTACATCCAATGAGTGTACAACCTGCATACTTGTGAATACAAAGAGTTGTGCTTGCATGCTCATACAGTTATTCACATGTGTCACCCAACTAGGATACACTCTGTGTACACAGCAGCTGATCTGTATGAATCAATACAGGTACACTTTCCCACACAAACACTCGTAGCTGTGTTTGCTGTAATGTGTGAAGAAGCCGATAGTATTGGGCCAGAGGAGAAAATGTAACAAATGGAAATGTTCCAGGGCTGCCTCTGGGGTTCCTTTATTTTAAAGCAATCACGAAATTAACTGGACACAAAGTTGTGTTGTTGTGCCTTTCCTTTTAGCGCATTTGATTACCATTTCTGCACCTGCTGCACTGCAGCTGAAAATGAACTCTTCATGTTTCTCTAATCTAGTCTTGTTTTTCTCCCCTTGCAGCATTTCTTCCCAGTATTCATCGGCAATTTCTAGTGGTAAGGATCTGTTGGGCCATTGCTCTCCCTTTTGCTTTTCAGAAGTTCTCTTTGTTTTATAAAAGCTGAGAATATTGAAGCATGCAGACAGACAGACAGACAAACAGACAGACAGACAGACAGGAGACGATACATTCATCAGTATGCTGTCAACAAATAGGCCTAGCCATTCAAGATGGTAGCTGCTTCTATATTTTACCATCCAGTAGGGATCGATCTAGTTAAGTTTGCCAAAGTCCAGTCTGTGATTTTGGCAATTGCCATTCTTCGTGATTATAAGTGAGTATTTCATAAAAGGGTGCCATGTTTCAACAAAGCCGTCTACGTCATCTGTATTAGTCAATGCATGTAGTTACTTGATAACACAGGAAACTAATTGGATTAAGGCACTGGCCTTCAATGAATGAGTCATAGTCAACAACCGGGTTGTAACTCAACCTGGATCGAGCTATGGGTTATCCTATAGGAACACAGGAAGCTGCCTTAGATTAAGTCAGACCATTAGTCCATCTAGCTCAGTATTGTCTACACTGACCGACAGCAGCTCTCCAAAGACTCAGACTGGGGTCTATCCCAGCCCTACTTGAAGATGCTGGGGCTTGGCTTTCAGTCCTTCTGAATGCAAAGCAGAAGTTCTGCCGCTGAACTATGGTATTTTCCTTTTGAAGAGGAATGGTAGGAGATGCAGAATAGAAAAGAAAACTTGTAGTACAGCCCATAGTTAAGCCATGGAAAGATGTAGTGTTGGCCACCAACCTGAACAACTTAAAAAGGGGAATATACAAAGTCATGGAGGAGAAGGCTATCAATGGTTGTTAGGCATCAGAGCTTTATCGCCTTCAGTGTCAAAGGTGGTATGTCTCTGAATATCAGTTGCTGGCTGTTGTGGGTTTCCCAGAGGCCCTGGGTTCAGCCCTGTAGATATAGGATGCTGCCTTAGACAGACCTCTAGTGAGATTCAGTAAAGTTATTCTTAAGCAGGTCATGCCAGTTAAGTCTTAAGGGGGTCGTGCCACTATTTTTTTTCTTTGTTTCATTTTTTTTTAAAAAAGAAGGGGCAAGCTGGAGAGGAGAAAGATGGAAGAGGGGATAGTGTGTGCATCTCTCTCTCTCTCTCTCTCTCTCTCTCTCTCTCTCTCTCTCTCTCTCTCTGTGTGTGTGTGTGTGTGTGTGTAGGAGAGAGGGAGAAGGGAAATGAGAAAGACACATACAGTATGAAATAAAAGTGGGTGCCACGTTACAAATAGAAAGTGGCTGGTCGGAGTTAAATATTGGCTCCAGGTCTGTAAAGGTTGAAGAAACGTTCTGCAGATGTTGATCAAAGCACAAGAAGCCCTTTAAATGCCAGTCCTGCAAAGCTTGCTCTGCATTCCCATGGTTTGGTAAAGCAACGCATTCTGAGGTTTCATGGGAGATGTTAAAATCCAGTTTCTCTAACAGTGAGCTTTGGCTGATGTGTAGGACACAGAGAGGCAGGTCAGCAAATGGTGGAGGCTGAATCACTTTCCTGCAAATAACATTCCCCCTCCCTTCTGTCTCCTTGTAGGACCCTCAACCACCCGCCAAGTCCGCACAATTGTCGAGGAGGTCCAAGACGGAAAAGTGATCTCATCTCGTGAACAGGTCCACGTCTCTGGCCGTTAAGTCTGCACCTTGAACACATCAGCCTTTCCTTGTCATTTGAGATACTGCTCTGATTTTTCCTTTCCTGCTTGTCTTCTTACCAGCCGCAATTTGAATTCTTGTACGGCTGCATACCCAAGGCTCTAATAAAGTGTGTTCATTCCAGCAAATCAGGAGTTTTCTGTGGTCAGTTCAAGAGAATGGCTTCATTGCTCTTAACCCAACTTCAGCCTTCCTAGATGGAAAGAAGACATGCCTTTTCAAAATAATTTCATAGATAGAAAGATAGAAATATAGATGGATAGATAGATGATAGATATGTGTGATTAGACTTGATTGTTTGAGTGTCAATATTGCAGTATCAAAGCGCATCTCATTTAGAAGGACCAAACTTTCCAAAACATTGTTTCCCATGATGCTCTCAGTGCCCGAATATGCAGTGTGGGAGAGGTCCTTGTGAAAACATCTTAAGCTGCCTCCCAATAGCCTAGGAGGACAGCAGGACAATACTGAGCTAGATAAACTAATGGTCTAACTTGGTATAAGTCATTGGTTTGTCTTGCTCTATATTGTGTATACTAGGCTCCCCCCAACTTGGTGTCCTTCCAATGTTTTGGACTACAATTCCCATCATCCCCATCCATTGGCCATGCTAGCTGGGGATGATAGCAGTTGCTGTCCCCAAAAAATCTGGAGGGCACCAGGTTGGGGGGCTACCAGAAAAATTCAAGGGCTTTAGGAAGGAGCTGTTCCCAGCCCTATCTGAACCAGAGACCTTCTGTGTGCAAAGGAGTTGCTTCACCACTAAACTTCAGGCCTTCTCTCTAACGGAAATCAATGGGCTTAAAATGGCTGGGGAATCTTTGCCTTTCCAGGAATACAACTCCCATCATCCCTGATCATTTGCCACGCTGGCTGTGGTTGTTGGGAAATGTGGTTCAGCAGCATCTGGAGGGCCAAAGTTTCACCACCCATGGCTGGAAAATGCACTTAGACCAGGCCTCCAGACCACACATGCCCCCTTGCCCCCACAATTGAGAGGACCTGGGGCTGTGTGGCATCATCACATTGTACATGCATGCCCTGAGGCATGCACACATAATGTCAGCATGCCGCGGGGCATGGGCGCACATTGCAAGCACATTGCGGAGCGTGCTGACATCACTTGTGCACACTGTGAGGCATTCTGACAAGTCTTGCGGACGCCCCATGGCCTGCATATGTGGCCGCTGCAGAATTTTGAGGGGCCCCTGACTCCTGCATTGAACATTTTGGGGGAGCTCTGCCCCCCACTCTGCACCAGTGCTCCAGACTCCTCCACCAATGAGGCTCCAATAATGTGCTAGCATGATCTGCCAAGAGGCCTCATAATCAGAAACAGAATTGAAGAGTCACATCCATTTTCACAACATTTCCCTAAGTGTTAATTTCCACATTATACAAGTGTTTGAGCTTTGGCATGATGCAAAAGCTACTTCTGGAAATACAGTGGAATATATAGCACAAGTTTAGCACTCATTTTCACATTATTTGCAAACTGTTCCCCTCCTCTCGCCCTGGAAGCAAATAACATGGAAATGAGCACCAGACTTGCACTATAGTTCAGAAGAGGCTCAAATATAATGCAGAACTTAAGAGTTAGGGGAAAGTCCCGAAAACAGAATAAACTGCCTTGTGGATGCCGCCTGGAAGCAACAGCAGCAGCAAATACCGATCACATTTGCTGGATTGATTCCCTTCTTCTACCCAGGAAGAATAAGCAAGCATTCACGACTTTGCTCTCATTTCTGTTTTCATTGGAATTCTCCAGCTTCCCATAGTAAGCCCATAGGCCTTTGTGCAAGTATGAGGAGGTAGCCAACATTCTAACACGACCACTGCTGCTGGATGTTGTGGTGCACACAGATATTGCTTTTATCCACACGTCACTGTCCCCCTTTAGTCTACAGTGGTACCTCGGGTTACAGACGCTTCAGGTTACAGACTCTGCTAACCCAGAAATAGTACCTCGGGTTAAGAACTTTGCTTCAGGATGAGAACAGAAATCGTGTGGCAGCAGCAGGAGGCCCCATTAGCTAAAGTGGTGTCTCAGGTTAAGAACAGTTTCAGGTTAAGAATGGACATCCAGAACGAAGTAAGTTCTTAACCTGAGGTACCACTGTACACTCAAACTGGTATGTGTAGGTTGTTTCGATACAGTCTGTTCTCCTGATAGATGGCCCCTTTGCCTGCTCTCTGCAGATGCCGTGTTAAAAGCCTTGCTTGTACAGACTTGGTTCAGGGCTTAAATGAAACTCTGCTCTAGTTACTTGGTCAAAAACATGCCCTTGTGCTGTCTGCGGAAAAAGCCTGAAGTTTTTCTCTGCTGCAGTTGCTGGCTTTTCAAAAATAATAATAATAATAAAAACTATGGAACTCACTTTCATAGGAGGCGGTGCTGGGACCAACTCGGAAGGCTTTAATAGAGGATTGTACAGATTCATGGAGGATAAAGCTATCAATGATGGCTTCAAACCATAAGGGCTATGCTCAGCCTCAACAGCTGGTTTTGAAGACCAGCTGCTGGAAGCCACAGAAGGGGATAATGCTTTTGTGCTCAAATCCTGCTGGCAGGTTTCCCACAATCCTCTGGTTGGCCACTGTGAGAACAGGAGGCTGGTCTAGATGGGTTAAAAAGTCCAGTCAAAGGTGACTATGGGCAGGGCCGGATTTAGATGAAGAGAGGCCCTAGGCTGCTCTACTTGTGAGGCCCCTCCTCATCCCCCACCCTCACAACTAGAAGAAAATGGAAGAGTCTTATCGCGTGGCGAGTTCCCAACCCCCCCCAGGTGGAAGTAAAGACACATGACACAATTATTAAGGTTAATGGGCTAAAAATGGCCACAACTTTATTGGTTACAGGTAATGAGCAGTATTGGCTTAGGCATTCGTCCTAACTATATCCAACTCCAGCCCGTCTGCTTGAAGTCTGGGAAGGGTTAACCACCAGTAGGGGGAGTCCTGCTGATGCACATCAACTAGGAACTCCCCTGGGGTCACCGCTAGGGAGCGTGCCTTAGGCCCTAACCTCACTAGGCTTCGGACAGGGCAACGCCCCGCAGAATCCTTTAATGGACTACCCTTCAATATGTGGGGCAGGTGATGGCGCTACCTCCCCTCTTCCAACTACAGAACAATACCAATGCCTAGCCCCCAATACCCAGAAAGTTGTGACGATTTGCTACGAGGTAAGCGAAAACCAAGTGGCTGGTGCCAATTTGCCAAGTGGAACAATTCCTACCAGGCCCCACAACGGCGACCAACCAAGGTCCATAGCAAGGTCAAGGAATGAAAACCTTATAGGGCGGGAGGGTGGGAAAAACAGGAACAGCTGGCGGGCGGCAAAGAGGGAGATCCCCGGCCACGTCCTGCCTTTATAGGGCAGGCCACGCCTCCAAGCCAGCCGATTGGCCAGCCAGGGGGTGATGCGGCTGGGAATCCTCCCAATCGCACGGGACTGGCCTCCACCTGCCGCACATGTGGCGGGGCCGTGAAGCCTGCAACCCCACCTCCTCCTTAAGGTGGAAGTGGCTTAAACAAAATTGAATGAAGCCAAGGATGATGACGGGTATTTAAAATTCTGCAATTCACAATTTCTCCTCTGAAGGACATAAGATAACTTTTGCAATAACTGAACTTTGTAAACCTTTTGTGGAATAGGCGGAGGCCTGGCCAGGACCACCAACCTTCTGATCGGCAAGCCCAAGAGGCTCAGTGGTTTAGACCACAGCACCACCATGGTCTAGATGGGCCATTGGCCTGATCCAGCACAGATCTTCTTATAATCTTAAATGAAGCTTGCACACAAATCCTTTCCCACGTGAATTTACTCCTGATTCTCCAGTCTTTTTTTTTTGGGGGGGGGGGATGTAGATTTCTGTTGTTGCTTCTGTTAAAGCATTGGAACTTGGAAACTTGTGTTGATCTCCGGCAAATCACCTCGCAATCCTCCACTAGATCCCAAGCTCCTTTCTGCATACACTTGCTGAAAGCAGAATTCCAGGAGGGTAGCCTTGGCAGTTAAAAGTGATTTCTGTTGGGGATTAAACTAAGAACATGATCTCATTCCAACCTGGCTCACTCACCGTGCAGCAATTAACTTTTTGGAAGTGAGTTTTATAGGGTTTCAAACCACCAATTCTGATTTTTTAAAAAAACAACCCCAAAAAACTCAGCTTAAGGTTAATTATGGTGCTGAGCAAATGATCCTCACAATTATTTGTCCAAAAGGAGCCAACAAAGTATTGTAAAGGCTTGCTGACTTCCATCATTTCTCTGTGTCATTTTGAAGGAAGCCTCTAGGCTTTCTAAGGTGCCCTTGCCCAGCTGTTGGGGGAAGTTTTTACAAGCGGAAGCCTTTCCATGTCTCGCAGGTCTGTCGTCTTTCGTCTCCCTTTGAGGCAGCCTGTTCGCAAAACATGTTCGTTGCAGTTTCTGGGATGGAATTGTTAGGACCTGCCTTTGAAGACAGTAAAACAGTTGGCAGGACATTTAAGGGAATGCTGTTTCTGACACACCTTGCACTGCCCTGAGTGTGTGTGTGTGTGTGTGTACGTGCACGCGATCAAATCATGGGGGATGAAATAGGACTTCTAGTGCAGTATCTGGAAGACTGCAAAGAATGCCATGACTTAGGCCCCCTCCAGATGTTCTTTTCATTATGCAGCCAAAATGTTTTAGAATCATAGAATCATAGAATCATAGAGTTGGAAGAGACCACAAGGGCCATCGAGTCCAACCCCCTGCCAAGCAGGAAACACCATCAGAGCACTCCTGACATATGGTTGTCAAGCCTCTGCTTAAAGACCTCCAAAGAAGGAGACTCCACCACACTCCTTGGCAGCAAATTCCACTGTCGAACAGCTCTTACTGTCAGGAAGTTCTTCCTAATGTTTAGGTGGAAACTTCTTTCTTGTAGTTTGGATCCATTGCTCCGTGTCCGCTTCTCTGGAGCAGCAGAATCATAGAGTTGTAGAGTTGGAAGGGAACCCCGGGGTCATCTAGTCCAACCCCCTACAATGCAGAAATCTTTCACCCAACACACGACCCTGGGATTACAGTCTTCCCTGCCTGGTGCCTCGCACCACTCTTCTGCATCCGGCCAGTCCATGACTCTTTGAACCTCCATAAACTGCTTTAAAATCACTTTAAGCCCACAATTGTTCTTTTGAAGCCCTACCTTGCCTGCTTTGTACTGGCACCAAATACAGTGGTACCTTGGGTTAAGAACTTAATTCGTTCCGGAGGTCTGTTCTTAACCTGAAGCACCACTTTAGCTAATAGGGCCTCCTGCTGCTGCTGCACAATTTCTGTTCTCATCCTGAAGCAAAGTTCTTAACCCGAGGTACTATTTCTAGGTTAGCAGAGTCTGTAACCTGAAGTGTCTGTAACCTGAAGCGTCTGTAACCCGAGGTACCACTGTAGGTCAAATGAAAAAGCCTTGTGGGCCAAGTCTGGCCCACAGGCTGAAGGCTCCCCACCTCTGTTTGAAAACATCTTCTGGTTTCCTCTTCTATGTCTCACCTCCTTCCTGGACTCTCAAGGGATTTGCTGAGACAAGAAATGGATCCATGAGAAATTCACAGTTAAGCTGACAATGCGTGCTGAGCCAAATGCATCACCTATCTGACCTTAAATTAATCATTTGCTGAAGGCAATCTAGTGCCGCACCAACAGTCTGATGGAAATACAATGAGTACCCGAGTCTCAGGGCTGCTTTTCACTCAGGGCATCGTTCTTTCTGCTTCTGGGCTGTGCCACTTAAGACGGCATACAAGGTGGAGCTCATAGGATGGAACAACCCACCAATTTAAGGAAATAGCCCCTGCACATCAAAATCTAGCAATTGGGGGAGAAGGTTAGGTTCAACCCATCTCCCCAATACAGTCGTACCTTGGAAGTCGAACGGAATCTGTTCCAGAAGTCCGTTCGACTTCCAAAATGTTTGGAAACCAAAGCACACTTCTGATTGGCTGCAGGGTGCTTTCAACAGAACATTAAAAAGCAGAACAAAACTTCAAACATTAAAAACATCCCTAAACAGGACAACTTTTGTTACAACTTTTTAGCACCTGCTCATTTTTGGAACTTGAAAGTTGGAGACAGCACAAAATAAGGTCTTAATCAGTGGTTGTCATGGACCGGCAGAGGAGTGGGAGGCAATAGCTGGGGAACCCCAAGGGAACCCCCAGAGGAAGAAGGCTCAGAGTCAGCGGTTTGGTGGTAGAATGACTATAAATGGCCAGAGGGAAAAGATGGAGCAAACGGGCAGGAGGAGGTGTCAGAAGCTGAAGAGGTAACAGGGTTTAGTGAGCAGGAAGAGGCTGTGGCAGAGAGCAGTCCAGGCTCAGAGACAGAAGTGGAGGCTGGAGAGGAGGGGGCCAAGAGGCAGCAATGAGTCAGGCTGCTGAAGAAGCCAGGGAAACTATTCCTCCTGCTGTGACCTGTTCCCCTTCCTCCTGGTCTCAAAGAACACACACAGAAAAATGAAGAGGGCAGACCAAAGAGAGACAGGACAAGGAAGCCTTAGGCTGCTGGACAGTGACCTGGGGGAGGAGATTTAGAGAGCGGTTGGACGACGGGGGCCTTCAGTCCTTGCAACAGCCTCATTGGTGCAAGGCCTACTGCAAGAGTTGCTGCGATCACTAGGCCTGCACTGTTTTGGTTTCTTTGAACAAGGACTTCACGGATTATTCGGCCCTTTGCTGAATTTTGCAATACAGTTTGCAGCTTGGAAAAGGCACCAAACACCAAGATGATAAAAAAAATAATTAGCCAAAAGTTGGGGGGGGGATTATAGAATACCTTAAAGACCACTGTAGATATTTAAAATGTTAGCAGGATTGTTATAACACTTATAATGTAATATGATTTAAGGTAAAAAAAGGAGATAAAATGGATTAGAAAAATGTAATTAGATACAGTGGGGGGAGTCTGGGGATCTAAATAATCCTAGATGTCTAGAAATTGAAAATGTTTTAAATGGATAATAATATTGTTGTTGTTGTTTTAAAAAATGAAAAATATTTTTTTTTAAATGAAAAGGCACCAAACTGCATATTCAAGGATAAATATATATTTATAAAAGCATACATGAAATATCTGTCTAAATGTATTTTTAGTACAAAATATGTATTTAGAGTTTGAGCATGAATGTCCATGTGCATTCTTAAAAAAAACCCCCAAATACATAGATTACTGGGTAAACAGGACAGATTTATGAATGAATTGCATGTGAAACTGACCTGGACCTGAAATAGACTGATCCGCCCATTCCTGTTTCCCCCCTTTACCTTCTTGCAGAGCTCTGAGCTGGCAAATAGATGCTTAAGGTGGAGCACGGT
The DNA here is from genome assembly GCF_964188305.1 of Podarcis bocagei. Taxonomy (NCBI): domain Eukaryota; kingdom Metazoa; phylum Chordata; class Lepidosauria; order Squamata; family Lacertidae; genus Podarcis; species Podarcis bocagei. The sequence continues at coordinate 26,267,047 of NC_138138.1, forward strand.
TAGAGTCATAGCAATCCAACGGTATGATGTGTACTTTCATTGTGCATACATGCAATTGGCCGTTCCAGTGGAATGACATAACTGGATGCGGCTAATTCAGCAGTGGATTTGCACAACAAGCAGCAGCTTGCTACATCATTCATATCCACCGAGTAACCCCTGACTTGAAATTTGTGTGTATGAGATCATAGCCACTGCAGTTCACTTATTGTCAGGGGCTGGACTGAGGAGGAATGGTGGGGGCAGCCTCCCCCTTCTCCTGAACCTTCCTGAGAACAGGAGGACCGTATAGATTTAGAACAGTGGTTTGCAGAAGGACATAGTTCAGAGGCTGCAGAGGGGAGAAGCTGGGAAATATTGGGAGAGGAACAACAGGAAGAAAAAGTATCAGGGGAGAGACAGCTGACATACTCAGTGTCCTTGGAAAGCATTCCTGACCCTCCCTCCCAGGACGAGGTGGGCATTGAGGGTATTAGAACAGAGAGCTCAGAGGCAGAAAGTCCAGATTAGCTGATGCAGGGGTGACATAGAATAGGGACAATGTAGAGCAACGCCACTACAGTGGTACCTCAGGTTACAGACGCTTCAGGTTACAGACTCTGCTAACCCAGAAATAGTACCTCGGGTTAAGAACTTTGCTTCAGGATGAGAACAGAAATCTCGCGGTGGTGGCAGCGGGAGGCCCCACTAGCTAAAGTGGTACCTCAGGTTAAGAACAGTTTCAGGTTAAGAACAGACCTCCAGAACGAATTAAGTTCTTAACCCGAGGTACCACTGTATAGAGAGACTGCATTTCTTTGTCTCTCGCTGTGATTATTGAATAAACTAACTGGTAAGAACTCTTCTTTGTTCTGCTCTTTTGCTGCCACCGTGGGAGGGATAGAATTCCCCAAAGCCTGACACTTGTGTAACATTTTAAAGACATTTTTACCCTCATGAAGCTGGACATATGAAGGCTCCTAGAACTTAAAATTAATCATCAAGAAACTTAGTGATGCCGTGGCGAGAGGACCTGGGATTCTGCAACAGCTGCAAGAATGCAAGGCATTCAAGTGCTTAATAATAATAATAATAATAATAATAATAATAATAATAATAATAATTTATTATTTATACCCCGCCCATCTGGCTGGGTTTCCCCAGCCACTCTGGGCGGCTTCCAAAAGAATATTAAAATACTATAATACATCAAACATTAAAAACTTCCCTAAACAGGGCTGCCTTCAGATGTCTTCTAAAAGTCTGGTAGTTGTTGTTCTCTTTGACATCTGGTGGGAGGGCGTTCCACAGGGAGGGCGCCACTACCGAGAAGGCCCTCTGCCTGGTTCCCTGTAACTTGGCTTCTCGCAGTGAGGGAACCGCCAGAAGGCTCTCGGAGCTGGACCTCAGTGTCCGGGTAGAACGATGGAGGTGGAGACGCTCCTTCAGGTATACTGGACCGAGGCCGTTTAGGGCTTTAAAGGTCAGCACCAACACTTTGAATTGTGCTCGGAAACGTACTGGGAGCCAATGTAGGTCTTTCAAGACCGGTGTTATATGGTCTCGGCGGCCGTTCCCAGTCACCAGTCTGGCTGCTGCATTCTGGATTAGTTGTAGTTTCCGGGTCACCTTCAAAGGTAGCCCCACGTAGAGCGCATTGCAGTAGTCCAAGCGGGAGATAACCAGAGCTGTCTACAAAAGTAAGGCATTAGAGCCATTGGACACTGTCCTTTCAGCATGGAGATGGGTCATAGGTCAGTGTTAGAGCAAATGCATTGCATGTTGAATGTCCTAGGTTCTGTTCCGAAGGGCATCTCAAGGTAGGGCTGGGAGAGCACCGTATGAAAATCCTAGAAAGCTGCTGTCATTCAGTGTCAACAGTATTGAGCTAGGCAGGCCAAGGGTCTGATATGATGTCGCCTCTTTCTACATCTCTAGGTGTATAACTAGAGTGTCAAGAAGGAATAAAACAAAAGATGTTTGCAAGCAAGTATGTCATGCAGTTCCTTTTGCCAGAAAGCTAGATTTGTCTGTTTCTCATTGTCTAGGGCAATGATTCCCCCCCCCCCCATTTTTATTAAGTTTTCTGTTTTATAATTTAGAATATTCATTTAACCAAGATTCTCTTCTTCTCCTTCTATGGTTCATTCTGCATAACATCAATCCCTGCATATTTTAAATAAACCAAGCCATTCAAGTATTGCATTATTACATCCACCAAAACTTACGCTGTTGAATTTATCTTAATGCTGCCAACGTTTTCAAGTGTACACAGTTCCCCCCTTATATTCAATAAACATTTTCCAGTCTTCTTTAAACATATGTTCTTGTTGTCTTATTCTGTATGTTAGATCTGCAAGCTGCACATAGTCTATCAGTTTAATTTGGGAACTCACTTGTTTTCCATTTTGGGGCTAACAAAACAGGGGCCACTAAGGCTGGGGGCATCCTCTGCCCAGGCCCCTGTGGGGTGGCAGGATGAGGCACCTCTCTTTGGGGCAGGGGGTGGGGCAGCTCAGAGACCAGGGATGGCAGCAGTGGCTGCCCAGAGGACTCCCAAGGAGAGGGGAGGAGAGAGGAAGATGAGGGAACGCACTCCACAAGGGAGGGTGTTCAAAAAGGGGTGAGGGGCTGCTGGCTCTGAAGGCAAGCGGTGACATAACTGGGCCCCTGAACCCCACAGGGGTGCCTCAGAAAGAAGGTAGTCGGTCAAGGGAGCCGTGGACTCAAAAAGGTTTAAAACCTCTGGTCTAGGGGAGACTTGGTTGCAAATGTAGGCTTACTGCTGTGCAGCGTGTGAAATGGCTCTCAGGAATATATTGGTATTGAAAGAAAGAAAGAAAGAAAGAGAGGGAGGGAGGGAGAGAGAAACAAAAGACCAGTGCAATTTAATTTCTCTCTATTCTCTTCACGCCCCTAGCTTTTGGTTTGTAAGCTCACTGGGGCTGAGACCTATTTACAGTGGTACCTCAGGTTAAGAACTTAATTCGTTCCAGAGGTCCATTCTTAACCTGAAACTGTTCTTAACCTGAAGCTCCACTTTAGCTAATAGGGCCTCCTGCTGCCGCTGCACAATTTCTGTTCTCATCCTGAGGTAAAGTTCTTAACCTGAGGTACTATTTCTGGGTTAGCGGAGTCTGTAACCTGAAGCGTCTGTAACCTGAAGCACCTGTAACCCGAGGTACCACTGTATTGATCTGGGCCAAACTAATGCTGGGTGCTGTGGCATCTGGAGAACCAATGGCGGATTGTTTTATGCAGAGTTCCACAACTCAGACAGGGCTAAACAGGGATGGGCAACCTGTGCTCTCCAGAAGTTGTTGGACTCTATGCCCCCCAAAGCCAGCATGGCCAATGGTCAGGGATGATGAAATTTGTAGTCCAGCAATATTTAGAAGGTTGCAGGGTGTCACCTCTCCAGAGCAAAATGGCAGGGGGAGAAATTTGACGCAGTTCACATTTAAAACTGAATTTATCAAATTTGCGCTTTCTGAACTAATATAAGAACCTAAATAGCCATCTTTCAAAATTTGCACTTATCCAAAGTCTGAGGTGTAGTTCTCCAACCTTTGTTCACAAATACGCAGCTATTGGGGGAAAGTGTGCATAAAAATGTGTAGATTAGTCAAAACAGTATATGAAATTTACACTAAGATATAGATTTGCTGCAAAAATTTAAGACTGGAAAAATGAGAACTAAGAGACCCAATACAGGGCCAGGGCGCAATTTGCAAGAAAGAGAGGGCAGATGGGAGGGTGCTTAACCCTTACCCTCCCAGTCATTCTTTTCTATACTCCTTTCAAATGACAAACACACATCTGGGAGCCCTAACTTTGCAGGCTTGTTGGGGGTGTGTGTCTTATATGAGGAGGGGGAGAACCAAGTACCATGAAGTCCCGGCAGACTGGAGGAGGGCAAATGTTGTCCCTATTTTCAAAAAGGGGAAAAGAGAGGACCCAAATAATTACCGCCCAGTCAGTCTGACATCAATACCAGGGAAGATTCTGGAGCAGATCATTAAGCAAACAGTCTGTGAGCACCTTGAAAGGAATGCTGTGATCACCAATAGTCAGCATGGATTTCTGAAAAATAAGTCATGTCAGACTAACCTGATCTCGTTTTTTGGCAGAATTACAAGCCTGGTAGATGAAGGGAATGCAGTGGATGTAGCCTACCTTGATTTCAGCAAGGCATTTGACAAGGTGCCCCATGATATTCTTGTCAAGAAGCTGGTAAAATGTGGTCTTGACTATACTACCACTCAGTGGATTTGTAACTGGCTGACTGACCGAACCCAAAGGGTGCTCATCAATGGTTCCTCTTCATCCTGGAGAAGAGTGACTAGTGGGGTGCCACAGGGTTCTGTCTTGGGCCCGGTCTTATTCAACATCTTTATCAACGACTTGGATGATGGACTCAAGGGCACCCTGATCAAATTTGCAGATGACACCAAACTGGGAGGGGTGGCTAACACCCCAGAGGACAGGATCACACTTCAAAACGACCTTGACAGATTAGAGAACTGGGCAAAAACAAACAAGATGAATTTTAACAGGGAGAAATGTAAAGTATTGCACTTGGGCAAAAAAAATGAGAGGCACAAATACAAGATGGGTGACACCTGGCTTGAGAGCAGTACATGTGAAAAGGATCTAGGAGTCTTGGTTGACCACAAACTTGACATGAGCCAACAGTGTGACGCGGCAGCTAAAAAAGCCAATGCAATTCTGGGCTGCATCAATAGGAGTATAGCATCTAGATCAAGGGAAGTAATAGTGCCACTGTATTCTGCTCTGGTCAGACCTCACCTGGAGTACTGTGTCCAGTTCTGGCCACCACAGTTCAAGAAGGACACTGACAAACTGGAACATGTCCAGAGGAGGGCAACCAAAATGGTCAAAGGCCTGGAAACGATGCCTTTACGAGGAACGGCTAAGGGAGCTGGGCATGTTTAGCCTGGAGAAGAGGAGGTTAAGGGGTGATATGATAGCCATGTTCAAATATATAAAAGGATGTCACATAGAGGAGGGAGAAAGGTTGTTTTCTGCTGCTCCAGAGAAGCGGACACGGAGCAATGGATCCAAACTACAAGAAAGAAGATTCCACCTAAACATTAGGAAGAACTTCCTGACAGTAAGAGCTGTTCGACAGTGGAATTTGCTGCCAAGGAGTGTGGTGGAGTCTCCTACTTTGGAGGTCTTTAAGCAGAGGCTTGACAACCATATGTCAGGAGTGCTCTGATGGTGTTTCCTGCTTGGCAGGGGGTTGGACTCGATGGCCCTTGTGGTCTCTTCCAACTCTATGATTCTATGATTCTATGAACTCCTTGGGGAAAAAAAGGTGGGTTAGAAATGATGATTATGTTCTATTAGAGCAGTGTTTCTCAAATGTGGGTCTCCAGCTGTTTTGGACTACAATTCCCATCATCCCTGACTGTTGGTCTTGTTAGCTAGGGATGATGGGAGTTGTAGTCCAAAAACAACTGGAGACCCAAGTCTGGAAAACCCTGCAGTAGAGGTTCTGGGGGTGTCCTCTGTTGATGCCTGCATGTAACTAAACCTCTGCAACAAGGACGCTGTGATGGAAGATAAGCTTTGTTTGTTGTCTGGCCCTGAGATTTTCAGTTCCCGGCCAAGCGAAGTCTTGCCAGCAGACCTATCCTTCCACTTGGTCATTGGTTATACGCTCTTAAGAGTCTTTGGCTGAACCCTGCTTTAGAGACAGAGTCCACACACTCCACATTCCAGAAGGTGCTGAAGGATATGGGTGCTTAGGAAAGACTCAGCAGTGGGAGCCAAGAAAAACACGAGAAAGGCAGAATGCCCTGACTTTTCAGAAAGACATCAGGGCGGAGTCTCCAAATACTTTATTCTTTCTTACTTGCATTCCATAGCCTTCCTGGTACAGAAACCCTTTAAAAAAAATATATATAGCCTTGGGTGGAAGAGCCACCTTGGCTGAGTAACAGCTGACAATTTCTTTTCGGAAACAAAAGAAGGAACAGTTCAATAAAAAGAAAAGTCCGCCCTCTGGAATGTGACATAAACATGAATAAACGCAGGGAGGAAAAGGATTGTTTGGGAAGTTGGCTTGGATGCCCGGGGTGATGAAACCTTCAGGGAATGGAAAAGAGAGGAGAGCAACCCCCACCCACCCACGCCACTCCTTGTGGCAACGCCTCCGTCTCAGATATAAGAGGAGAATACAGACAAGGAGCTGCTAGCTCTCTCCAGCCTTTTAGAACGTAGTCAGAACATTTCTCTTGGGTGTCTCCAATTCCTGGAAGCCATGACCACTACCTACAGGCAATACACCTCTTCCTCCTCGATGAAGGGGCCTTCCTTTGCTGGGGGTTCCTCCCGGCTTTCCTCCGTCCATCTGGGCGGCGGATACAGAGCCCCAAGCATCCATGGCGGAGCTGGTGGCGTCTCCATCTCTTCCTCTCGCTATGTCTCTGGGGTAGGCAGTGCCCTCGGTGGTGGCTATGGAGTAGGCAGTGCCCTCGGTGGTGGCTATGGGGTAGGCAGTGCCCTTGGTGGTGGTTATGGGGGCAGCTTCTGCAGCAGCAGCTTTGGTGGTGGGTTTGGTGGAGGCTATGGTGGAAGCTTTGTCGCTGGTGGCGGCGATGTCCTTCTGGGTGGAGGCGAGAAGGAAACCATGCAGAACCTGAACGACCGCCTGGCTAACTACCTGGACAAGGTGCGGGCACTGGAGGAAGCCAACACCGATCTGGAGGTCAAGATCAAGGAGTGGCACATGAAGCAGGGACCAGGTCCAGAGCGTGACTACAGCCCATACTTCAGGACCATCGAGGATCTGCGGAGCAAGGTAAATGGCAAACCAGAGAGCCTTTGGAACTATTGAATTGTAGAGTTGGGGTGTCTAGAGCAATGCAGTGGTGTCAAAACAGTTAAGAAAAGAAGAGTAAGGTAGCTGAAAAAAGAATGGATGCTCAAGGGATCCTTGAGCCCAGCAATAAGGGCTTCCCAGGCTGTCGGATTGCAAACCTCAGCATTGCTATTAAGGCATTTGAACCCTTTTCACTGGTTTCTGGCTTAAGCCTGTATGTATGTGTAGCTGTTACAGAGCCCAGAATGACTTGCGACAATGCAGCTGTGACCATTCGCCTTGCACATAAGAAGAATAGCTATCTGCGATTCCTGTATGAAACTGGGGTGCGATGGAGAGTTTGGTGCTTACTGTGGGAAGTGTGGGTTCAGTTCTCAAGAGTGCTCACATTTTAGGGCTTCTCACAGATTATGTGGCCAAGTGTGTCATCAACCAGATGCTTCTTAGGAAGCTGCAACAAATCCTTATCCTGTCGTCTGCCCCATATAATGCTCATGTTTCCATATATATCCTTCTCTCATTTACACACTACATTTTTAAAAAAATTAGTGCATGCTTTGTATCTTAAGGGTACAAATAGACTCTTATTCAGAGGTGTGGATCTCCTGAACTTTAGCTATGTTGTGCAACTGAGATGTGTTACCTAAGTTAGATAGTGGTATAAGCCCTCTAAATGTAGGGCACAGAGGAATGTAGGAAGATGCCTTATACCAAGTCAGACCATTGGTCCATCTAGTTCACTATTGTCTTCACTGACTGGCAGTGACACTCTACAGGATTTTGGTAGGGAGTCTTTCACAGCCCTACCTGGAGATGTTGGTGATTGAACCTGGGACCTTCTGCATGCAAAGCAGATGCTCTACCCACTGAGCTACGGCCCTTCCCCATTTTCCTGCTCATCATGGGGAGGGGCAAGAAGGGCATCCTGATTTCTGGTCCACCAGGGAGACATTTGTAGAGTCAAGTCAAATGAACCAACAGCTGAGAGGTTTCCTCCAGAACACATAATATCTGATCGTTTTGATTAAGATTCTGATTAAAACAACAACCCCATATAACCTTCAGGGAGATGAAAGTTCACAGAACGACCGAGCTGGAAGAGGTCTTGTAGGCCATCTAGTCCAACCCCCTTCTTGATGCAGGAAATCAAGTTAGAGCATCACCAACAGATGCCTGTCCTCCAACCTCTGCTTCAAGCCTACCCACCCCTAAGTCCAGGGCACCAATGAGGTGACCTTCCAAATGTGGTTGGACTCTAACTCCCATCATCCTGACCAAGCACCATGTTGGCTAGGTGGGGGAATGGATGGGAGCTGGAGTCCAGCAATGTCCAGAGGACACAGTGTTGGCTATCCCTGTCCTGGGTAAACAGTACCATAGTCTAAGTGCTTGTAACTTCAAGAGGTTTCTCCTAAAGGTCAACTGAGATCTATGCTCTTGTGGCATAAAACTATCAGATCTAGTTCTTCCTTTTAAAGAAGCAGACTTCTTCTTCTTCTTCTTCTTCTTCTTCTTCTTCTTCTTCTTCTTCTTCTTCGCCCTTATCTATGTAACAACCCATTAGGTACTTGAAGTACTGCTCAGCTGCTTTAGAAAAACCAGCTGTAAGACAGGTGCACACCTGACATGTAAAGTACACCCAACATCCATTTAAAGCACATGGCTTTCCCCAAAGAATTCTGGGAACTGTATTTTCTCCATGATTCCTAGTTCCCTTAACAATTCCCAGGATTCCTTGGGGGCAAGTTGGGTGTGCTTTACATCTCTGGTGTGGACCCACAGTTTCTAAAACCCTTGGTCTCTAATTATTTTAAGAGTGAAGGGTGTGGACTGATGGAGGGATGGAACTGGATTAATTTCCAGTTGAGCTAATCCCCAGGAGGTTGACAACCGCAAGATCAAGAGAAAGCTATCAGCTAGAGCGCATGGCTGCAGGGCACCAGTGGCTCCACTTCAGGTGCACCCAAAAGAATACAAGGGCCGTGAGTGATGTCTGTGCTGACAGGACCCTGGGCTTGTGGATGCGCGGCGGATATGACTTGCGTTCCAAGTATGCACTCCCTCTGCCAAGCTGCTCAGATAATGGAGGAGCTGGAAGCACCCCGGGGCAGGGAGAGGAGAGCTCTCTGACGCAGCTCACCTTTTTGTCTAGTGTCGCAGTGACAGGGCGATGAGAAGGCGCAGGAGCAACGGTTTTTCACTGGACCGAAACGAGAGATTAGGAGAGCTCTTTGAAGAGCGAACCAGCTAAATAAAACAAATGCAAGTCTGCTCATTTCCACCTTCCACAACGACCCTGTCAAGTAAGCTGCATTTCACCAGGGGGTCCAGGTGCAAAAGGAGGCAGGCTGATCCTGCACCTTTAATGTGACAACAACAACAATTTATTATTTGTACCCCGCCCATCTGGCTGGGTTTCCTCAGCCACTCTGGGCGGCTTCCACAAAGACAAAAAATACACTAATATGTCATACATTAAAAACTTCCCTGAACAGGGTTGCCTTAAGATGTCTTCTGAATGTCAGGTAGTTGTTTATCTCTTTGGCATCTGGTGGGAGGGTGTTCCACAGGGCGGGCGCCACTACCATGAAGGCCCTCTGCCTGGTTCCCTGTAGCTTTGCTTCTCGCAATGAGGGAACCGCCAGAAGGCCCTCGGCGCTGGACCTCAGCGTCTGGGCAGAATGATGGGGGTGGAGACGCTCCTTCAGGTATACTGATGAGAGTGGGGAGCCAGGGTGGCACGCTGGCTTGGACCAGGACCTGGGAGACCAGGGTTCAAATTCCCACTTGGCAATGAAGCTTGGAACAGTCACTGCCTTTCAGCCAAATCTACCTCACAGGGATGTTGTGGGGATTATGTGAAGAGGGGAACCATGTGCACTACCTTGAGTTCCTTGGAGGGGAAAAAAAGGTGGATATAAACACAATAAAATAGATGATGTGTGGAACTTCAGCAGTTCTGTGCTGCCATGCCAGCTACACCAGCTGAGACCCCCTCTTCTGCATGAGTATCCTGCCCCCTTTCTATCTGCCCACCCTGCATTTTACAGATGAGGAGCTGTCAGCACAATCCTATACGCTTCTACTCAGAAGTACATCCCATTGAGTTCAGTGGCACTTACCTTTGTGTAAATGAGTATCCGAATGCAGCCTAAGTTTGAAAGATGCCTCACCTAAACAATTGTAATAGAGGAGGAACCTTTTGTAAAAAATATGTAATGCAGCAGAAAAGATATAATTTAGTAGAAAAGGTTTGAGGAAAAACACTGTGGAGAAGTCAACTGAGGGTGGGAATTAACTCAGGAAACAATGTAATTATTTGATTTGAGGGGCATTGTGAAAATTTTTGTGTGTGTCTATCTATCATCTATCTATCATCTATCATCTATCTATCTATCATCTATCTATCATCTATCTATCTATCTATCATCTATCTATCTATCTATCTATCTATCTATCTATCTATCTATCATCTATCTATCATCTATCTATATCTATCTATCTATCTATTTATATCTATCATCTATCTATCTATCTATCTATCTATCTATCTATCTATCTATCTATCATCTATCTATATCTATCTATTTATATCTATATCTATATCTATCTATCTATCTATCTATCTATCTATCTATCTATCTATCTATCTAATCTATCTATCTATCTATCTATCTATCTATCTATCTATCTATCTATCATCTATCTATCTATCTATCTATCTATCATCTAATCTATCTATGCCTTGAGTGAGGCTTCTGAGTTTGCTCATGGATCACCAGAAATCTCTATCCATTGCTTGATCTACTGATGTCCTTCCTTGAAAATGGCACCTAATGAGAAGCAGCCAATGGATAACAACATCAGAGAACAAGTCCCTTCCTTGCTTGGCAGCAGACTTTGCCAATCTGGCAATTTCCAGGCATCATGACTCTGCTATCTAGGGCTGATGGGAGTTGTAGTTCAAAACAGTTGGCAAGCAGCAGGTTGGCAAAGGCTGCTTTCCAGTTTCCTCATGTTTATCATAATCCATTTGGGTAATAATAATAATAATAATAATAATAATAATAATAATAATAGTAGTAGTAGTAGTAGTAGTAGTAGTAATTATTCTTTACACCCCACCCATCTGGCTGGGTTTCCCCAGCCACTCTGGGTGGCTCCCAACAGAATAATAATAATAATAATAATAATAATAATAATAATAAGGCAATAAAACATCAAACATTAAAAACTTCCCTAAACAGGGCTGCCTTCAGATGTTTTCTAAAAGTCAGATAGTTGTTTATTTCCTTGTCATCTGATGGGAAGGTGTTCCACAGGGATGAGTAGGGATTGCTATTAATATGGTCAACCCAATAGTGGCAGTGATGGGTAGAGTAAGCCTGATGGATAGATCATAGAATCATAGAATTGTAGAGTTGGACGGGACCCTGAGGACCATCCAGTCCAACCCCCTGCAATACAGGAATATGCAGCTGTGCTATATGCAGATAGAACCTGCAAACTTGACATTATCAGCACCCCACTCCAGCCAACTGAGCTATCCAGGCGGACCTGATGCATATTACCTTGGTGCCATGAACTGCCATTCTAACTTCCACCCTAGGCATCACTTAATGCCTGCTCTTGTCCTGTATACTTAAGAGAGTACATAATTCAGACAAGCCTCTTTAAGACTTCTCTTTAAGACTACTTGTTCTTTCCCCAGATATTAGCTGCCACTGTTGACAATGCTGGCATCGTCCTGCAGATTGACAATGCCCGCCTGGCAGCCGATGACTTCAGAACCAAGTAAGTTGTGCTTCCGCAGAATATGTATGAACCATGAGCAGGTGGAACAAACATTTCATTTGGAGAAGGGTCTCCAATCTACAGCTCCCTGGACTGATGAAGTTGCTTCAGCCATATTAAGCACTGCTGCTAGGATTCAAATAGGCCAACAGCTTCCACGGCAGTTCTAAAAGCCACTAAACATGTTGGAGCAAGGAAAGAAAAATTAGGTTTAGAAACACAGAGTTTGGTCCAGAACACACGCAAGGTGTAATTAGCAGGCTGGATTAGGAAGCCAACAAACGAGGCTGGATAATCTGACATCTCATATATCAGGAAACTTAACTGAAGGCCTGTCATGAGCAACTAGCCTGAAAAAGCAAATACTGTATTTTTCTGTGTATAAGACCTCCCCTATTTTGGGGGACTAAATTTAAAGAAAATGAGCGGAGATGGCCCAAAGTTGTTGAGCAGGGCCGTTGCTGGGGGTTGGCAAAGTGGGCAGCCACTCCCCCCATGCCACTGTAGGCGGGAAACGCTCCCTACAGTGCATTCCTCCCACAGCGGCATGGGGGGGGGGGAGTTGCATGCCCGCCAACCAGCTGGCTGGTGGTGCACAGCTTTCCCCCCATGCCACTATCCGTGCCTTGGACAACCCCAGTTTTTTGACATATTTTTGAGCCAAAAAACCTCGTCTAATACATGGAAAAATACAGTAAGCAAAACTATGTGGAACAAAACAAAACAAAACAATATGAAAAGGGGATATCTTAATTTAATCTGTCCTTTTTTCTGCTTCCAGGTTTGAGACAGAGCAAGCTATGCGCATGAATGTGGAGGCTGACATCAATGGGCTGCGCAGAGTCTTGGATGAGCTGACCCTGTCCAGGGCAGACCTGGAGATGCAGATTGAGAACCTGAAGGAGGAGCTGGCTTATCTCAGGAAGAACCATGAAGAGGTGAGAGACAAAGCTGCCATGAACCTGTATCGCATGGCCAGTGGCAAGTAAAGCATCCTACACTTGCTGGCTTCAGTCCCATAACCAACCAGTCATGTGCCTGTACTGCCATGCTCAAGATCTGGTATTTGGAGTACCGGGACAAACCCACATTTAGGGTGGCTTGTGACGGTATGCAGAAAGTCTAATTCATAGCAGTTGAGCAGCTGGTCAAAGTCTGCTTGCTAGCCACCGAGACAGAGCCTGTCTTCAAAGGACCATGGCTTTATTCAGTGGTGGAGTATATGCTTTGCATTCAAAAGGTCCCCTGCTAAACCCAGGAGAGCTGCTTCCAGTTGTTTTGGGAGAGATGGACAACTTGGACAAGTAGGCTAATCTGCCATAAGGCACATATCTATGTGGTTTTGGACTCCCATGTCACAGCTGGAACAGATAAGCAAATAAACATTCTTTCTTTTTTATTAAGAATGTTCAGAATACATTACAATAAAAAACAAATGATCTAAACAATTTTTTTACAAAGAAAGTAGAAATAGAATGCAGAGTCCTCTCTCACAGGTAGGTCTTAACTCTTGTCCCATACAGAAAAAGGTGAACCCTCTCAGCTCTCACCTGGGACCTTCCTTTTCTTCTCCCAACCTCCCACCCTGGGAGAACTTCCCTTCCCTGCATCTCACACAGGGTCCTTCAGCAACCATTCATCACTTTCATCTGCATGCAGTTCCCTCCTTAACCCAGAGTAGAGGACAAAAAACAAAACCAAAACAAAGCTAATAAACTTTCCATGTTTTCCTCGCTTTCCAGGAAATGGCTGTCCTCCGAAGCCAGATGGGTGGTGAGATCTCCGTGGAAATGGACGCTGCTCCTGGAGTGGACCTGACCAAGATCCTGGCAGAGATGCGTGAGCAGTATGAGCACCTGGCAGAGAAGAACCGCAAGGATGCTGAGCAGTGGTTCTTCAGCAAGGTGGGACTTCCTCTCAGGATGAAGGGGCTTTCTGGAGGGGAAAAAAAAAAGAGTGCCACAGGTTCTCAAATGGATACTCGGTGCTCTGAGTTTCATGTGAGCAGCACATCTTCTCCTTTTGCTTGCAGACCGAAGAGCTGAACCGCGAAGTTGCCATCCACACAGAGCAGCTGCAGAGCGGCAAGTCGGAGATCACAGAACTGAGGCGGAGCGTCCAAAGCTTGGAGATAGAGTTGCAGACTCAACTCAGCACGGTAAGGGGGCACGTGGAACTGGGGAGGATGATGAATCTCTGAATGTCCCCTTGGCTCTATCTCAGTGACACAGTCCAAGAAGTAGGAGCTTTTCATTTGAATGATTTGCGGTGCGTTTCTGGCCATTGTGTAACATTGCCCACTTCCCCTCTTTTGGACAATATCATTAGTGTGTCCTTATACAGAGTGCAACTTTGCTTTTGACTGCTCCTTAATAGCTCAAGGAAAAAAAAGGTAGTTAAGAGCACAGAGACACACAGGGCTCAAAAGTGAACTATGCTTAAATCCCATTGAACTCAATGGGATAGGTTGGTGGTGACAAATGGTGCAATCTTATATATGTCTATTGAGCTCGTTGAATTAGGTAGGACTTACTTCCGGCGAAGTGTGCAGCCTATATACACTACACTGTATCAGATTGCAGTCTTTGCGTTCTTTGGATGAGAGAGTCAGAGGTGTGGCACTGAGAAGCGATGGAGCGAGTCGCCCTGCTGCTCTTGTCTCATAGCCTAGAGGCTCTGCAGAAGTTTAATATGGGATGATTAAAATGTGGTTTCATGGCTAGTTTGTCAGACTAGGACCAGAGAGACCAGATCCCCATGCGGTCATGAAGTTCACTAGGTGACCTTGGACCAGTCACCATCTCTTATCCCACTGTATTTCATGAGGATGAAATGTGTGCCTGTGTGAGTGAGTGAGTGAGTGAGTGAGTGAGTGAGTGAGTGAGGCTACTTTAAGCTTCTTGGGTGAAATATGAATGCAACAAGTTGTGTCTCTATTTCCAGAGTGGTAGCTGGGTAACTCTTGTGCAAAAAACCAACAACCTAGATTCTTGTGGCACCTTAAAGACTAACAAATTTTTATCACGGCATAAGCATTTGTGGGCTGCTTTGAGGCTTCCCACATGCATCTGGTTGGCCACTGTGAGAACAGGATGTTGGAACAGAGAGAGCTTTGGCTTGATCCAGCAGGCTCCATAACCCAAAGCTATTTGCTGATTGGACACCTGCATTTATCTAAGGACTTTGGATGTTATTCCTGATTTGACAAATCTGACAATGTTGGTTTCTGTCACTTTCTCAGTTTTCCAATCTTAAATCCAGTTCTCCACATCTCAGTAGTAATGTGCAGGGGTTTTAGAATTTTGCCTGAATTCTTTCTGATAAGCACATTTTTATATAGATACCCTTTTTTTTTGGCAAGCAACATCCCTCAACATAATGAATTTTATGGAAATTTCCTCTAATATATGCATATTATTTGGTTAGGAAGCTGCACCACAAAATCTAGAAAAGTGCAAATTTTGAAGGATAGTTGTGTTTTGGTTTGCAAACCAAATTCAATTTCCCTCCATCCCTCCTTGAAATATTTCATGAAACCTGTTAAGTTGTGGGTGAACATATCAGACGACACAGCGATTCTTCAAACAGCTCTTGTTTATTCACAGGCCAGAACAGAACTGAACTGAAGGGTTCAGTCAGCCTGCTTATATAGAGCTCCATTACAACGTAACTGTAACAATTTTCTAAAACTATCCAATCACTGAACGTAACTTTCGATCCCTTATTTGCATAACTATCTACAGTATTCCCCTGCTGGCCCAGGGTGAGAACTTCAGTACATAAGAAAACCAGCGTGCAGCCCACTACTGTCATGGTTATATACCTGATAATCTTCCAAAGTTCTCAAAGCAATGAATGTGACCCTCCTCTCAATTCTCTTCCTCCAGAAAGCAGCACTGGAAGCCACCCTGGCAGACACAGAGTCTCGCTATGGCTCCCAGCTTGCCCAGATCCAGGTTATGATCAGCAGCATGGAGGAGCAACTGGCTGAGCTGAGGTGTGACATGGAGCGCCAGAACCACGAATACAAGATCCTTCTCGATGTCAAGACCCGCCTGGAACAGGAGATCGCCACCTATCGCCGCCTGTTGGAGGGAGAGGAAGCCCAGTATGTATAAAGATGGGCTGGGATGGCTGTGCTGGAGAGGGATAGCAAGAAGGGAGTTTTAAAACAGCTCACATGGAGCAAAACAGGGAGGGGCTTTCAATATCTTAAAAGGCAATTTTATCCAGATTTGGGTGGTGCTGGCATTAATAGGTCCATTCATTATTTGATTATCTAATCAACAAACAACATTGTAATTGGTACGCAGCCTTGTTTCCATATTTAAGATGCATTTTTAGGATTTCCTTTTTTGTGTGTATTATCACACTGGCATTTCATAATGTATTCTAGAAAAGCAGTCTGCATTTCTAACTTGGCGATGTTTCTTTCCTCCTTTTCTTACAGCATCAGTTCCCAGTACAACGCAGCTGTGTCCGCAAGAGATGGTAAGAATGCATGCCAACTAAAAAAATTTCAGTTCTCAGATTATGGGGGAAATATAGTGGAGCCTTTCAAGAGGCCCTGACTTGTCCCATTTTTAGCCAAACCCAGTAGCCTTCTAAAAACAGTAGCTGAAGGACTACCACAAATGGTAAGGAGATAATCTGAACACTAAGACCCTTCATCTTTTGTGATGTTAGCTGCTGCCACTGCTAAGTGAGTCAGGATGAAAATATCTCTGCACATCAAAGAATGCTGTTCACCAACATCACCATCTTGGATTGCAGTGTTACTATCACCCTTGGCCAGAATCCTGAGCAGATTTCAGGCTGTTCAGAAAAACATTATGATGCTTTCCTAAATGCACTTACTGGGAGTAAAGCTGTGCACACATTATACATTTAAAGCACATTTGAAAATCATTTTTCCCCTCAAAAAGGTCTGGGCACTTTAGTTTACCCCCATAGAATTGCAATCCCTAGCAACCACAGTGCCCAGAATTCTTCGAGGAGAAAAGTGTTTCAAATGTGCTTCAAAGGTATAATGTGTGTGCAGCCATAGTCACGCTGAACTCACTGAACTCTGAGCAAACATGCCTAGGATTGCGCTATTAATGACACCCCAGCCCACACAATCCCTGTTTTCCCCAACAATTCCAAGTAGATAAGAGGAAAGTAGATGAGGTATTCATCTCTGCTATTCTGACAGGGCACAGAGGGGGAGTGGGTGCTCTTCCAGATGTTGTTGGACTCCAACTCCCATCAGCCCCAGTCAGGATGGCCAATGGTCAAGGCTGACAGGAGTTCAGCAACATTTGGGAGTGACCCACAGGTTTCCCATCCCTGTAAGACATCCTATTTTTATCTATTTTTTAAATAAGATATTTATTAAAATTTTCAAAGTATTATAATAATAATAATAATAATAATAATAATAATAATAATAATAATAAAATACAAAATAGAAATTGTTAAAAACAACTCATTCTTTCCATTACTTATTTTTCATTAGCTTATTTCCCAGACCTCCTCACGCCTCCCTTTTTTGTATTCCAGTTCAGTTTGTTGGTTCAGCAAATCCTTACCCTCTTTGTTTATCCTAATCATTGATCTTAAAATATTGTAACGTTAAATTTTTGCCTATTAATAATTCATTTTCATATTCCCTTATAGTATTACAGCTGAAAACCACTTAATTTCTATCCAACATCATTCTAACATTCATTAATTTTACAATATTTCTGTAGATAGTCTTTAAATTTCTTCCAATCTTCTTCCACCGACTCTTCTCCCTGGTCTCGGATTCTGCCAGTCATTTCGGCCGACATCCTACTTTTATCTCTCAACTACATATATTTTGCAAACTGCTTTGAGGTTGTTGTGTTTTTTTACAATCAAGTGGTCTGTGAGACAAGTTATGAAATAATATCAGGAGCAACTTCCTGGGGTCTTCTGTATATGGAAACGGAAACATTAACCATTCTGCTCACAGGCCCAGAAAGCAACAGAAACCTTCCAGCATTCCTTGTTCCTTCCCTCAGGGCCTGATTGGCTCCCACCTCAGCCTCCCAGTTGGCTGAGGACCCTATATAAGCTTCTCAGGTCCTCTCACCTCTGATCATTCTGTTTTTGAGATGGAGTTATCTGGTGAAGTTATGAAACGTCTGAAGCGGAAATAAACCCTCTCTCCAACTCTTCTCTTGCAGTGACAAAGACCTCACGTCAAGTCCGCATGATTGTCGAGGAGGTTGAAGATGGAAAGGTCGTCTCTTCTCGTGAGCAGGTCAAACAGTCCACCTATTGAAAAGAACCTGCCATCAATAGTGCCCCAAGATTATAGTTCTGTGGATACAACTGAGAGAGTTTAACATCACAGAATCTTCATGAGTTCTGCAGTATTCCATTATTTTTATTAAAAAAATAGTTATCAGCAAGTTTTCCAAATTAACAAAAACAACACACATTTACTGTTATGTATGTTGGTGAAGCTACATGAAACCTTTGCATAAGGAAGAAAAAGCACACTGTTAGGTGACCTTTACAGTCAACTGCCTTGCTTGCTAATAGCTAATAAAGCATTATTTCCTATAAAACATGAGATCGTTTCATGGTTGTATATTTAGGGTTCTCAAAAATGTAATCATTGTGGGATTCCATGAGAAAGGATAAAATTGGGAAAGAACCAGTGTTTTTTTATTGTAGAAAAAAACCCAGACTTCAATACTTATTTTGGGGGTGCAAAGATCTGTCTTTATTCGAAGCAATTTACACACAGGTCTTGGTATCCAAACACAATTTATCAGGAAATTGTTTGTTAGGTGAGTGTTTGTATAATGACTTGATGATTTCCATTGGTTCCTATTGGAATTTTTAAAATGCATTCCCAACCAAGGAATTTTGATCTGCAAATGATGAAAAAACCTGGGGAAACCCAGGGAAACCCGCTGAAACCTTGCAGAGGGCAAAATAGTAAGGGAGGGGGGGAATGCTCTCATATTTGTGCAATCTCTCCCTCTCCCTCCCTGCTCCTTCTCATCATGGTTTTTGATGAAATGAAAGCCGCAGGCCAGCTAAACACACAAAAAAGTAAGGCTTGTTTAAGGCTGATAATCTGTTTACAGTACTACGTGAAGGTCAAGATGTTTGGGTATCTGAATCTGCAGTGTGTATAGCGAGGTTTGAGTACTAATTGCTCATGTTTGGATAAGTGAATTTTCATATACTGAGCATTTGGATAGCAGGACCTGTGTGTATTGCTGAAAGGAGCAGGTAGAAAACCCAGCAGAGAGTCCCTCAGCTTAGGTTGGTTCCTCTAAAGAAAACAGGCATTTTTACACAGGTTTATAGGGCTGCAGATATGGAATTTAGCCAGGCTATTTCCCAGAAAACAAAGGCGTTACTTCAGCTTTTTAGCTTCCAGCTCACCTTGCAGTTTTGCTTTTTTAGTTACATTCCAAGAATTTTCTTGTAATAACATTTGAGACCTGGGCTTTTTGGCTTGGAATCTTTTTCTTCTACATCTTTTTCTGTCTACCGTTTCATCCACAGAAAGAGAGTCCAATCCTCAAAGGGAGCTTAATGAATATCTTCCAGCCACATTCTCAGTTATCAGCTTACCCTTTCATTCTTCTCTCTCTCCTCCCACCTCCTTCTGCAACTACTGTGTTTTGCTAAAGAACTTCTCAAAAACTCAAACTTGTGGTGAACAGGAAGGCAACACAGAACCACCTTTGGATTTTGTGGGGTCTCGTCTGAGCAAAATACCCCCAGTGGGACTACCCGCTCCTTGATTCTCTCCCAGCTACCCATTCCTTTGCTCTCCCTCCTACCCCAGTATGTAGAACTGCCTGGAATGGATGACACAACCCTAGTCACATGCTCAGAGAGGATAGGTGAACAGGCAGAAATAACAAGCAGAAGGGCCAGAAGGGAGGAGGTTGGGGACAAAAACAAGATTGGTTGGCTCTGCCTCACTGGCTAGCAGCTTGCTCTGGCTCCCCCTACTGTCAACCTCCCTGAATTCCACCCTACCAGTCCTAATGAGCACCACCCTTCACTTCAGCCATGGAACCTCTCCAACTGTAACCAGGGTTGGGCAGCTTTAGGTGACAAAGAATGGCTACGGCTATATGGAGGACCAGTAATCTCCCCCTACACCCCTCCCCATTTCCATGTTTATTTACTTATTTAGAATATTTATATACTGCCCTTTGCACAAGAAACAGGTCTGCTTACAACAACATCAAATAGATAAAGATGATGATGATGATTTTCATTTCTACTCCACTTTACATTATTAAGAAAAAAATTCTCAAAGTGGTTTACAACACATTAAAACATCAAATAAAATAATGTAAAATACATACAATCCCTAAAATAGCACAATCCTTTAAAAAAGACCGCGTCAACAAACCACTAATCATGGATTGGCTGTGCTGCCTGGTGGTTGGCCTTGAGCACTTTTTTTGTCTGGTAGCAAGATTTGAACCAGGGTCTCCTCTACAATACAGTGACTGCACGTTAGCACTGACCCCCTGTTGGCGGAGGTGAGAACAGCAGGGAAATATTAGCATTGCCTCCTTAGACTCCTGATTGTCTGGGAGGATTCATGTGACAGTTTCGTGCCACTTTGGGTTGGCATAACTGGATGCTTCCATTGGCTGCTCAGTGCATTTTTTGTTTTTGCTGTGATAATTTGTCTTGCCACACCTTACTTCACCACCATGGGAGTCTTGCCAGAATCAGAATCCCAAGCTTCCCGATCAACATTCCTCAAATTCAACCGCACAAGTATTGCCAACATCAGGCTAAGGACTTTTGAATGGCAGCTTGCTGAGCCAAATCGACTGACGGAGCCTTTTGATGAAAGCGAGCTACTTGCTTGTGTGTGCAACAATGTGGTGGTCAGGAGAAAGTGCAAGGGCATAAAAACGAGAACATCAAAACCCTGTGGTTAACCAGCATTTGTACTAAGCAATGCTTTGAAGGGTTGGAGTACTGCGAAGGAGCTTGAGCTTCATTAGAAATGGTGATTAAGGTGATGATGATTGCCTTGCTGGAGGTGAAACAGTGCCCTCGATATGAACAATGCAGACAGGTAAGCCTGGACATCAAAGGAAGGAACAAGGAATGAGGTGGTGGAGACAGAACTTTCCCCACAACACATAGCTCACATTACTGAAGATAACTGGGAAAAGTGCAGTAGAGGACAGTGAAATGGCAGAGCTGGAGGCCTCCATGGTGCAGGAAGCAAGAGATGGGTAGCAGAAGGAGGATCTTTTAGAGTGGTCAGCAAAAATGGCCTCTCAAAACATGCTGGTGGGCAGAGAAAGTGTGCTGACCATTTCCACTGAATTTCTCCAGGGGGAGGAAAAAATCCACCAAAAAATGAGGAAGTCAGGGATTTTTTTGTGACAGGACTCCCTAGTATGGAGCATTGGAACTTTTGGGCTGGCACCCACAACACTTCTATAAATATATGAGAACTGGCACTTCATTTTTTAACAAAAAAGTGAAATTATTCAACTTGAATTGCTCTTCAAATTCACATTGTTTCAATGCGTTGCTTATTCCCCTGACTATTGCTTCTTGGTACAATTTCCCTTCTTCTTCTTCTTCTTCTTCTTCTTCTTCTTCTTCTTCTTCTTCTTCTTCTCCTCCTCCTCCTCCTCCTCCTCCTCCTCCTCCTCCTCCTCCTCCCTCACTGCCCTTGACCTTAGTTGCCATCCACTCTGTAACATCATCAACAAAATCACATGGGTTGTCACAGCCAATACATCAGCAGTGAAGGAAGATGAGGTTGAGTACTATGAAGGGAAAGAACCATAAAGGGAAATAGCAATGGGGGAACAAAGGCAGCCCAAAGACAACATCAGTGGTGCCAAAAAAATGGAAGGCAGTTTTTGACAGTCGGGAAAAGAAACACTAAACAAGGTAAATCGTTTCAGTCTATGTCCTTGACAAAACTGAAGAACAGCAGAGAACAATCCCAAGGCCAGTAAAATCGAAGTCTGCCTTTATTATCCTCCCTAATGAGGTGAATAGGTCCATGGCCCTGCAATCTATTAATTGCAACCATTGTGGAAAAGCCCATAGCCTTTGCATCTCATACGTAGCACCCTCCAGCCTGCGGAAAAACCCATTAAAAGTTCTCTCTTAAGGTCATGTTCTGTTATACACTTCATGCCAATCATGGCACTAACAGGACTTCATAAAAAGGAAACAATTACTGAATGAAATGTCACCAAGTAAAACTGCCCTGACTCAGCTGGCTTCATCCCGATGCCGTGGGGCAGTTAACAGTGATAGAGCAGTCCCCTTCAGGCCTTCAAAAAGAATTCATGGAGCTCAAACTGAGCAGGAGGTGAACACACCAGGCACCCCCATTTAACTCCCCCAACTGTCCCATGTTGATCAGTCACAGTCCACAGGGATTTCCACCACCCAGGAGGGTGATTGGCCAAACAAGGAGAGGTCAGACATTGCTGATTGTCCAGGCAGAGGAGCAAGGCAAAGGTTAGCCCCTTGGAGGGAGATTAAGGTCTGGGTTCAGCACCACAGATAGCTCTCTGAGAGCTGAGGCCAACCATCCAAGTTGCCTCAACAAAGACCTGGCTGAGTTGTAATAGCAGCACAAGGGAGCCTTTGACTGGAGGCCCCACCCAGTGAGTAAATAGCTATTTAAAGGGCCCTTCCTCTTAGCTCCTTTTGGGGTAATGGACTTTCCAGCTGTGGTATTGCTTGATCCCCTGAGGGGTCTGTAGACCAACCATCAACATCTGCTAGCAGTGTTTCCTTCAGTCTCAGAGAAGGGGATGCAGGCTCCAGGGATAACAGTCCCAAACAGGAAAGACCTGGGGGTGGGTTCTCCTCCCCCTCCTCCCCCTCCTTCTCAGAACCGCAGTTACCAGAGGAGAGGTGGTCCAAAGCCATGACAGAAGGAGGCTCCTAAGGGCACACAACTGAAGGCCTTCTTGTTCGATGCTGGGGGCAGAATGGGTACAACCAGTGCCTGTGGGAACATGGGGTAGAGGCTGGCAAGTTCATCCCTCCCTAGTTTGAGCATCCCCCACTTTTTTTGAGTATTAGTAAGGGTGAACTTTAGGCAATCATTCTTTTGCACACAATATCTTGAGATCTTATGGGGCCTCCCATTCCTGTTAGGCTTGCCAATAAGGCCTCTCTGCTCTCTGAACCATGAGGATCAGGTTAAAAGCTACCAGTGTCTTTGGAGCCAGAAACTCTGTTTATCAGAGACCAAAATCCTCCACCTAACACATTTTCTGAGTGGGTGAGCTTGAGATTAGAAAGCCAGCTGGACAAGAACTGCAAAACAATTAGAGGGTGTTTCCTCTGTCATCAGTGCATCAGCTATCCATGGGACAAGGGATGCTAGTGACACAAAAATTGTGTACAATTGAGGTAGTTCTAGTGAAGGATAGGAGGGGCTGGAAGCTGCAAGCCTCTGATTCTCTGGGGCAGTGATGAGATCTGGAAATCCTAGGATGTTGCCATGCTACATCTGGGATGTTCTAAAAGATCAGATTAAGTGCAGAGCTGAAACAGGAATGAAGTGGTGCTTCCTGAACATTTTCACCCATGGCAAAACAAGCCCTGCGACTCAGCATTTTGTTTTATTTTTGCATTGCACCACAACTTGTGGAAACTGCTTCAAAGGAGGCAAGTGGCCAGGATGAAAGGGTAAGGTGCTGCAGTTGCTAAGGCAACTAGGCTTAATCAAGAACATAAGGTGAAACAGATCCACGGTGGACAACCAGTGGCTTGTCCACACCAGAACAAAATGTGTATCTGCACTGGTCTGTCCCCCATCAATGTAGGAGAGAAACTCTTCCCATCTCACAGTTGTCCTAGATCTTTCCCCCTTTAAATGTGTCCCTGTCAGAGACCAGATTGAGGATTACAGCTCTGATGAGGAATGGTGGGAACCTCCCCCTCTTCCTGCTCCTGACCAGGATCCTGAAGCTGCCCAGGAACAGTGGAGCAGTACAGTGGTACCTCTGGTGACAGATTTAATTTGTTTCAGGGTGCCGTGCGCACCCTGAAAAGTCTGTAACTTGAGGTGCTGCTTCTGCGCATGTATGTGGTGTGATAGAGTGCTTCTGCACATGCACGTTCAGAGTGCCTCTGCGCATGTGCTTGCATGAGCGGTGAAACCCGGAAATATACACTTCTGGGTTGCTGCGGCCGTAACCCAAAGATTCCATAACCTGGAAGTTACACAACATGAGGTACCGCTGTATAGATTTAGAGACTTGGTTTGCAGAGGGACATAGTTTGGAAAACCACAGCTGGGCAGAGCTGAATGGGGAACAGCTAAGAGAAGCAGAACAGGTAAGAGAGATAGATAACTGACTCCCCTTCGCTGGAAAGTGTCCAGCCTCTCTCTCCAACAGCAAGAAGAGCTGATAAGGTTGCTATGCAGAAGGCTCAGTGGTTGCAAGATCAGGTTGTGAGAAGGGGAACTGACGGGGAGGACTGGGGGGGGGGAGTAGGAGGAAAACTTAATAGGGAGCACCTTCACTCCGAGAATGGCTGCTTTGTTCTTTTTCTCTGATCATTAAACACTCTTAACTGGTAAAGGACTCTAATTGCTATGTTCTGCTGATGCACAGCCAAAGGAGGGGGGGGGAGAGGAAGCCTTTTCCCTGACGCCCCCTAGATTTGAATGTATTGTTATGTCCCTAAATACCTCAGTTGTGGATCAATAGGCAGTGGTACTTTGAAGTACTTGTCTGACAGACCCCCTCTCTACAGATGTCACTTCACTTACTTTAAATCAGGGGTCAGCAAACTTTTTCAGCAGGGGGCCGGTCCACTGTCCCTCAGACCTTGTGGGGGGCCGGACTATATTTTTTTTGGGGGGGGGGAATGAAGGAATTCCTATGCCCCACAAATAACTCAGAGATGTATTTTAAATGAAAGGACACATTCTACTCATGTAAAAACATGCTGATTCCCAGAGCGTCTGCAGGCCGGATTTAGAAGGGGATTGGGCCGGATCCGGCCCCCAGGCCTTAAACCCATGCTTTAAATGCTATCCCCTCCCTTTGTATGGTAAAGAGCATTATTACACATTGTGCTCTTGTGCTCAAGTCCTCCTTGTGGGCTTCTCACAGGCATCTAGTTGGCCACCGTGAGAACAGGATGCTGTTGGGCGATTGGCCTGATCCAGCAGAGCAATTCTTAACTCCTCATGAACGCCACTCCAAAATGTGTTAAGCCAGCTCTGCTGTCCTGCTCCATTGGCACTGCTGCCCATAGGAAGCTACCTCATACTGAGTCAGACCACTGGCTCAACCAGCTCAGTATTTTCTCCTCAGTTACTCACAGTGGTTCTCCACAGTTTCCAACAGGAATCTGGACTGGCCTACCTGCTATGGAGCCTTTACATCTGCAGCTGACTGCATCTGCCAGCTGAGCTGTTACACCTTGCCCTCTCCCTAGGAAAAAGTGTCATTAGCAATATTATAATTCCAGTGGTACATCCAGAGCTCATCCAGAGCAAATTATGTGCTTAATGCTTGGGTTCAACCCAGGAATCTACAGATGAATGGCTGCCACTTGGCACACATAGACTGCAATTTTCTTTTCTCGTGGCCTGAGCACAGTCCAGCACAACCACTCACATGCATGTTTGTTTTAGAACTTAGCTGCAAGTCAGTTTGTATTAGTTTTTGCAAAGGAAAGCTACACGCGAATAAACGTAACCCCACTCCTTTCCCTTTTCGATTCATTAACTTGCCCTTAAGCTGCAAAAAGCATCAACGTTGCAAGTTAATACCTTCTGTTCAAGATGGCTTGAGAAGTTGTTTTGATGACTTAGGAAGGCTCACCAGGGCAAAGCTCTGCTACTTCTTGTCTGCTGTGGTTCCAAAGGCTTAAAGTCCACAACAAGACAAGCTATACTATCAAAACTGAAGAACAACTGAAGCAAGTGAACTGGCTCTTTCGAACAGGGATGGGGAACCTGTGGCCTTCCAGATGTTGCTGGAAACTGCCACCATCCCTGCCCACTGGCCATGCTGGCTGGGGCTCATGGGAGCTGGAGTCCAACAACATCTGGAAAGCCACAGCTTTCCCACCCCATGTTCAAGGGTTTGAAGGCAAACAACTAAGGGTTCATCCACACTTCCATTTGCCTTGCAGCTGTACCCTGGGAAAACCATGGTTTAGCACAGAATCAGAACAAACAGCAATCAGGTTTTGTGTGGATTGTTGTTTGTTCCGATTTAGCACTGAAGAGCAGGTTTTCTGGAGTGAAGCACCTGAGCAAAGTCAAAACTGCTTGGACTTGTGCCTAGAAAGCACGGGACAAGCTGAAAACCTCTCAGACCTGCACTTTCTAGGCATGGGGCAACTGGAAATATGGACAATCCCTCAGTCATAATCAGAGGAGATCCATTAGAATCAATGGAGTTAAGTTCATTGTTTTTGGTGGATTTGCTGTTGAGTATTACTAACAGTGTTGTGACAGCATTTTTGTTTCTCTCGTTTATCTAGAAAATCAATTATCAGAAAATCTATGTTAGTGCTGAACTAAAAATTCCTGATTCAGCAGGAAACCATGGGCAATGAGCTTTAGGAAGATAATTCTTCCAAAAAATTACACACCTCTTTTCCTGGACTCTGTTATTTAGCAAAGCAGTAATTAACGTTAATCTCTCATCAAGTCAGAAAACAAGAGACTGAGAAGGGCTTGTGTGTCATAAATTCCATATCTCCTTTTAAGCATGTAGAAAGATAAGAAATGCTGCTTTTTATTCTTTGCGGAAGGAAAAGAAGAGGAGTATTTGTGTTATTCCTTGCTTGAGTTACAATGATTGCCATTGTGTTGAAGCGGCGATGCTCAAAAACATAACACACAAGGATAATAAAAGTGCTCTAAAATGAAGTGGAAGCGGGGAGGAGAGAAATTGTGATGAAACAAAGAAAGACTTCTTAGGGCATTGCCACAATTTCTGAGTGGGATTCAATCATATACTGGCAAATTCAGGCTGCACCATGAAAGTTAATTGTCAGCTCTTGCACAAGGAACCCTCTTCCCCCAAAGATCAGCCTTTCTGCAGCAAGGAAAGTGACAGGAAATGCACTGGAAAGTGTGGGATGAGACTTGTTTGACGCAGTGGCATCTAACTTCCCCACAAACAAATCAGAACAAATGTTCAATAAACAGTCAACGTCATCTAAACTCCCTGCAAACGGATCAGCTTCTATGCTCAGCAAGTTGTCTGGAAGTGTCTCGTGCTTTTTTTCCTCAACCATTCTCTGCCAGGCTGATGTACACTTCTCTTTTTCCCACTACTCCCCTTGAGAAAAATTTTAGTCTTACACCAGTCTTAAATAAGGGTCACCCCACCACATACTTTTTCTAGGTGGTTTTTATGAACACGGAGAGGCTCTGGGTTTAAGTTGAGCACCATGGAGGCAGCGGCGTAGCTAGCCGCCCGGGTGCCCGGTGTGGCGTGCGTGTCCTGCAGGCAGACACAAGCCCCACGCTGCTAAAAAAAAGCAGTGTGGAGCTTGCAGGCAGTCCGCCCGCTGCCTCCCCCTCAGGAGAGATGCATGGCTCAGGCATGCTGCAGTCCCCGCAGTGTGGCACCCAATGCCCCCTGCCTCACCTAGCTACCAGTGGCATAGGAAGGGGGGTGCGGGGGGTGCGGAAGTTATTTTTTCAAAAAAAGTGTTATGAGCCCATTTTTTAATACAGTGGTGCCCCGCAAGACGAATGCCTCGCAAGACGGAAAACCTGCTAGACGAAAGGGTTTTCCGTTTTTGAGCTGCTTCGCAAGACGATTTTCCCTATGGGCTTGCTTTGCAAGACGAAAACGTCTTGCAAGTGTTCCGATTTTTCCCCGCTCCCCCCCTTTTTCTAAGCCGCTAAGCTGCTAAGCTGCTAATAGCCTTTTAGCCACTAATCCGCTAATCCTTTAATAGCCGCTAAGCCTTTAATAGCCGCTAAACCGCTAATAGTGCTAATCCGCTAATCCGCTAATAGGGTTGCTTCACAAGACGAAAAAACCGCTAGACGAAGAGACTCGAGGAATGGATTAATTTCGTCTTGCGAGGCACCACTGTAACCTTGGGTTACAGACGCTTCAGGTTACAGACTCTGCTAACCCAGAAATAGTACCTCGGGTTAAGAACTTTACCTCAGGATGAGAACAGAAATTGTATGCTGGCGGTGCAGCGGCAGCAGGAGGCCCCATTAGCTAAAGTGGTACCTCAGGTTAAGAACAGTTTCTGGTTAAGAACAGGCCTCCAGAATGGATTAAGTTCTTAACCTGAGGTACCACCGTATATATTTTAAAAACACATATTTTTGCTATTTTGTCACTCCCCTCAGTGAGGGCCACCGCACCCCTCTTCCCACACCACTGCACGGAGGCTCCCAGAGAGCAGAAGGTCAGGGTGCTGAAAGCTGGAGAAGAACCAAAGAGACCACTAGATCAGGCCAATGGCCCACCCAGTCCAGCATACTGTTCTTACAATAGCCAGCCAGATGCCTGTGGGAAGCCTTAAACCAGGATTTGAGCCCAAGTGCATTCTCTCACTCCTAGGTTTCCAGCAATTGGTTTTCAGCAGTGTTGCTGCCTCCAGCTGTAGAGGCAGGACATGGCCTTTATGGCTAGTAGCCACTGAAAGCCCTCTCCTCCATGAAAACGTTGAGCTACTTACTCCAGAACAATGTTTTTTCATATACCCTTTAGCACATTCCCCTTCTTTTAATAAGTATATCAGTATGTAACGAATGAAACTTTGCAGGGTTAAAGAAAGAGAAAAATGGTGCAAAAAGTTTAAAGATAGAGGTAATCTGCATTAGACATAACAATTTAGAAAGAGTAAAAATTTTGAGGTCTTAGAACAAAGGAAGGGCGTCAGTATGAATATATGTATGTAATG
Organism: Podarcis bocagei; assembly: GCF_964188305.1. Lineage (NCBI taxonomy): Eukaryota > Metazoa > Chordata > Lepidosauria > Squamata > Lacertidae > Podarcis > Podarcis bocagei. Next base: position 26,295,575 of record NC_138138.1, read on the forward strand.
ATTAGAATGATGATATGGTTTTATTTGTAGATATGTGTTTTTGTTTTTTGTTCTTTTTTCTCTTGTGTTTTTTTTCTTGTTTGTACTGCTTTGTTTTGGATTCAGTGTTTGTAATTTTTGTTGTAATTTTGCATTGAAAATATTTTTTTTTTTTAAAAAAGAAAACGTTGAGCTTCTTCCAAATGAGAGCAAGTGGAGGCTTATCTGTGGTGGTTTAGAGGTGCTGCGGGGTTCACTCGGACATATGGCGCCAAGCAGCTGTGGGACAGCTGGGAGGAGCATATCCAGGTTGAAGCTTTTCTTCCCCTGGCAATTGTCCATTTTCCCCTTGTTCCAATGCAAACCCCACATTTTGAGAATCTCATCAACCAAAATGTCCCCTCCACAGCCGGGAACGTGTTGCAAACCAGGAAATGCCATGAAGTTAAGAGTTTCAGCCGGTTGAGGATGTGACCCGAGGGATTTTCGCTGAGGCACCCAGTTCCTTTGAAGCTGGCATTTAAGTTTTAATTTCCTTCTGCACCGGCTGGGGGGAAAGCGTAGAGAGGAGTATATTAAAAGGGATTTGGGATGGAAGTTTATCATTACTTGGAAATAAACCCCAGGCTTCTGGGCCATTTCTATGAGCAAGGCTTGAGGTAATTAACTCAGTTTACAGTAGCTTTAGCCTCAGATGAGTCAACCAGCTAAACCATCTGCCCAGGCAGTACCTGTGTGCTAGCTTTGGGGGTTTCCAACAGACACTGTTGTCCTAATGAAGAAAGGTTAACAAACTGGTTGGTTGCACCTAAAACAACAGTGTGAACTCAGTTCTAATAAACAGAGGGCTTGTCCACACTTCTCTTTGCCCCATCGCTTCCCCTTGGGAAAAACCCGTTCTTTAACACTGAATCAGAGCAAAGGTCCATTGAGTTTTCATTTGCTCTGATTAAGCAGTAAAGAGGGTCCCCCCCCCCACAGACAGTGATGGGGCAAATGGAAAACTGCTTGGACCCCTGCCTAGAAAGCATGGGGAAATAGGAAAACCTCTTGAACCAATGCTTTCTAAGCACAGGACAAGCCACCGCTGGTAGAAGGTGTAAGCAAGGAGCGAAATACGCTTAGTGTTAATCTGGCTTTTCAAAAAGTCTGGCAGGGAATTTGTGCAGATGGAAAATCTGCTTTAAACCCCCCCTTGCTGATTCTCCCCACCTGCGATTCCAAGCAACAAGCTGTTTGCTAGGCATTCCTGTTCCTTTTCCAGCTGGAGAGTCTTTCAACAGTGTCTTCAACATGGGTGTAAATACTGTCTTTACTGTACCTTGGCAATATTGTAGTGGTTTTCTATTGTTACTTAAAGCAAATAATGAAAAAGTAATGACTGAACATTTTCTCTGACAATTTCTCTTCTAGAATACAGCAAGTTCCTGGGTGTTGTTGTTGTTGTTTGCTGAATCAAATCTGTCCCTGTTCATATTTGTCCAGCTTCATTACAAAGTGAGAAAAGACCAAAACGTCTTCCTAGGAAAAAGCATCTCTCAAGACTGGATTGTTCAAAAATTAGGTTTTATTTCTACTGAAAATGTTATCAGAATGCCAAAAACCCCCACAAAAAACCTTTAAAATGCCCAGTTCAGCTTAGAAGGCTCTGGTACCATTGGACTATGAGACACCAGATGTATGACTTCATCTAGTTCTCAAAATAAGGGCCCCGCCAGTGAACCCTAATTTCCTCCCACTCTAAAATATTTCTAAGTGAACGGAATAGCTGTTTATTCCTTGACTTTTGCCTTTCAGGTGGATGGGCAGCAGTGTTAGGAGGGTGGTGAGACTGGTGGAGCCCTCAATGTTCACTATTTAAACTCTTAGTGGTGTTGGGCCTGAAGTGCAGAAAGCGGGCGGTAAACTTAAGTCCGTATGGCAGACACTCCAATTTCATTAAGAGCAAACATTTGTCAGTACCACAAAGGACTCAGAAGATGTATAATCAGCAGCCCCTTTGGGCTATTATGCCAGTAGAGAGAATGAGATTTAATAACCAGAGTAATTAGCTAGCCCCAAATCCAGCAAGCAAATAAATAAGAGACACTTCTGAAGTCAAACATCGTTGGACAGGCAACACCCTTCTCGTGAAGTACCACAAGAAAAATGTTGACTGGGGACTTATTTTCTCCAGTGAGAAAATGGAGAAACGAAAAACACAGTGAACTAGCAAGGCTAAAGCTAAGGTTGGGACTTAAATGGAAAATAATGCAGTCCCACTCAAGTTGTGGTGGGGGGCTTCTTTGAGAGGACATCGGGTAATGCCATAGCAACTTATTATACCACCCCCCCCAACCCAGCAAAATGAATTTGCTTCACAAAATTATTTGCTGCCCATATTGATGCTTAATATATACTGAAAAGTCACCAGATTGTTCAAAATTCCACTGACATTTGCATTTGCCAAAAGGCATTGATCCCACCTCGCCACCCCAGTTATAATAGCAGGCATCAATATTAAATTTCAGGCTGTAAAATGTAGAGCCTCTGTATTGTTATATGGCCAAACTTAATTCAGAGCTATTACACTAAATTTAAGCCAGGGTTGATGACTGGTTAGAGCAGCATTAGCCAAACTAGTGACCTTTATTGGTTTAGTACTAAATCTCCCAGCAGCCCTAAGCAACATGAATAATGGTCAGTCCAAAAAACCTGGAGGGCATCAGTTTAGGGAAGGCTGCTCTAACCAAGCCACCACACTGGCTTAAATTTTGAGTAAAAAATTCACATTCAACCTCTGATTATTTGTGAATATTCATTCAGCATTTGAGTGATAATTTCCAGCTATATATTGAATTGGGAAACACAACTGTTTTCACGCTTAAAATGGGTCATGTTTCAATTCTACTAGAGTTGTGTGTGGAATATCCTTAGATTTTGATTTTTGGGTAGAAAATAGAAATGTGCTACTCCCCTCTTGCCCCCATTCAGTGACATTGTTCCTTCTTAGCTACAGGAGCTTTGGTACCAGCCACCCCCTCCCAGTCTCAGCTTCTTTCTCCTTCCTAAATGAGTCGTAAGAGTGACCCCCCTAGCAAAGCAGGAGTCCTTTGATGAATACAATGACACAACGATGTGACATATGCAAACCATATCTGACTACAGAATGAAGTTACTGGGGCAAATCAGGGAGGCTGAGAATGAGGACAATGCTTCTGGGACATAGGTGAGCCCAGCCAATCAAGGATCATGGAATGAATAGAGCGACACCACCAATACCACACAGTCAATCAAATTTGTCAACTTGATGACATCACTGAGGGCAGCAGACGAAATCCGTTTCAAACAAGATCAAGTCAGGCAGCTATTTCTCAAGAGGTGTCAACGTCGTCGGCGAAAAGGAGACGCTTTTCAACACTCAATCAATCAAAGTTCGAAAACTGAGTTGTTTTGTCTCATCCTTAAATTGACGAGATTGCATTCCAGCTGTGGAACAAAATTAGGCTGGCTCAGGAAAGCCTCTTTTCATCCTGTAGGCAAAAGAGGCTATTATGTACTGCTGTGCCACAATCTGTTTGCCAAGTGTGTCTCACAAACAGCACAACATTTTACTCCTCGTTGGGTTTTTCCCCCTCCCAGAGAGCTGCTGACACGCGCAGCATCTTCTTCAGATCCCATTATATCTTTGCCTTTGGGAGATCTGTGGCACAGATAATTACAGTATTCAATGCTACGAGTTTAGAAGAAAGGGGGGGGGAACCACCTCACACACGAAGCAAAAAAGGAGCTCAACCAGTACTGGCGACACCCTCTGCAGAAAGTATAAATAGAGACCTGGTGGGGCCCGGAGCCTAGCAGTCTTACTTTACACCCAGCAGTGCCTCTTGCTTCCTGCTTAGCACTAGAGATCCTCCATCACCGTCACAATGAGCTGTAGCACAAGGCACACCGTCTTAACAGCTGGAAGAAGCAGCAGCGGCAGCTGCAACCTTGGTGGAGGGAGGGTGGGGGTCTCCTCGGTCTCCTCTGGACGGTACACTTCCTGCGGGCTAGGCAACGGGAGAGCCAACTTCTCTGGCCGGAGCCATGTCGGAGGAGGCTCCACTTGTGCCTACGGAGCAGGAAGAAGCCAGTTCTCAAGCGGAAGTTGCAGCGGGGCCTTTGTTGGTGGCGGACATCTTGGGGGAAGTGCCGGCTCTCACGCTGGGAGCATTGCGGCTAGGAGCGGTGCGGTTGGTGGCGCTGGTGGTGGGCATGCTGGCATGGTTGGTGGCATGGGTGGCGTGGTTGGAGGTGTTCCTGCTGGCATGGTTGGTGGCATGGGTGGCGTGGTCGGAGGCCCCCATCCTGGTATGGTTGGTGCCATGGGTGGCGTGGTTGGAGGCGTTCCTGCCGGCATGGTTGGTGGCATGGGTGGTCCTACGGTAGTTGGCGGAATGGTCAGCGAACCTTTCTGCGGAGGCATGTTCTCTAACCTTGATGGGAAAATGACCATGCAGAACCTCAACGACCGCCTGGCTAGTTACCTGGACAAAGTCCGGTGCTTGGAGGAGGAGAATGCTGAGCTCGAGTGTCGGATCCGGGAATTTTATGCCAAGCAAGGCCCGCTCTGCGAACCCAAGGACTACAGCCATTACCACCAGCAAATTGAAGATTATAAGAACCAGGTAGGGTGCCAATGGACAGCCAACTTTTAGTCATTCTTGCATGCTTTCCTTTGAAGTGACTACAGACAGCAGGCCTTGGCGTAAGCTCAGAACTGAAATGACAGTGGTGTGAAGTCAGTTCATGAAAGACAAAGGAATGAAATTCTCTTAAGCTTGTTCTTGGAATTCCCAAACTCATTCAGTAGATACTCTGTCTCCTTAAAACTTGGTATTGCTATTTTTCAACGTTGAAAGGCTTGTTCAGATATGTGATGTGGACTGTACGAAACTAGAACTGCAATCAGCAAGACTTAAAAAAAAAATCCTACAAGATCATTATCTTCATTTCATATTGGTGTATCGCCTATGATGTTCCACTGCAATTTCTACTGCTATCATTCCAACTGTGGGGGAGCCTGTGTATAGTTTGGGTGGTTTGTGGTTGCAAGGATGGCATTTTGCTAGGCCCACAGTGCAGTAGCGAACTGTGTGGTAGGGCATCAGTGCTTACCTGACCTCCTGAAAGTGGAGTCGCTGCTGCTTACCTGGAAGGAGTGGAGGTGGGATGATGTGCTAGGGAGGTTGGGATGACACAAATGCACTGTCAGGAGTGTGGATTGGCTTTGTAGATGTGCTTCCATTGCAGTGACCTCCCCACCGTGTCTCTCCTTTCCCTTCCCTTCCTGTCAATCAGCAGTAACTCATCTGTTGGGAGGTCAAGTAAGCACTGCTGCCTCACTACCCACTTGTGATCATGGTGGCTTGCTGACTTGTGGTTCACCTGTGTGTAGATATGGAACTGTTATGGACCAGTTGCACACAATGTCTGAAGACTGGCATGAAGATAGAGTAAGGCTGATAAACATCTGGCGTGGATTGATGCACTCTGAATCTTAATACTAGATCTTCACATGCAGGGGTGGTAACTGGTCTCTTGTTAACTTTTTCTGTACCCAGCTCATTTGTACAAGTGTGGAGAACAACAAACTCCTGCTGTGCATTGATAACAGCAAGCTGACTGCTGATGACTTCAGAACCAAGTGAGTACTTCTCAGTAAACAAGGGGGCGTATGGAACAAATATGTGTGCGTTAGATGGGGTCCCATTGTTCGAGTGAGGGAATATTCTCGGTGGCTCAGGTTATCTGCTGCTGGGACTGTCTGAAGATGGGGGTGTTTGTCCTTCCAGCCATCAGGGATTGGAAGTGTCTATTCTGCGGGAATACATGGTGTTCCTCAGAACTGGAGGCCATTTCTGCTCTAGGGTGGGGAGCCTTTGGCCTTTCAGAAGTTTCTGGGCTACAGATCCCCTCACCTCTCATTCTTAGCTATGCTAGCTAGGATTGATGGGAGTTGGAGTCCATCAACTTGTGGAAGTCCACAGTTTCTCCATTCCAGCTATAAGACACTTGAGGGGGACTGTAACACGTTTCCTGGGGCAGCAAAGCTAAGTCTTGACAATGTGATCAGCAAACAAAATCATCTTGTTTGTTGGATATTTCCCCGTGTTTCCTCTTTCTATACTCCGTGGCGTACAATCTCAAGTTGGAGATGCGTTTCCCACAATGTGGGAAAGCCTATCAGAGCTAGCAGCCCTCCTGAAGAGCTAGGCTGTAAGAGCAATGATCACAATTGGCCTTCCCTGCGGAGGAAACCAAAATAATAATCCAGCAACGAATAATGGAATTCTCATGCTCTGCTCCTTGCGGCTTAGGTATGAGACGGAATGCTGCCTCCGTCAGAACGTGGAGGCCGACATCAATGGCCTGCATCAAATCCTGGATCAGCTGACTGCCTGCAGGTCTGACCTGGAAGTGCAGTGTGAGAACTTGCAGGATGAGCTGTGTTGCCTGAAGAAGAACCATGAGGAGGTGAGGGACACCGTCTTCTCCTTTAATGAAGTCAAAATGGAACATGTGGGATGATGCTTTCTTGATCCCAAGGGCATTTTTGAACATGGCACAGCTTTATAAAATGAGTAGATTGTATCTAAGACTTGGATAGCTGATGTGCTGGTCCAGGGGGGAGGTTACCGTGGGGCGAGATCCAGAACCTGAGTCGAGGGTCGGCAGACAGTCCTCCACGGGTGAAGCGGGGTCCACAGCGAGGAGCCGGGCAAGGACAGGAACTCTGGGGGAACTGGACTGGGTGCTGGCCGAAACATCTCTTCAATGATGTTGCTCCCGCAACCTGGGACCGGGCTGACTGGCCTTTATCTTGTCTGAGGCCAGGGGCGGTCCCAGCCCCCAGGAGACCCGCCTCTCCTGGCCTTAAGGCGAGCACTCCTTCTGGGAGAAACCAGTTCCCTCTGCCTCTCTGCCCTGAATCTCTGCCGTTCAGGAGAGGCTGAACAGTGTTACTGGACCCAGGGGGAGACTCACCTGTAGGCACTGAATCCTCAACCACCTCCGGAGCCAGAGTGGATTCACCTGGTGCCTGCTCCTGAGGATCCGGCACAGGTGCAGGCGCTTCAGAATCAAGGCCCTGCCCCAGTTCAGCTGGCCCTGGAGGCGGGGACTCCTGTGCAGGCTGGGATTCCTCCGGTTCAGCCTCTGAATCGGATTCCCAGGCCATCACAGCTGAGTGCATTTGCAGCCACTGAAGAAACTTTGATCTATTAAGTGGCAGAGCATCAGTCACTAGCAAAACTGCCCAGAGCCAGACTGGGCAAGCTATGACCCTTCAGTTGTTAGACTACAACTCCTATCATCCCCAGCTATCAGGACATGATGACAGGGGCTGATGGGAGTTGGAGTCCAATGGAAACTGGAGGGCCACAGCCTGACCACCTCTGGCCTAGGGACCCTTCCTTTCACTTGCATAGTTAACATATCACTACAATGCAGGAGCCTCTTTATATTAAGGGGTATTCAGTCACATGCATTTTGAAGCAGCACAGCCCCAGAATGGCACTGCCATTCACTGTTGGTCCAGAGAGGATCCATCTTGTCTTCTTGAGACAGATCTCCTGCTTTGAGCCTTCATTGACTTCTATTATCATGATAGTTCTCATTAGAGAGTTCATTGAGGGTAGAATGGATAGTAGAAAATGGGAGGTGAGAATCTGCCATGGGGGTGGGCAGAGGTTTCATTTGGCTTGCAATCTTTTTTTTGCAGGAAGTCACCTGCCTGAAGAGCCAGTCAACTGGAGATGTCAATGTGGAAGTCAATGCTTGCCCTGGACCGGATCTGAGGAAGATCCTGGAAGAGATGAGGTGCAAGTATGAGGCAATGATAGATGGCAACCGCAAGGAGGTTGAAGCATGGTATGGATCCAAGGTAAGCTGTACACCTCCAAGTCCATAATACATAAAGCAGAGGTGCAACAGGGACTGTAAAGAATTCAAGTAAAATTGAAAAGTGCAATGGATACAGTCAGTGGTTAATTCCAAATATTTCAAGCCTGCTTGGATGTCAACCCCTAGACATGGAGAAGCTATTTACCCCTATTTCTAGTTGCATGTGGGCTGCTTGTTTAGTTACGCATTGGGGGGAAACCTACTCTGAATATGCTCAGAAGCACTCTCCTTTCATGATTTCTTACATTACTACAGATATTATGCATTCTCTATAGACTGCTCCACCATATCATGTTGGCCAAGCAGGTCTACTCTTAAGGGCAGGTGCTTTTTGGACAAATAGCCAGCATGGGAATCTCTGTCCAGATCAGGAGTCTAATTCAGGGATGGGGCTTAGGGTGTTGTAAAACCTCTCCTTACTCTGGGCCCAACCTGCATCAGGACCTCTGCATCTGCAACTGATGCTGCCAAAAAGAATCCCATTCATTGGGACACTTTCATGGGTACTTTCCCCTTTAGAAGTATTTAGAAGGAAGCCCCAGAAATACCCTCAGTGAGGAGAAACATAGGAAGCTGCTGTACACTTAGTCAGACCATCTGTCTTGTCTAGCTTAGCGCTGTCTTGCTTGACTGACAATGGCTCTTCTGAGACTTCAGGCTTTGACATGTCAGGGATCAAACATGGGACCTTTTGCGTGCAAAGCTGAGCTTCATCCTTTCCCTAATTCCACACATTACAGATTGAGGAGGTGAATCGTGATGTCTGCACCAGCAGCCAGGAGATCGAAGAAAGCAACAACAAGGTCACGGAACTGAGACGCCAACTGCAAGCCCTGGAGATCGACTATGATGCCCAGTGCAGCCTGGTAAAAGAGAGAGCAAGAGTTTCCCTTGGCATCATTGAAGCTGCATGCTGTTGGGGTGGCAGAGATCAATAAACTACAGCAGGCAGCAACATGCCTTCATGCAATGAACTGGCACAAGCCACGACTGGAGACGTGCAATGAGAACAATGATGATGGGGAGCTGGTGTGCTCATCCCTGCTCTCCCCTCTTGGGTTTTACTCTAGACCTGTGGTTCTCAACCATAGCTGTCAACGTTTCCCTTTTTTAAAGGGAAATTCCCTTATTCCGAATAGGATTCCTTGCAAGAAAAGGGAAAAGTTGACAGCTATGCTCTCAACCTGTGGGTCCCCAGATGTTGTTGGACTACAACTCCCATCATCCCTTAGCCTTGCTAGCTAGGGGTGATGGGGACCCACAGGTTGAGAAAGGCTGCTCTAGACTCTAGTTTCAGAATTCCTGGAGAAGGCTTTAATCCAGCTTCACCTACTCTTCCTCCACCCCTTTCCTTGCCATTGTGCTTTAGTGGCTGAGATTGAACAGGGCAAACCGATGCAAGCTTGCATCACCCTGTGCAAGGAAGCGTAGCCCCAACACTATGCTAATCATTGGGACATGCAGTGCATGTGGCTTTGGAAGCCCCAGTGATCAGGTGTGACATCAGGTGATTGATAGGTTGGCAGCCAGTTTCCTATGCCTGGGGAAAACCATGTTCACACCCCAGCTCACTTATGGATTTTTTCTTACAGTGTAAATCCAATGAAAAAACAAACAAACAAGGAAATATTTCTAATGCTAGTCTGTGTCCCTCCCTCCTGCCTCCCTTTTGCCAACTATAGCCCCATTCATGCCATACATTTAAAGCACTATGATTCCATTTTAAACAGCCATGGCTTCCCCCAAAGGATTCTGGGAGCTGTAGTTTGTTGTAAGTTCTGAGAATTGTTAGGAGACCACCGCTCCCCATCCCCCCCATAGTTCCCCTCCCCTCTGAAGTGGGGTTGATAGTTAAAGCACTGTGGCAACTGTGAGGGGTCTAGGGGTCTCTTAGCAACTCTCAGCACCCACAACAAACTACACTTCCCATAATTCTTAGGTATGATATTGCTTTAAATGTATAGTGCAGATGGGGCCTAAAAGCAACATTCATTCATTCATTCCACTTATATCTTTCGCCCCAATGAGCTGAAAATGGTGTACACAGTTACCCCCTCATTTAATCCCCACAACAACCTTGCTGAGTGAAATTAAACCCTTTTTATTTTGTAGTAATTAACACAATGGTTATGCTTATCTTCCACAACTGTACTCCTTTTAAAAAAGAGAAATGGTGGGTTCTGTTTTGTTTCCCAGAGGGACACCCTGGAAGCCTCTCTGGCTGAAACGGAGCACCGCTACAACAACCACTTGGGCGAGCTTCAGGAGCGCATCTCCTGCCTGGAGCAGCAGCTGGCAGAGCTGCGCTCGGAAATGGAGTGCCAGAACCATGAATACACGGAGCTCCTCGATGTCAAAAGCCGGCTGGAGCAGGAGATTTCCACGTACCGCTGCTTGCTGGAGGGCGGGCAGCATGATATAGTGTAAGTAGCATGCAGAGATGTCAGTCATCTCCAGACTGTCAATGTTTTGCTGGTGGGATTCAAGCGCCTACTGGAAATGTGGTTTCGTGCAGTTGAAGCTGATTAACGCAGCTTAACAGATGCACTTTTCCAAAAGGGACTTTTTAAAGGATGGGGGAGTAATTCAGGCCAGCGTGCGCTTACAGGCAAACCTACCCAATTCACACTTCTCAAAACTGAAACACAGGCATTTTTCGAAATTTGCACTTTGCTGATTCTGCAGTGCAATTCTTCAGTCAAGTAACAACAACAACAGCAAAAATTTATTATTTATACCCAGCCACTTTGGGCAGCTCCCAACAGAATACTAAAAACACGACAAAACATCAAACATTAAAAACGTCTCTAAACAGGACAGCTTTCAGATGTCTTCTAAAAGTCAGATAGTTGTTTATTTCCTTGACATCTGATGGGAGGGTGTTCCACAGGGCGGGCGCCACTACTGAGAAGGCCCTCTGCCTGGTTCCCTGTAACTTCACTTCTTGCAGTGAGGGAACTGCCAGAAGGCCCTCGGAGCTGGACCTCCATGTCTGGGCTGAATGATGCGGGTGGAGATGCTCCTTCAGCTATACTGAATAATTTGTATAGAAATATGTTCTCTCTCTCACACACACAAAATGCTAAGTGCTATTTTTATTAAAGCAACTAGTTCTTTTGGATGTGGGAACTCAAGAGTCAAATCCTTGCTCTGCTCTGAAGCAGCTTGGGTAATCTTGGGTGAGCCGTTCCTTCTTAAGGCAAACCCAACTCACTGTTTTTTTGTGTGTGTGAAGGCAAAAGCACTGCCCTAAACTCCTTGAAGGAACAGCAAGCACTTAACAAAGAGTTAAGGGTTAATCCTCACCACTTATAACCTGATTAGTTTCAGGGCATCTATGTCACCTCTATGAGAAGGATCATATTAGGGTGTGGAACAGTTCACAGGTCCTCCTCTTTCGGCCCATCAATCTCTCCCCAGGCCTTTCCCACTTTCCTTGGCTTCCTTTCTCCCACTGCTGAGCTTAATCTATAATAAGATGAATAGCATGGGGGAAAATCTTCCCCCTGCACTGCCCAATTATTTTCAGATTACAGCTCAGCTGTGAGGAAGAGGGAACATGACTAAGTCCAGCTGCCATGCTGCCTTTGGAGGAAGGGATTAAAGGATCACACTCTTTTTCAATGGACAGTTTGCTATGCTTTCATGCCGCACAGTGAAAAAGGGAACTCGTTTTTCACTGCACAGCGTGGTATCGATTAGGGTTGCTGCCTTATTATTGAATATAGGATTTAGCATCAGGTATCCAAGTCATAGGAGATAATAAGGTGCAATCAAGTCCATATGCTGCACTGTTCATTTTAGGACACGAATGTGCCCCTTCTCCAGGATACTCTTCAGATGCTAGATTAAATATTTTATTTGTTTCATAAATAGCCTGCTGTCCCCTTGACAAACTCAGAGTGCTTTGCATCAGGTTTCTAGGAAGTCTTTCATCCGGGATACTTACATAATAGTTTCAGGACTGTGTCGCCTGTGGTCTTAAGGCACACTTTGCCACCTCCTTGCTAAAGCTAAGCAGGTCTGAGTCCGGTCAGTGCTTGGATGGGGGACCCTTGAGGAGATACACGCATACTGCCTTGGATTCCACAATGGGGGAAAAGGTGGAAAATACATGTAAACAAGTTAATAAAAAAAAGACAAATAAGCTGTGCCCTAAGCATCAGATCTCCCATCAGATGTTGAGAAGTGGATGTTGAGAACTGTCATGGATGCTTTAGTGATGATTCTGGCATTGTAGGAGGTTGGACTAGATGACTCTCAGGGTCCCTTCCAATTCTACGATTCTGTGACTAAGTGGAGGTGCAAGTGATTCTTGCATCCACACAATCTTCTCCAGCTTATAAGGAAATATTCAGCTTAGATAGAACAGCAGCTGATGGCCAATGCACAGGGCTGGGGCCTCCCTGCTTCTATATTTTGTCAGGATTGATTTGTAGCTTCGCTGATCAAGACTCTTCTTCTTTCTCTGCAGTGGTGGAGGGGGAGGAGCAGCTAGAACCAGCAGCACATCAGGTGGAAGATCTGGTGAAGTCCGGACATCCCACACTTACGTGACCCATTCTGCAGGTCATGCCCACCACGGGGGCCATTTACACCACTAGATCGTAGGAATGGAACGCATAAGGTAAGAGATGTTCCCCACTCTGTTCTAGCCTTTGCAACCCCAACACCTATAAGGAAATGGGGGTGGGGGAACTCTGCAGCATTTGGTCCTTGGATCAAGCACTTAAATCAGGAGTGGGGAACCTACGGCCCTCCAGATGTTGATTATTGGCCATGCTGGGGGCCAATGGGAGTTGGAGTCCAACAACATCTGGAAGGCCATTGATTCTGGATTGAGTTGAAATTCTGACTGAGGCTCAAGCAGATGGTGGTATAAGAACAGGCCAAAGATCAGAGCTATGATGTTTTGTGTATGTATTACTATTTACGGCAAGTAAATGTCTTAAGCCCTGCCTATGGGCTTGCAATTAAAAAAGTATGTCAAGGAAGGAAAAATGGATGGGAAGGAAAGAGGAAGATAAGCAAATTCAGGCACAAAGCTGGTGAAGGGGGCCCTGGAGTCCCAATCTCACATATGCAGTTATAGAAACCTAGGAGCTGACATACTTGAACTACTGAGTGATAGTTTCTCAACTGAGTCACGTGGTTTCCTTAGAGTAACAATTCCTGGTCCACTGGATAATGTCTAGGATCTGCTGCTCTAAAGCCTAGTTTCCATTTGCTTTCAGAGCTATAAAAAGATGCTATCTCTAAATGGGCCAATCATTGTTTCGAGAGTTTTTGAGTTTCTGGGCTTTATGGAGCAGAGCCGTCTTTGAGAATAAGGGAGTAGGAGAAGAAAATTATTCGAACTAACACAACTACACCTTGAGCTTACTGCAAATTTGTGCATTTATTTTATTTTTCGAAATAGTTATGTGTGTCTTAGAGATAGTGGTGATGGGGGCATAGCAAGAACCACATGGGTGAACTGCCTGGTCACAGATCGGCATGCTATGAATTATTTTACAATTCCTACAACTGGATAGTAATGGATCTCTGATTTGCTGAATGATGCAATCATCTAAAATGTATTGTGTGTACATGAACTTAAAATGTTTTCTGTTGAATGGAATGGTAATGGACAGCACCATTGAAGCTTTTTTTTGACATAGTAATTCAATCTTGTTTTTCCTTATCTTTTCTAGAAAACTGCCAGAGAATGGGCAGAGAGCATGCTACCTGCAAGAAGTAGTTCATCCAAGCTGTTGTTGGTCCATCTGCCCAGCGGTATCCTTCAAAGTTGATCAGATGCCCTACTTCACTGTCTCCAATCTACTTCCCCATTATTTTGCAGCATGCCATTTGCCCAGACTCTTGTTTCTCACCCATCATGCATCAGTGCCGTGGTTGGCAACCTGCTGACCACCGAAAACAAAAGAAGTCCAAAAAAATAAATAAACCCCTTGCTTTTCTCTTGATGCCACCCAAGGCCTCTGCGTACAAAATTGTTGTTGTTTTTCTTATCCAAACGTTTTTAAAAATCATATGGAGAATTCTGAGCCCTCCCTGCCAATACATTAAATTATCTGTGGTGTGGAGAAAGTGGATGGGGAGGTTTTCTCTCTTCCTCATGACAGTGAAAGGTCGAGCTGAATGGTAGGGTAAACAACACCTTAGAGACTAACGAAATCATTACGGCAAGAGACTAACACAGCTAATGTGGAGATTGCTGTCTGGTGGGAGATGCGGGAGACACAAAAGCATGTTCTTCACACAGTTCATAAAAGCTTCAGAATTTGCCACCACAGGATGTACTGATGGCCTCCAGCTTGGATGAATTTATAAGGGGATTAGACAAATTTGTGGAAGATAAGACCATCCCTAGCTATTAGTCATGATGGGTATATGTTATTTCCACTATGGGAGGCAGGATGCTGCTGAATACAGTGTTGGGGAACAGAGTGGGGAGAGGCTACTGTGCTCATGTCCTCCTTCTGGGCTTCCCAGAGTCATCTGGTTGGTCACTGCAAGAACAGAATGCTGAACTAGATAGGTTAGGTGTGGTGAACTTGTGGTTATCCATATATTGCTGAACTACAACTCCCATCATCCCTACCCATTGGCCTTGTTGGCTGGGGCTTATGGGATTTGTAGCTCAGCAACATCAGGGGGAAAGGTTCTCTACACCTGAGATAGGTCTTTGGTCTGATCCAGCAAGGCTCTGCTTATGGTCTTACATTCTTAGACAACATATGCAGACAGCAGTCACATTAAGTCACCATATTCACTTGGACTAAAGTTATAGCTGTCTCAAAGGGTACAAAGTCAAGTGTGTGTTTTTGAATGTGTATAAATAAGCATGTTTGTGTGTTAATGGAAGCATATGTGTATGACTGGACAGGCATGTGTATGTCTGTCCCTGAGTGTAGGTGTGCTACAACAACACACTACCCCTACATTAGCTGGTTCAGCTTCCAGCTGGAAGCAAGATAGACCTCCCAAAACAGATCAGGCAGACTTCAGAATTTCTAAGAGATAGTGACTAATTGTCTCATTCCTCACTGAGAAGCTTATGAATTTTCCAAGCTCCCATGAGTGCTTTTTCTCATGCAAGTATCAGGCACTCAGACTGACATTTTCCTTTTCTTCCAAGGAAATCCTTCAATTTATTCTTCAGAAGAGCCTGGCTCATAGCTGTCAACTTTCCCCTTTTCTTGCAAGGAATCCTATTCAGAATAAGGGAATTTCCCTTAAAAAAGGGAAATGTTGACAGCTGAGGCCTGGCTGGGTCTCAGATATCTGGTCCAGCATGTGCACAACAATGATTTGATTAGAAAGGGTTTCCAGATTGACAGTTCGGGCTCTGTCTTAGTCATGTGAGCTCTCAGATATCTTTGCAAAATGTTGTGTCCACTGTGCTACTCAGATGAAAGTTCCTCCACAATAACTGAGCAATGGCTAGTTTATGAATAGTCTGGAAGAGCCCTCACCCTACCATGTGATAAATACTGTCTTGTGAACCAACTCTCAATATCCCTAAAAGAAGTATCTTGCTAGCTTCCAAGTTACGTTTAAGCAAGAGCTCATCAAAAGTGATCTCTTGAAATGCCAGGTAACCAGATTTCTTGTTTTGCTTCTGAAGTCAACATATGCCCATTTTTGTTGTTGCTATATCTCCATCCTATCCACTTATGATACTTATACACCAAGAACAGAGAACCTTCTCCAGGGTCCACACTGTGTCACAGATAGCCTTCAAGGGGCTGTCTGCCCAGGGATGACATTGGCCAGAGGCAAGCAGTGGGCAGAGCAACTCATTTAATTATTGGCTGCTTACACACTACCATACCCTCCAACACGCTGTGATGAAAAACATGGATGCTATCTTCCAGGACCCTGCTCCCATGCAAGTCGCGTGACCTGCACGACACCACATCCCTGGAAAAAGCATTTTTGTGCATGGTGCCCAAAAATGGGCATTTTGGGAGTACCATGCAAGATAGCAGCCTTATTTCAGGGGCACAAAATCGTGTGAGATCATGGTGCCCAAAATGGCCACCATGCTCTTGTGAGGGGAAAAACCCCCCAGGATGTCCAGGTTTTACCGGGACAGATGCGGGATAAGCACCATATCTTTAAAGCACATTCAAGGCACATTCCTCCCTCAGTAATTCTAGGCATTGTAGTTTACCGCTCACAGAGTTATAGTTCCCAGGAACCAAAAACATATGACAGTGGCCAGAATTCTTTAAGGGGAGAAATGCGCTTTGAAGGTATAATGTGTACACAGCCCTTATCTCTGTACAGTGGGCCGTGGGCCAGCCACCACATGGAAGCCAGAGGTTTCTACACTTGAATCTCTCCATGCAGGCGAGCAAGAGGCCTTAGGACAGCTGAAGGACATAGCCCAGGCAGGGGAAAGATCTAAAGCAGGGTATGGTGAAGCAGGGCTGGAGAAGGGTGTGCAGCCTGGGATCAGGCCTAAAAGGCCACATTTGACCCTCTGGTCTGAAGTTACCCACCCTTGCTATAAACAGACATTTGTAAACTGTGGAATCTTCTCATATCTCAGACCTGCATTCCTCTAAAGAACCTCCACTTTACCACCCCTCTACTAGCACGAGACTTTTCTATTCTGTCATGGAGATTATATAACAGTAGGGCGAGTCTGCCGTGACTGCTTGGGTTGGAGGAATGCCAGTTGGAGGGTGCAGGTATTTGTACTAAGAATGTCTGATACTCTTAAAGGATTACAATCCAGCGCTGTTTGATGCACTCCCGGGGTTACCACAAGTTCTCTTACATCAGATAACCATCACTCTTATTGTGTGCTTCCTGGAGGAATCAGCTTGGTTGCCAATAAGTGCAGAATTAGCTATGAGACGTTCTCATTAGCATCTTGGTCAAAAGCAATGCTCACAAACATACAACGTGGAGATGTTCATACTTGCAACTGGGATATTTTGCTGGGCTTGGCTGATACACACACACACACACACACACACACACACACACACACACACGGAAGAATAGCTAAACCTTATTTACCTCCCTACCATGACTGCCACCTCAGCTTGGCAAAGAAAGGTGGGGGAGATCTCAGCAGAGAGTGCAATTCTTGGGCTTCAGAGCACCTGAGATGAGGTCCATATCTTATGACTGGGCTGCTTTTTCTTCTCTCTCTCTCTCTCTCTCTCTCTCTCTCTCTGCCCCAAAGCAAGGGCATTGGATAGCTGGTTGTCCTCTCCAGTACAAATGTATCATCTAGCCAGTGTGGTGTAGTGGTTAAGAGTGGTAGTCTCATAATCTGGTGAACCGGGCTCGCGTCTCCGCTCCTCCACATGCAGCTGCTGGGTGACCTTGGGCTGGTCACACTTTGCTGAAGTCTCTCAGCCCCACTCACCTCACAGAGTGTTTGTTGTGGGGGAGGAAGGGAAAGGAGAATGTTAGCCGCTTTGAGACTCTTTAAAGGGATTGAAAGGCGGGATATCAAATCCAAACTCTTCTTCTTCTTCTTCTAGCCATTAGTTGAGGTGGCCCCACATATGGAAACAGCATAGCTCCATTGAAGGTGATGCAGGAGAATGTGCTTCCCTGTCCAACTTCTGCACCAGGGACTGTCAAAACCTTGTGCCCAGAATCAAGGATGCAAACCACACAATTTGTGTAACATACTCCAATTGTGACATCCAAGTGATTCATGCAATTTTGAATTCTTAAGCACTTCAGAAGAATGTGTGAATGAACAGGAAAAAAGTGTGAATATGTGAATGTAAAAAGGGGTGGGTGGGAGAGAGACGAAGGACAGTGCCAGATGGTCAGTGTTTTCAGGTGTGATTCAGTCACATATTGGTCGGTTCAGGTTGTCCAACTACAGTGGATTGGGTGGTATTGTGCCGCAAACACACTTCCCCCAAAGATCAGACTTTTGTGACAAGGATAAGGAAAGTGACTCGTGGTTCCTGAGGCAGTGAAGCCAGTGAAGACGATGTGATCAGCAAACAAAGCCATCTTATTTGTTGGAAGATTTCCCTGCGCCTGCTCTTTCTATATTCTGCAGCATATGATCTCAAGATGGAGATGTGTTTGCCACAATGTGGGAAAGGCTGGTCTCAAAGCCCATCAGAGCTTGTGGTCTTGTGTGCCACAGTGGCCAACGGGATGTTTCTGGAAGTCACAGGCCTCCTTCAGTAGGGAGGGAGGGATCTGTCAATTTCAGTTCTCTTGGTTTCTCATTTTTCTGGTCTTAAATTCAATCCTCCACATTTCTGCAACCATTTATGATTTTTCTAAAACAAAATCCCCATGAACATTCACCAGTATTTTAGTGCAAATTTCTCCGAATGAACACATTTTTTCCTGTGCAATTTAGCCCAAGGTACACATTTTTGCAAAGCAATTTCCCCTAATGCAGACATGGCCTAGCTAACAGGACCAGTGGTCAGGGATGATGGGAGATGTAGTCCTAAAACATCTGGAGGGCCAAGTTTGGCCATGCCTGCCCTAATGTAACAATTTTTAAACAATATTTTCACAAATATATATGCACTTTTATACCCTCTTTACCCTAGTATTTGCATATTTGTGCTACTTCGCTGGAGAACTGCGTTGCAAAATTCAGAGAAGTGGGAATTTCAAAGGATGGTTGTGTTTTGGTTCACATAATGCTTCGGAAAGCGTGGAGTCGTCAGGTTTGCCTTTAAAAGTGAACTCCCCCCCATCCCTACCTTGAAATAAAAGTTGTACAAGTGTCCTGAAGGAACAGTGTGAGTAAAATCCCATGATGAATAATATTATCTTATTTTTTTAAAGAAAACAAGCATTCCGCATAAGCTGCAATTAAAGTAATAGGTCTGCCTCCTTGCCCAGAGGGGCTTTTGAACCGGGTCTTTGAGTCTTTGCTGACTTGCATTTAGGGAGAAGCTGGGATGCTGTTTTCCCGTTGGGGAAGTTGAGTTGTTTAGTAGGGCAAGGCAAGGAGATGGGGGAAGAACTGGGCTCTCTCGTTTGTATTTCAAGATAGCATGAAATAAGGAACAAGAATTGCAAGGAGAACTGAAGAACCGGTGTGTGGCCTTGAGCAGTGCAACATTCCCCCTCCCACAGAGTTGAGTCTGTTCCCAGAACTGTCTCTCCCTCCCCACCCACAATCCCGTTGGAGAACATTGCTGCTTCCCCTTTTGTCCGTCTCATCACATAATCAGGGTGCATTCCCCAGGGTGCATAGGGGTGTGGGAGAAATGTAATTCAGTTTGCATCTGAAGACCAACTCACCAGTTCCACACTTTCTGAAACAATACACAAACTGAAACATAGTCATCCTTTGAAATTCACGCTTCTCTGAATTTCGCACCGAATCCCTCAGCTGAGTGATGTGTATGAAAATGGACACACTGTGGCAAAATGCATATACAGTGGGTTAAGTACTTAATTCATTCCGGAGGTCCGTACTTAACCTGAAACTGTTCTTAACCTGAAGCACCGCTTTAGCTAATGGGGCCTCCTGCTGCTGCCGTGCCGCCAGAGCACGATTTCTGTTCTCATCCTGAAGCAAAGTTCTTAACCTGAAGCACTATTTCTGGGTTAGCAGAGTCTGTAACCTGAAGCGTATGTAACCTGAAGCGTATGTAACCCGAGGTACCACTGTATCAGTGACAATAATATGCAAAGGTGCCTTGTATTAGGCAAAAACTACTTTGTAAAAACATGCTCATTGGGAGAAATTTGCACTAAAATGCTGATGAATTTTCACGAGGGCATAAATAATTGTGTTACAAATTGGCATGGAAATGCGGAGAAGTGAACTTGAGATCGGGAAAATGAGAAACTGAAATTAATGTACTTTCCAATCCTTAATGGTAAAGCAAGACATTTTAAGGTTTTGGCCTGAGCAAGGTTGGTGGAAGCGCCTTTACTTATTTATCTTCTATATTGCCTTTCACTTGAGAATCACAAGGTAGTTTACTATAGAAAAATAATAAAAAACACACAATAACAAACAAAACAATAACCTCCCCCAGTTTAAAAGGTCATATATTGTTTAATTAGCCAAAGCCCTGGAAGAAGAGGCATGTTTTTGCCTGGCACCTAAAGATAAGTAATGAAGGTGCCAGCCAAGCCTTCCTGGGGAGAGCATGCCACAAGTGGGGAGCCACTGCAGAAAAGACCTGTTCTCATGTTCCCACCCTCTGGACCTTCTATTGACAGGGCACACCAAAAGTGCCTTAGATTATGATCACAGGCTCCAGACTGGTTCATATGGGAAGAGGTGGGTCCTTGAGGTATTGTGATCCTGAGCCATTTAAGGCTTTATAGGTCAAAACCAGCCATTTGAATTGGGCCCAGAAACTGATTGGCAGCCAGTGCAGTTGGGCCAAGATTGGTGTTAGATGCTCAAACCATCTTGTCCTGGTGAGCAACCTGGCTGCTGAATTTTGCACTAGCTGAAGTTCCTGAAACATCTTTAAATGTAGCCCCATGTATAACACACTGCAGTAATCTAGCCTAGAGGTTAGCAGAGCATAGACAACAGAAGTTGTCCCTGACCAAATAGGGGCACAGCTGTGCCACCAGCTGAAGCTGATGGAAGGCACTCTGAAACAGCCAGGCTATGTGAGCCTCAACTACCTGACTTTTAGAAAACGTCTGAAGGCAACCCTGTTTAGGGAAATTTTTAATGTTTGATGTTTTATATTGTTTTTAATATTCTGTTGGGACCCGCCCAGAGTGGCTGGGGAGGCCCGGCCAGATGGGCGCTGTATAAGTAACAAATTATTATTATTATTATTATTATTATTATTATTATTATTATTATTATTATTATTATTATTATTATTATCAGCAATGGATCCAGCAGTACCCCCAAGGTAGTGAAATGTCTTTGGCCAGCATTGATTCCATCTCATAATATGGACAACAAAAGGGTTTTTTCCCCAATTGCTTCAAGGAACTGCCGTTTCCTCTCCTTAAGAAAAACAAGGCAAACTTTTGATGATTCTGTACAACTTTAATAACATCTGGTGTGGTAACCTTGTTTAAAACGAGCAGTTGATGTGTGAAGAAACTGCCTATTTGGTGGGGTCATCTGGAGGCAAATTGCCAGTGGGACGAAGGAGAAGCCAGCAGCAAACCTGCGAGAAGACAAATCAGCCCTCCTTCCCCGTGGTGACACCCTTAGCAAAAGGTATAAATCGAGACCTGCAGGATAACTGCGGCACACTCTGACTGAGTGTCAAACCTTGAGCGCTGGCTTCTGCTTTGGGTTGGATCTCCAAGTTGCTCTCGCTATGAGAAGAAGCACCGTGCACAGTCCAGTAATCGTGGGAAGAAATAGCGCAAGTGTTGGCTCAAATGGGAGGTCCAGGTTTTCCTCTGTCTCTTCCAGCTATCACACCTCTTGTGGGCTGGGTAGTGCCAGAGGCAATTCCTCCCGCTTTGAAGGTCGTTCCACCCATGACTATGGAATTGGCCAAAGCAACTTTCTGAGCAGCGGTTGCCATGGTGCATTTATCAGGGGTGGCCATAGGAGGAGAATGAGTACAGGTAGCTGCCCCAGTGGTAACCATGGCGGTTATCCTCCATTTGGATATGGGGATGGGCTAGCTGAAGTCAGGTCCGATGGAGCTGGCAATGGAGTTGGCGGGACGGGTGGTGATCCCGAAGCTTGCGGCATTGTCTTTTCTTCTACTGACGGAAAGGCGGTCATGCAGGACCTCAATGACCGCTTGGCCAGTTATATAGACCAAGTGCGATGCCTGGAGGCTGAAAATGCTGAGCTTCAGTCCAAGATCAGTGATTTCCATGCCAAGAACAGGTTGGCTGGTGAACTGAAGGACTACAGCCACTATTACCAGCAGATTGAGGAGCTTCAAAGCCAGGTAGGAATGTCATCTCTCAGGAACACTCAAAGCATTCCTGGTGGCCTGGTTTACATGACATGATAAGCCCAACGATGGCTTGCTGGGGTCATGTGGATGTGTGGACTTGGAGAGGGACTTGGAGCCTCTTTGCTTCTCCACAGTCATTTGTGGTGCTGTGCTGAGCTAAGCCAAGGATTGACTTAGCACAGGCATAGGCAAACTCCGGCCCTCCAGATGTTTGGGACTACAATTCCCATCATCCCTGACCACTGGTCCTGTTAGCTAGGGATGATGAGAGTTGTAGTCCCAAACATCTGGAAGGCCGTAGTTTGCCTATGCCTGACTTAGCATGTTGTACAAACAGGGACTTGTGGCTAAGCTCTGTCCTCACCAGGGATGGCCAAATCTGTCAAGTTCAGTTTCCCTCTGTTTCTCATTTTCCCAGTCTTAATCTCAGTTCTTCACATTTCCATATCGGTCTGTGATTTAAATAAATAAATAAAACGCCCTTTTGAAAACTGAGCAGCATTTTAATGTGAATTTCTCCCAATATACACACTTGTGTGTGTTATTCTGTCAAATACACACATTTATGTAAAGCAATTTCTCTGAAAATAATGCTTTTCAGTATGTTGTTTTTTGCAATGTATGCATTTATGTGGACACTTCACCCCAGTTTATGCATTTTAAGACCCATCACTTGGCTGGAAAACTGTACTGCAAAGTTCAGAGAGCTGCGAATTTTGAAGGACAGCTGTGCTTTGGTTCTTGTGCGGAAATGAGGTAGCCTTGGCTTAAAAAGGGAACGTAAACAACTTGCTGCCCCAAAGATTTATTCTTGGCTACAGCTTGTGGTTGGTGAGGACAGTTCTTAACCATGAATACTGGTCCGGATTGAAGGCTAAGCCAAACCATGGCTTAGCCCAGTATGGCATGAGAGCAAAAAGGACTGGGGAGGAACAAAATGGTTGTTAGCGGCTCTGGGGAAGCCCACCCCTTCTTGCTATCCCGGTGAGCCATTGATTGGCTTACCATTATTGTGTGAACCAGGCCAGTGTGTGCATTGTAGTTCTTGTGTTGTAGGCAAAGAAAGCCATCTACCCAAATCAGCTTTTTCATCATTCAGTTCTGGACTTCATTCTTTGGTCTTTGTATAGATCAGGAGAAATTAACAAATTCCATTTCTCTCTCCCATCCCACCCCAGATTGTATGTACAACGGTAGAGAACAACAGCATAATTATCAAGATTGACAACAATCACCTGAACGTTGAAGACATGAAGCACAAGTGAGTTACGCATTGCTCTGAACGTCTCTTGCCTTTTGAGCCTGAAATCTTTGTGTTACTGTTAAATTCATATTTGCAGAAAACTTGGATTAGGTTGGGGAAGACGGCTGGAATGGGTGTATAAACAGGGGAGGTGTGCAGATGTCTCCAAGACTGTAGACATCACACTAATTTATGTACTTCTGTGCACACTTTACCCAGTCACATGCATTTTTGTACAACCTCCTCGGTTGGAGAACTGTGCTGCAAAATTAAGTGTGACTTTTGAAGGATTTGGTTCATGTATTGCTTTGGCTCATGTATTGCTTCTGAACGTGCAAATTTTGAAGGGCCACTGTGTTCCAATCCCTGTCTTGTTTTAGAAAGTGCCGATGGTGCAAGCTCGCTTTAAATGAGCAATGAGTTAATCTTCTCTCCCATTCCTGCTCTGGAGAAGGGTTTTTATTGGGACTGGGGCAGCAGCAGAAAGACGTGAACTCCCTCTCCTCCTCCACCCCTGTCCCGAGACTGCTCAGGTTCACCCACCATTACACTGCTATTTATGTAATAAGAAATGCATGTGAATTCAATTAATGCAATTAGAGTTGCATCTAGTTTGGCCCTTGCTAAACAAGAGACCCAGGCCTGCTAACTTTGTCAGTAGCCACGGCTCTTTTGCAATGTCTCCTTTAATTTAATTTGATGTTAAGAAACTCAGAGGAGGAGCACTAGCTGGGACAGAACATAAGGATCCCAAATTGCTTTTATCGTTCAAATCATACTAAAGCCAGCCTTTAGTCATTTCCGTTTATGGCAAACACCTACCAATTTTAGCGTGCCATGAATGAATCAGGGCTGGGCTTATCATGAAATGCATAAAGCTAATTTGTTCATTCTAGGATGGGAATCTTTTCCCATCCTATTTTATTTGTACCCTGCCCATCTGACTGTGTTGCCCCAGCCACTCTGGGCGGCTTCCAGCATATACAGAAACATAATAAAACATCAAACATTAAAAACCTTCCTATATAGGGCTGCCTTCAGATGTCTTCTAAAGTCTGTATAGTTACTTCTTGACATCTGATGGAAGAGCGTTCCACAGGGTGGGCACCACTACCAAGAAGGCCCTCTGCCTGGTTCCCTGTAACCTTACTTGTTGCAGTGAGGGAACCACCAGAAGGCCCTCGGAGCGGGACCTCAGCGTCCGGGTTGAGTGATGGGGGTGGAGATGCTCTTTCAGGTATACATGGTTGAGGCTGTTTAGGGAGTTAAGAATCTAGTTTCTCCCAGAGAGCCAGTGTGGTGTAGTGGTTAAGAGCGGTAGTCTCGTAATCTGGGGAACCGGGTTCGCGTCTTTGCTCCTCCACATGCAGCTGCTGGGTGACCTTGGGCCAGTCACACTTCTCTGAAGTCTCTCAGCCCCACTCACCTCACAGAGTGTTTGTTGTGGGGGAGGAAGGGAAAGGAGAATGTTAGCCGCTTTGAGACTCCTTAGGGTAGTGATAAAGCGGGGTATCAAATCCAAACTACTACTACTACTACTATTCTTCTTCTTCTTCTTCTTCTTCTTCTTCTTCTTCTTCTTCTTCTTCTTCTTCTTCTTCTTCTTCTTCTTCTTCCCATGCTCTGCACACAGGCTTCTCATGGGCAACTGGTGGGTCACTGTGAGAACAGGATGCTGGACTTAGATGGGCCACTGGCCTGATCTAGCAAGAGCTCTTATGTTCTTACTGTGTCTCATTAAACCTATAGCTCCAGCATAAAGCAGTGGAGCGTTTCTGTGGGTTTACCTGAAGTACTTCTGTCAGGTGCACAGATTTTGAAGGCCTGTAAAAACAACAACCCCAGCTTGCTAAGAAGGCCCAGCTAACCCCATATCTCATAATTCTCCACCAGAAGACGTATGAGTTTTTATTTAGCCGGGTCTTGTGTCAAATTGTCATTTTACTGGCCTTACTTTGGTGTTTTATTGTGTTTTCATAATATTTGATCATCTGTGTTGTTATTGTTGTTAGCCCCCTTGAGCATCGTTTGGTGGAAATGCAAATAACAAATAAGAAACCAAAACATTAAAAAAAAATACTGTTCCCCCGATGTCTAGTTGGAACACAGGTGGCGCTGTGGTCTAAACCACTGAACCTAGGGCTTGCCAATCAGAAGGTCGGTGGTTCGAATCCCTGCGACGGGGTGAGCTCCCGTTGCTTGGTCCCTGCTCCTGCCAACCTAGCAGTTTGAAAGCACGTCAAAGTGCAAGTAGATAAATAGGTACCGCTCCGGCGGGAAGGTAAACGGCGTTTCCGTGCACTGCTCTGGTTCACCAGAAGCGGCTTAGTCATGCTGGCCACATGACCCGGAAGCTGTCTGTGGAGAAATGCCGCCTATAGATCGAGATGAGCGCCGCAATCCCAGAGTTGTCCGCGACTGGACCTAATGGTCAGGGGTACCTTTACCTGACGTCTAGCCTCTGATTCAGTTGCTGCATTTGAGCATGCTCATACTTAGTAATGTTAAAATGGGGAAAGTCTCTTGAGTTTAATTTTTAAGCGACTGCACTGGCCCTGCAGAAATAAGCATGGTTACTAAATACCGTATTTTTTGCTCTATAAGACTCACTTTTTCCCTCCTAAAAAGTAAGGGGAAATGTGTGTGCGTCTTATGGAGCGAATGCAGGCTGCGCAGCTATCCCAGAAGCCAGAACAGCAAGAGGGATTGCTGCTTTCAGTGCGCAGCGATCCCTCTTGCTGTTCTGGCTTGTGAGATTCAGAATATTTTTTTTCTTGTTTTCCTCCTCCAAAAACTAGGTGCGTCTTGTGGTCTGGTGTGTCTTATAGAGCAAAAAATATGGTAAATAGAGTGCAGCTAAGTCTCAGAGCCCTTTCTTTTTTTTGTCAATATAGGCTTGATACTGAGTGTGGCCTTTGTGAGAATGTGGAGGCTGACATTAATGGCTTATACCCTATTTTGGATCAACTGGCCAGCTGTAAGACTGACATGGAAGCTGAACTGGAGTCACTGCAAGAAGAACTGTCTGGTCTCAAAAAGAACCACGAAGAGGTACATGGTTGGCTCAACAAAATAAGAGCCCCTCGTTTTCATAAAAACAACGCATGCATGAATTGCGTACATTATACAAAAAAATGGCACAAGCCACTTTTTGACACAAAGTGCCCCCAAACAGATTACATTCATGATTTCAAACACACACACAAATTCAAAGAGGATTGGGCAAATTCATAGAGGAGAGGGCTATCCATGGTAACTAGCCATAAGGTCTATTCTCTTTCTCCATGTAGTAAGTTATGCTTCTGAATACTAGTTGCTGGAAACTGCAGGAGAGGAGGGTTCTCTTGTGCTCTGGTCCAGCCATCTGATTGGCCACTGTGAGAACAGGATGCTGGACTAGATGGACCAATGGCAGGCTCTTCTTATGTCGTTCTACAGGAAAGGTTGAACAAACACTACAGGAGCCAGAATCCAGTACAAAAAGAGTTTTAGAACTGATTCATGAATTTGGTCGGGTGGCAGGATTTAAGTTGAATAAACAAAAAACTAAAGTTTTGGGGAAAAACATGACGCTTTCGGAAATAGAGGGGTTTCAGAAGGAAACAGAGCTAAATGTGGCTAAGAAAGTGAAATACCTGGGGGTAAACTTGACGCCTAAAAATTTGAATTTGTTCAAAGACAATTATGAAAAATGTTGGTCAGAAGTTAAGAAAGACTTAGAAACTTGGTCAAGATTGAAGCTTTCCTTGCTGGGCCGAACGCTGCTGTAAAGATAAACGTTTTGCCAAAGATGTTGTTTTTGTTTCAAACCTTGCAGGTCGTGGACAGAGTGGAATGTTTTAGAAAGTGGCAGAGGGATATTTCAAAGTTTGTCTGGCAGGGCAAAAAGCCCCGAATAAAGTTTAAAATACTAACTGATGCAAAAGAAAGAGGGGGGTTTGCCCTGCCAGACTTAAGGTTATACTACGAAGCAGCAGCCTTCTGCTGGTTGAAAGATTGGTTTTTATTAGAGAATACAGATGTCCTAGACCTGGAAGGTTTTAATAACTCGCTAGGATGGCATGCGTATTTGTGGTACGGCAAGGCAAAAACACATGGAATGTTTAAAAGCCATATTGTCAGGAAAGCAATTTTTACGGTCTGGATGAAATACAAAGACTTACTTGAAAGTAAGACTCCGAGGTGGCTATCACCAATAGAGGCCAAGGCACGTAAAAACCCCAATATGGAGGCCGGCTGGCCGAAATATTGGGAAATAATAGAAAATATTGGAGATAATTGGAGGTTGCAGAGCTTTGAAAAATTAAAGGACAAGGTGCAAGATTGGTTCCATTATGCCCAAATTAATGAGGTTGTTAAGTTGGATAAAAAAATAGGATTCCAGGTGGAAAAATCGAAACTTGAGACAGAGTTGTTAGAACCTAAGACTAAGGTATTATCGAGAATGTATAACTTGCTGCTTAAATGGAATACACAGGATGAGACAGTTAAATCAGCCATGATAAAGTGGGCTCAAGACATTGGGTACAACATCATGTTTGAAGACTGGGAAAGGTTATGGACCACCGGTATGAAATTCACGGCATGTAATGCCTTGAAAGAAAACATTATGAAAATGATATACAGGTGGTACATGACCCCAGTCAAGCTTGCTAAGATATATCATTTGTCTGATAACAAATGTTGGAAGTGTAAGGAGGCTGAAGGAACATTCTTTCACCTTTGGTGGACTTGTCCAAGAGTGAAGGCCTTCTGGGAAATGATTTATAATGAGTTAAAAAAGGTGTTTAAGTACACCTTTCCTAAGAAACCGGAGGCCTTCCTCTTGGGCATTATGGGCCAAAAGGTGTTAAAGAAGGACAGAACATTTTTTATGTATGCAACCACAGCAGCAAGAATTCTTATTGCCAAATATTGGAAGACTCAAGATTTACCCACACTGGAAGAGTGGCAAACGCAATTGATTGACTATATGGAGTTGGCCGAGATGACTGCCAGGATCCGAGATCTGGGAGAAGAAGCAATGGAGGAGGACTGGAAGAAATTCAAAGACTATTTGCAAAAACTATATAAGTTATATGAACTATAGGACTTCGTACGATTTGGAAGGATAGCCCCAGCAATGAGAGTGGTATATATATGAAATTAGATAATAATAATGAAAGAACCAATGTTTAAACTGTAAAAAAGGATAACATATGTGTTTATTGAATAATTTGGACAATAAGTAATTTAAACTTAATATGCAATCAAAAGTACAAAAGAAACATATGAAACAAGGTTATAATTTGCTGATAAATACATTATTTGAGAATGCATTGTTCGGGAGATTTGGGGAAGTCCGATGATGGATTGAAACAAGCTTTGTTAATAATCTGTCTTTTTTCTTTTCTTTTCTTGTTTTCTTTGTTTTTCTGTACTGTTCAAATCTATCTGGAAAAAATGTAATAAAAATATAAAAAAATATATACAGGAAAGGTTGAACAGTTGATGCTGTGCGCAGCCAGCCCTTTTATAATACAACAGCAAAGGCATGGTTCTCATCAAAGTTCTCTTTGCAGGAATTAATCTCTTTGCAAAAACTTTGTTCAAGTGATGTCGACCTGGAAATCAGTGCCTGCCCCAGTCGAGATCTGAAGAAAATCCTGGAGGAGATAAGATGCAAGTACGAAGCGACGATCGACTCAAACCGCAAGGAGGTTGCAGAGTGGTATGAAGGCAAGGTAAATGAATCTGGCCCCTGTTAGAGAGCAAAACTTTAAAAGAAGAAGTCTGATGGGAAAAGGGCAGGGGCTGCAGAAGTCTCCAGAGTGATGGTGGTGGTACGATGCTCTGCGTTGTTTTGTTATTCACTACTTTTACACCCACACCTTCCCCCCAAGACCATGTGTGGTTCCTCCCACCCACCTCCTCCATTGCACCCTCATAACAAGCCTGTAAGGTAGGTTAGGCTGGGAGATGGTGACTGATTCAAGGTAACCCAGCAAGCTTCATGACCTTGCATGGAGATTGGAACCCAGGTCTCACCACTGCTCTTCCCTTTGGCTAATCAAAGAAGTAGGAAGAATGTAGTGCAACAGTATATCCAAAAGTGCAATGTTATTCAGTTTGCAATAACTATAGCCTCTAAAAAAAAGGGAGGGGGGAGGAATCAAAGCATATACAATCCTGGCTCAGCATCTCTAAAATAGAAAAGAACGTGCTCTTTTCTTTCCTTTTGTTCTGCCAAAGCCAATGTTCCACTCCCCCACCCCGCATACCGAATAGTACATAAAACCTCTGAAAATGCTGATGTTTCAGTCAATCTGTGTTTCAGCTGGAGGAAGTGAACCAGGAAATCTGCACCACTAGCAAGGAAGCTGAGGATGGCAACCATAAGGCCACTGAGCTGAAACGTCAGCTGCAGGCCTTAGAGACTGATCTCCTAGCCCAGCGCAATCTGGTAAGGAGAGCGAGTGTGGGATGCATCTTATTGCTCTATCCTTTTTGCAGCTCAAAGCAACTCACATGGTGGAGTCACGGTGGCTTTCCATCCTGGGTCTAATCAGGTCCACAAATCCCTTGGTTTCAATCATGCCATGCCATGCCATGGGGTCCTCTCCAGATATTTAGTGGGTACAGATGCTTGGGTGCACAAGGTGAGAGCGCTCAGTTAACTTAGGTCCAGTAGTGGTTGGTGGGGCAGGATGAAGCAGAGTGGCATTGGAACACTGTTGTAATCATTAATACATAAAATAATTACAGTGGTACCTCAGGTTACAGACACTTCAGGTTACAGACTCCGCTAACTCCAAAATAGTACCTCGGGTTAAGAACTTTGCTTCAGGATGAGAACAGAAATCATGCAGCGCCGGCGCGACAGCAGGGGGAGACCCCATTAATTAAAGTGGTACCTCAGGTTAAGAACAATTTCAGGTTAATAACGGACCTCCAGAACTAATTAAGTTCTTAACCTGAGGTACCACTGTATAATGCATTTTAGTGGGCTATTTTCACTCATATTTACTTTATATGCAAGTTCTTAATCCGAGGTACCACTGTATCTCAGTGATCGAGCTGGGATATAAGGTTTCAGACAGTCCCTAAGCTACTCAGGGCTTTGTAGATTAATGGAAGAGACTTTGAACCTGGCTTGATAGTAGATGAGGCTTCAGCAAAGGTGTCACATGAGGTAAAAAAGGGGTAAAGGTAAAGGACTCCTGGACAGTTAAGTCCAGTCAAAGGCAACTATGGGGTTGCACCACTCATCTTGCTTTTCAGGCTGAGGGAGCTGGCGTTTGTCCACAGACAGCTTTCCGGGTCGCATGGCCAGCATGACTAAACCACTTCTGTTGCAACGGAGCACCGTGATAGGTCCAGAGCGCACGGAAATGCTGTTTACCTTCCCACCACAGCGGTAGCTATTTATCTAGTTGCACTGGTGTGCTTTTGAACTGCTAGGTTGGCAGGATCTGGGACAGAGCAACAAGAGCTCACCCCGTCGCAGGGGTTTGAACCGCCGACCTTCTGATTGGCAAGCCCAAGAGGCTTGGTGGTTTAGACCACAGCGCCACCCGCACCCCCCATGTTGTAGGCCACGTTGAGCATCATTGGCAGTCTGTTCCTCAGCAACTGGCATTCAGAGGAATAGCACCCTGATCCTGGGGGTAGTATACAGACATCATGGTTAGTAGCCATTGATAGGCTTGTTTGATTTATGTTCACCTATGTACTTTCTCTCTGGTTTCTGTGTAGCTTCTGGTTCCAAAAGCTTTTCATTCATGCCCACACATTTAAGGCACTTAGGATGCTGCCTCTTGTTCCCTCCTCACCCCTTTAGAGAGACACACTGCAAGTGTCCTTGGCTGAAGGAGAACATCGCTACAATGCTCAACTAGCCGAAATACAGGATCGCATCTCCTTCATGGAGCAGCAGCTGGCAGAGCAGCGCTTGGAAATGGAGGGCCAGGACCGGGAATACAAAGAGCTCCTGGATGTTAAGAACCGGTTGGAGCAAGAGATCCAGACATACCGCAGCCTGCTAGAAAATGTGCCAGGCAAAGTACATGCCACACCATGAAAGAACAGCCTAATTTCTTATCCCCTACCATTTCCGTTGCATGACTAGATTGGGACTAAGGTTGATTTCCAGCAAAGGCCAACTATGTTGAAATACCCACATCTTAATTCTTGGTTTCAGTTTTTAATGGCTTCTGGTCATTTCTACTTCTGAATAAGGCTGAGCTGAAAGAGGGGGAGATTTCTGCAAACATGGAAAAACTCCTTTTGGTAACCTGCAGGGGACTGCAGTGAAAGGGAGAGAAAGTGTTCAGGAACCATTGCTCTGTGTCAGCCTTCTGTTGAAGTGATCATCTTTCTGCATTTTTTTTTTGTTTCTGGCACCTATTCTGCTAATCCACACAACTTGCTCATTTTGTTGTTTAATCAACCCACTTGTTTCTAATAAAGTCTAATAAAGGCTTTGCCGGTTGCAACTGAACCTGAACAGCAGCTCCGTCAATTCTGACTGTGTGATGGTGACAGTCATATGAGAAACCACATTTAAGAGGCATCACAAAATGACAGGTTGCGTTCACCCTACACTTTGGATGTCCCCATAAAACTGCCTTAGACAAGACTAGTTCCAACGTGTCATTCTCATGAATAACAAACCATTACGGTTAATGATAATAATACAGATGGTCTTTGAGAAGGACAACAGGTGCAGATGACTGAGGCCTCACTTCTCTGCTGTCATCTGCCAGGCAGGTTCTTGGCGAGTTTCCATCAACTACCAAGTCAACACTAAACCCATCACCACCCCAGCTTCTTTGTATGCCATGGTTCTTCCAAACAGACCTGCTGTGCACCAGGTAGACCCACCTGCAGGCATGACTTCTAAGTCCCCTTCGCTACCTAACAGGCAGCTGATGGCCTTGAGACCCCAGCAACCACATTCAACCCCACCTCTGAGCTAAGTCTACACAGCAGTGTAGAACTGTTACAATTCTGGAGGTCATGCATTCAGTGGCTTAGTGTGGGGCGGGGCAGCCATGGCGATGGTCCAGGACACATTTTAGGGGTGCAGTTTGGGGGGGATGCAAGTTTGCAAAATTTAAGTTTGAAAAGGCCACAAGAATAGAAAACCGCCTGGGTGGGGGATGGGGGCCTTTTTCCTTTCCTTTAACTATACACAGAAATCACGTGATATTGTAGGAATGCAGATTGATCTCTGGAATGACTTGAAGGGCACATGGCTGAATCCAGCAGCTGCATTATTTGGATTTTGCAAATGTCAGAACTTGGTGTTGGGCAGGCCACAGGCCAGGGCGTCCTCTTATACACCTGCTGGGATCGACAAGGCATCTGACCCTCACCTGAATCTCATAGCTCTCCTGCAGCTGCCTCTGATTAGTTATCATTTAAATCTTGGGGGAAATAATTAGCATCACATGTCATGTGCATGGAAATTGCTGAACCAATTAACCAACTAGAATGATTACTGTGAATAGCACCAGTTTTCCTATAACTTGATATTGCTGGATAATTTTGATGAACTGCAAAAGCATTTTTAGTTTGCTTTCTGTTGCCACCCTGGAACTTTTCTTTATTAGTGCCACTTCGTTTTGTACGATTCCTTGCAAATGAAAGAAAACAACTTTTCTACTTGTATATGTTGATAATATAATTTTGGTTACTGGGGACAAACAAGATTGTACAAAAACAAGATTGGGTGCAGGCCTGACCAGGAATTAGGCGTCCTGACTGTGACAAAAGTGACCTGTATGCTTGCTTGCTTGCTTGCTTAACAGCTGTTGGGAACTTCAAGGTCCCTGCTCTCCCTCCTTATGGTCTTTGTACTGGACCTGGAGACTCCAATAGAGAGCATTCCATGTCAAGAAGGAGGGCAAGTGGGCACCCTATCAAATGACAGGGCAGGAGTTATACGGAGCAGGGCCTCGCACTTCCCAGACCTGCTCTCTTTTGGCCTGTATTTTGGAACTTTATAAATTAGGAAGACTTTGGAAGACTTTGCACCAGGGTTTACACCAGCATAATAGAGTTGGCTCGAAGCTACAAACATGTGTCTGACCAAACTGTGGGAGGCAGTGGAAGACAGGAGTGCCTGGCGTGCTCTGGTCCATGGGGTCACGAAGAGTCGGACACGACTAAACAACTAAACAACAACAACAATAGAGTTGGCCAGGATGCCAGAAGGGCATCCATTATCTGCATAGCAGGGGGTGTTCAGCCAACAGTGCAAAGGCTGAGCTGAAGCATTCCCTGCTGGTTACCTGCTTTCAGCAATAGGGGGTCACTGTTTGGTAGTACCCAATTGGTGTCAGATTCTAGAGCTCCCTATTGGTGGCACTTAGGTAATTCACAAAATACAGAGTCCATTCATAAAACACAGTGTTCATTCATAAAGCAGTAACATAAATCTCCATTGCTACATATTGGGTATATATTTCAGCGGTTGACCGTACAAGTTTGTGGCCATGCTGTAGTGTAGTGCTTATGCGACTGTGAATAAAAGGTGGCTGGGCTCATTGTCTTGGGGTTTGGGGGGGAGAGGTGACAAAACTGATTTCCAATAAATGCCCCCCTTTATTTCCATAACAATTCCTTGAGTCTGTACTCTGAATGGTGACACCAGGGACCTAGGAGGTGCAGGGCTTGTCAGTCCAACCCCTGCACAGTCTTATCAGGGCTGACTTTAAGGCAACTGGAGCAATTGGGTCAAATTGGGTCCCGCGGACCACTCCTAATGGGCCCTCCACACCTACCTTTCTTTCACTTGCAAAATCCCAACCTTTAAACGTCCACTGAAGAATGTGGAATGTCCAAGGGGGTGGGGAAGGGCTGGGACTCTGTGGAACAGGCAGAGTGAGGCCTTGAATGCCAAGACAAATGCTTTGAGATAACAGAATGTGCCTCTCAGTTGGAGAGGAGACCTCTGAAATTCTTCTGGAACTTTCCCCCTTTAACATTCAGGAAGAATGTGAAAACATTCCTATTTACCCAGACATTCAGTGGCTGAAGAACACCATTCCTGACAAACCCGATGAAAGAATGCTTTTAGGTGTAATTGCTAATATATGTATATAAGCTGAAACTGCTTTTAGATTTTTTCATTGTAACTGTTTTTAGAAAGCTTTAAAACTTTTGGAGTGTTTTCACGGTGATTTTTTGTTTTGAAATTGGGTATCAATTTGCTACTTGAGGAGGAAGGTCAGGATATAATTCAGATGATGAAGATGTTCTGGGCCAGCACTAATTTAACCATGTGATAGTCTCATTTGGATACGGGATTTATATTTTTTTAAAAATGAATCCGCTGTGACACCAAGAAAAGGGGGTGAATTAGAATAAGGGACGCCCTGTCAGCCAACATAATACAGTCAAATATATATTAAAGGCAACCCCATCATTAAAAAGGAAAAAAAAATTGCAGCACTAACATTTTCCAGGTTGTAGCTGCGCCTCCTGAAATGTAATGAATACATGAATTAAGTAAACATGTAATATAGAATTAAAATTTAATGCCTCTCTGTGTGTGTCTAACACGCAAACACAAATTAAAAGCCCACATTCATTATTTTTCCTATGTTAATTTCTTCCTCAACATTACTTCCCTAGCACATCAAAGACACGGAAAAAGTCTTCATCAGATGGTGCCTGCTAGGCATTATGTAAATCGAGCAAGCTCATTATGACAGGCAACAAGATTTTTTTAAAAAAGCTTTGCATAGTTGCTGGTGGAAGCAAAGCATTTCTCAGGGAATGGGAGAACTTCTTAGATATTCTGTTCTCCTAGTGGGACTGGGGGTTTAGCCAGGCATGCCCATTTCTAGGATACAGTTGCACCTTGGCTTTTGAACAGCCTAAATCTTGAATGTTTTGGCTCCCGAACGATCGAAACCCAGAAGTGAGTGTTCCGGTTTTCGGACGTTCTTTTGGAAGCCAAATGTCCGATGGGGCTTCTGTGGCTTCTGATTGGCTGCAGGACTTCCTGCAGCCAATCAGAAGCCACACTTTGGTTTTCAAATGTTTTGGTAGTTGAACAGACTTCTGGAACGGATTCCGTTTGACTTCCAAGGCACTACTGCACTTCATTTGACACCCCCTTGGTTTTCTCCAACAATTAGCCAGCCTTCTGTGGCCACGGTTCTGCTTAGTTCTCAGAGCCTGTTTTTGTTCTCTTCTTGTTTCTTTTTCTACTTTTTTCTGACTTCCACAAACCTTGTGATTCATCCAAACCTGCTGCTATCTCCCTCTTGTGCATGGATTGTGGGGTTGTTGTTTTTTGGTTGTGCAGAATCCATACCCTATACAAATTACCAGCAGAGTCAAAGCACAAAGCAGAAATCAAAAGTGCACGCAGCACACAAGTCAGGCAAGACGAGCCTAGCTGCAATTACATGTCAAGGCATAAGTATATATGTAGAGTATTATTAAGGAATTAAGCCTTTAGTAGATTCTAGAACACATTAACCCATTTTGCAGAAAGAGAACACTGAGAATGAAATTAGTCCTGGAAACAGTTAGTGAGTCTATGGCAGAGAATGCAAGGGCATGTATTCCCAGGTGTCAGAAAAGGTTATTTATGTATGTAACAACTGCGGCCCACATTTTGTTAGCCCAAAAATGGAAAGTGAGCAAGGTCCCAACTAAAGAGGATTGGCAACTTAAGTACAGTGGTGCCTTGGGTTACAGATGCTTCAGGTTAAAGACGCTTTAGGTTACAGACTCTGCTAACCCAGAAATAGTACCTTGGGTTAAGAACTTTGCTTCAGGATGAGAACAGAAATCGCGCGGTGGCAGTGGGAGGCCCCATTAGCTAGAATGAATTAAGTTCTTAACCCGAGGTACCACATTAGACAAAAATGTTCATGGATGCAGAAAGCTAACCTCTTACAGCAGCCTTGTGTTATTAAACGATTGCCTGGTCACCATAGTCAGTGCAGTTGGGCCAGGATTGGTGCTATTTGCCCTGGCTGTTTTGCCCTGGTGAGCAGCCTAGCCACTGAATTCTGCACCAGTTACAGCTTCAAAACTGTCTTCAAAGGCAGCCCCTTGTACAGTGGTACCTCGGGTCACATACGCTTCAGGTTACATATGCTATAGGTTACAGACTCCACTAACTCAGAAATAATACCTCGGGTTAAGAACTTTGCTTCAGGATGAGAACACAAATCGTGTGGCGGCAGTGCGGCAGCAGCGGGAGGCCCCATTAGCTAAAGTGGGGCTTCAGGTTAAGAACAGACCTCCGGAGCGAATTAAGTACATAACCAGAGGTACCACTGTATAATGAATTGAGGTAATCTTGCCTAGAGGTCACCAGAGCACAGAAGCAGAAGATGTCCTGATTGGGGCACAACTGGGCCACCCGCTGAAGCTGATGGAAGGCGCTTCATACCACTGAAGATGCTTGAGCAGAAATGGACCCAGAGGTTACGTTGTGTAGGTGAAGTGGTTTGTTGCAGACAGTTTGTTATGCAATTCCATCACGGCTGCAACACAGTGCAATCAAAACAAAACAAAACATTATGCTAACACCTGTCCTCTTGCACAGCCACTCCCCTAAACCAATTAGGATTCCCTGAGTCTCCCCTCCCTGCCCAGAGGACCTTTTCATCCATGATTTCAATTTTGGAGATATTTGCTGAGCTTGTACTTGGGGACCGACTTGAGTGCTGTCCTGAGGGGAAGGATGAGGAACTGTCTGCAGAGCTGAGTTTCTATAGGGACCAGCGGTACACCCCGGGGCGGACTGCTCTCAAACCACCAAATCATTTACGGTGCTGTTGCCAACCAAGCTTGTAAAACAGGGATTGAAGAACCTTAAGACTTAAATGGGGATTAAGTATTCTCCTAAAATGTCAAAGAGGAATCGAGGAAACCTAATCCTTTTGCTGGATTTGTGGCAGCAAATCCACAAGCTCAGACGTGGTCTGTGTTGCACCACTTGTCCCTGTCAAGTAGGGCCGGCCCACCCACGAGGCAAGGTGGGGCAACAGCCTTGGGTGGCAGAATTCACAGGGGCAGCCGATCTGGCCTCCAAGGAAAGCATCGCTCACTGCTACTGCCGCTGTCGTAGTGGCAGCAATGGCTGTGACACACTGCTTGGAGGCTGGATCTGCTGTTTTCTTGGCAGCCCTCAACAATGCTGTCTCTACAGTGGTGTCTTGGTGAATAGGATGAGCTGCTGGTCTCGTCCCATCCCTAGGAAGGAAATGGTGGGGTCTCCTGGGTTCTGCACCTGCTCAGCATGTTTCAGAACAGACTCTTCCCTCCTGCAATGACCTTTGATTTTCAGGGCAACCGTCAGCTAAGTTTGCTTTGATTCCACCCCCTTGTACTAAGTGTAGATCTTCCTTTCTCCCTTTCCAGTGGTGTAGCCAGTGTGGTGTAGTGGTTAAGAGCGGTAGACTCGTAATCTGGTGAACCAGGTTCGATTCCCCGCTCCTCCACATGCAGCTGCTGGGTGACCTTGGGCCAGTCACACTTCTCTGAAGTCTCTCAGCCCCACTCACCTCACAGAGCGTTTGTTGTGGGGGAGGAAGGGAAAGGAGAATGTTAGCCACTTTGAGACTCCTTCAGGTAGTGATAAAGTGGGGTATCAAATCCAAATTCTTCTTCTTCTTCTCCCCCCCCCCCCAATGTGGATCTTCACTCATCTCTTCTTCCCTGCTGGGGCGGGAATCATTTTGTGGTTTGCCTCAGGTGCCAAAATGTCTCGGGCTGGCCTTGCTGCTACTGGGTTACAGACCCAACTGGAGGCCATGACTCCTGACTACACTTTCCCAAACTGAGGGTTGAGCTCTCTGTTTAGAGTCCCTCATCTTCCCTTCACTGCCTCTGCCTACTCCTGCACTTCTCGCCTTGAGGGTTATCCCAGTCTTGCTTTGAATAAGGTGTTGAGTCTTAGAGAGGCTGCCCATAGCCTCAGCCTGGTCTTTATACAAGACTGCAATCATGGCTCAAAACACAATCTTGGATTTGATGGTTTTCCAGGTTATAGAGATTAGCAATAAGAGTGATTAGCAGAAAGTGTGCGTTAAAAAAAATAATGCGCTCCTGAAAACAGCATGCAGATTCCCCACCTATCACATTTGGCCTACAAGAGTAGGAGATGGGAGGATCTGGCAGTGGCGTAGCGTGGAGGGTGCAGGGGGGGGGCGGGCCGCACCGGGCGCAACATCTGGGGGTTAGGGTTAGGGGGCGCAAATCCACGGGTTAGGGGGCGCAAATCACTTGCCTTGCCCCGGGTGCTGACAACCCACGCTACGCCACTGGGATCTGGTGATCAGGTTCCTCGCCTCTGCTGCAGAGGCAAAGCACACTTTAGTGGGGAGACTAAGCCACAGCTGTGGAGCCACCACCAAAAAGGATCTTCCATGGAGCCTTGCATTGTGCACCTCATTCAGAGGAGACCCTCAACCGCTGTCTTGAATGAATGGACAAGTTGACACAGGAGAATGTGGTTTCTCAGATATCTCAAGCATTCAAACAAACCCCACTGAATCTAAAGAGCGCATTAACTGGCTACCGCATGACAAAACCAAGAACGACTATCAGTTTGGCTAGATAGGCAAGCTTTTCTCCTGCCAACCATGGACATTCTTCCTAAGGGAGACCCCACACCACCTTGACAACCGCTAAATTCTCTCTCCCGGCATTGCGGATTTGTCCTCCGCTGGATCAGTTGCTGGTGCTTCATCATGAGAAAGAAGCGCCTCGCAGCAGCCTGTTTTCTTTCGCCAACACAGCTTTTCCATTGCCTTTCCCTGGCGCCACATGTGATGCCACGTTTGTAATAAGGAGGTGCAACAGAAGGTCCCCTAAAGGGCTCGATAGTTGCATTAGGCCCAACTCAAAAGCCAATTACTGTTAATAGCTGCTTTCTGCCCTTACTAGAAAAGGAAGAGTGCCCTTTCTGCGTGCTGGGGAGGAGAAAAAAAGTGCTCTGAGATATGCTTTAAGGGGTACATTTGAGCCAAAGCTCACACCACTTTGGGCGTGCCTTCAGTGCTGGGAACCTCCTTGGAGTGCAGGTGCAGATCTCTGAGATTCCATGAATGTTTCAGGTGATTGCTGTCCAGCTGAGATGGGATAGGCAGATTCTCCTTCTTTCAACTGAACCTTACACCCGCTTTACCCATTATGTTTTCCGGATCAACACCTATTAAGTTTTAAGTGCACACCTAAATACATGTGAGGGGAGCAGTCGATGTCATGCTAATTGATTGAATGCAATCTACATACAGTCATACCTCGGGTTACAGACGCTTCAGCTTGTGCATTTTTGGGTTGCGCACCGCACTGAAACCAGAAGTACTGGAATGGGTTACTTCCGGGTTTCGGCGTTTGCGCTACTAAAAGTACTAAATCGCACAGAAGTACTAATTCGCGCTTTGTGCATGCGCAGAAGCATCAAATCGCAACCCATGCATGCGCAGATGCGGCACTGCAGGTTGCGAACGTGCCTCCTGCAACCTGAGAATCCACTGTATAAGTTTTTGTTGTTGCAGAAACACAATAACATAACAAGAGGCTGCTGGACCAGACTAATGGCCCATCTTGTCCCAGATCCTGTTCTCACAGTGGCCAACCAGATGACTATGGGAAACCCACAAGCATAATTTGAGCACTGTCCCCTTCTGTGGTTTCTAGCACAGTTGCTGTCTCCAACTATGGAGGTAGAGCATAGCCATCATAGCTATCGGTAGCCATGGGAGTGACTTTCATAGTTTAACTATGTGCTGAGTGGAGAAGTACTTTCTTTTATATAATCATGGGAAGCCAGAATGACTTTGGTGGGGATTGGATGGGAGAGCTTTTGAGTGTTTTCTGCAAGACGTCCTTGATGCAATTTATACTGGACTGTCCACACATCATTCCACTTTATTGGATATTCAGCAGTGTTTCCCCATTGTTATTGCATTATTGTTGCTTGGAGATATAGACTCTTGCACTGTGGTGCCACAGAATAAGAAACTGTAGCATTTGTGGTATAAAAAGTGACAGGATTCCAGCAGGACATTACAGGACGTTCACAGAATGGAAATGAAGCAGTATGTCTGCTCTGAAACTTTTGCAGGCAGAAACAGCATTGAAAGTGGGATTGTCTATAACTGCCCCGATACCACCATGAGCACAGATAATCATCATCGCAAAGGAAACTAAGCATCTAGAACAGGGGTCAGCAACCTTTTTCAGCCGTGGGCCAGTCCACCGTCCCTCAGACCATGTGGTGAGCCGGACTATATTGTGGGGGAAAAAATGAATGAATTCCTATGCCCCACAAATAACCCAGAGATGCATTTTCAATAAAAGGACACATTCTACTCATGTGAAAACATGCTGATTCCCAGACCGTCTGCAGTATGGATTGAGAAGGCGATTGGGCCGCATCCGGCCCATGGGCCTTAGGTTGCCTACCCCTGCTCTAGAAGTTAGCAGTGGAATATATCTTCTTGGCTCATTTTTGCCACTGAAGCAACAACATAAACATAATGCTTGATGGTGGATGCTTGTTTTTGTGGGTTGGAGACAGGGGAGAACCGAGGCTGAAATGGCTTTTTTGCACGGATTCCTGTGAAACCCACAGGGCTTCCTAAATTTGGCATTTCATAATCAGAGCTTTTAAAAAGGCTGAAGTTCACATCTTCCAAGCCAGACTGGAACATCGAGACAAA
Organism: Podarcis bocagei; assembly: GCF_964188305.1. Taxonomy (NCBI): domain Eukaryota; kingdom Metazoa; phylum Chordata; class Lepidosauria; order Squamata; family Lacertidae; genus Podarcis; species Podarcis bocagei. The sequence continues at coordinate 26,336,278 of NC_138138.1, forward strand.
CTGGAGTATCGCTCATACTGAACGCTGGCTGGCACCAAACCCGAAAGCTTCAAATGTGAATTGAAATGTAGATTCTGAACTTCAGCTTCCTTTATCTGAACATCTGAACAACTGTGAATATGAATGAGAATTTCCCCCCACGGCATCACATTAATGTGTCTTTCAAGAAGCTCCAGATGTTTTCATACTGTCATTGCTTGGTTATGTAATACAGCCTCCTGGAGCAGAGAGAATGGGACATATCCCAAATATGTTATGGATTGTCAGATTTATTTATTTTTTTAAAGTGGAGGATGCACACACAGACAGAAGGATAGACAGAAAGAGAAGGAGAAAGAAGAATGTTTATGAGTGCTTGTTGCTGGAATTGCAACAGCAGAGATCGTTCCATGTGCAACTTAAGGGTTAATCTTGTTAGTGTTAAAGCCAACTAGCCAAGAGGGGATGGGTGGAGGTGTTGCTTAGCAACCATGCAGAGTGGCATGATGTTTGCTGAGGTAGTCTGTGCTCTGATTGGTTGTGTAGTTCTGAGGGAGTTTTCCTTTGTGAGTTTGATTGTATGTTTTCCTGATATGTACAAAACCTGAGCTAATAAAGATAAAAATCTCTCTGGTCCTTCCTCATCAAATTATACATTCTTTTTGTTAAGTTCCCCCAGTAAAGCATTAGCAGGATTAATTTCCTTGCTGGATTCCATCTGCACTATTTCAGTGACTTTGCTCACCCCTTTAAGTAGAGTCTTCTAAAGAAAACAGAATAATGGATTAGAGAGATGTTGTTGTGATTTAGCAAGTACTCGTGAGATACAGAAAGAGAAAGGTGGTCAAGTGAGAAGGCAGGACAAACAGAGGAAAATAAAATCAGCAATGTTAACAGAAAATGGAAGGGGTAGTATTTTCCTCTAGGCTATATTAGTATTAAGGGAAACTGAAAATATTTAAGTAAATTGGAATCTTTGACCAAAAATCCAACATTATTTAGGAAAAACCAGTTACACAGATTTGACGAGTATCAACGTTATACCCATAATTTCACCTTACTGCACGTATGTAGGAGACATAATGCTCATAGATTGTAATTTGTATTACAAGGGGGAAAACATAGTTAGTTTTGCATTGTTTCTGTTTCAATTTCTTATAGACTTTGGTTTCAATTTCTTGGAATCTCTCTCTCTCTCTACTTCTAATTTTGAATAATAATTTTGAATAATTTTACAAGATTGATATTTTTTGTACAAGATCTTTGGGTCTTGGGAAGGAAGAGGCAGATTTTCTGTTTCTTCATGCTGTCATTTTCCTTCAGACTATAAAAGAAATGTAGGCATTCAGAGAGTTAGCATGGCAGAGATCTTCACTGCATGAATAACTTCCACTCCCTGACTTGTAAAAAGCCCCACCAAAAGTGTCTCTAGTGCAGAAGCATTCAGCAAAAATACCAATAACTTGTTTTCCAGCTTTTTCTCTGCAAATATGAGGACAAGAGATCTGTTTTAAACACTGTGGGAGGACAGTCTTAGGATTGTGCAAGTCGACAGCTACTAGGATATAAATGTGAAGTCAGGTATGTTATGATGAGCTGCCTCTGAACACCCCATTCTTTTGTCAAAATAAGCCTTGGCTATGGGGAGTCTTTGCAAGGTCAGATCCATAACAACAAGTGGGTCTGGCTTAGGTCCAGGAAACACCAAGGCAGCTGGCAAGCAGGTAGGCAAAATGAACTCTGGGACATAGCAAGGGCAATAGTCTAATGTAGAAGTGCAGAATCTGCAGTCCTCCAGATGTTGTCAGGCACCAGATCCCATCAGATGCAGCCAGCATTACAGCTGATCAGGAATGCTGGGAACTGTAGTCCAGTAATATTTGAAATGTGGCTGGTTGTGCGGATGCCTGATGATCGTCTTCCAAAGCAAATACTCTATTCCGAACTTAAAAATGGAAAGCGCAATCCTGGTGGTCAACAAAAGAGGTTCAAAGACTGTCTCAAGGTAAATCTTTAAAAATGCAGTATAAACACTGACAACTGGGAAACACTGGCCTGTGAGCGCTCCAGTTGGAGAACAGCCTTTACCAAAGGTGTCATGGGCTTTGAAGACACTCAAACTCAGGAAACAAGGGAGAAACATGCTAAGAGGAAGGCACGCTTGGCAAATCCACACCATGATCATCTCCCACCCAGAAACCAGTGTCCCCACTGTGGAAGGATGTGTGGATCCAGAATTGGCCTCCACAGTCACTTACGGACTCATTGTTAAAACTGTGTTTATGGAAGACAATCTTACTCAGCTATGAGTGATCGCCAAAGAAGAAGAAGAAGTCAGGGGAAAGGTTTCTTTGTGACATCCAATAATATGCTCCATTATGAAACTCTTCCCCACCCAGCCAGGAACCTCTTCCTGCTTCCTTTCCATGGGATGCTTTGGATCTGGCCATCCTCCTAGGGACAAGTACCTGAATGATTTTGGCCTTGTATCTGTGGTTTGATTTGCTTCTCTGCTTGTTCCAAGGTGAAGCAAAGCTGGGTTGACTGAGAGGTGTTATGACAGCCATCTTCCCATATCCCAAGGGCTGTCACATGGAAGATGATGCAAGCTTGCTTTCTGCTGCTCCAGAGGGTAGGACCTGAACCATCAGATCCAGTCGTATCTTGGCTGTCGATTGCCTTGGTACTTGTCCGTTTTGGCTCCTGAACGCCGCAAACCCGGAAGTGAGTGTTCTGGTTTGCAAACGTTCTTTGGAAGCTAAACATCCAACATGGCTTATATGGCTTCCGATTGGCTACAGGGAGCTCCTGCAGCCAATTGGAAGCAGTGCCTTGGTTTTTGATTGTTTTCGGAAGTTGAACGGACTTCTGGAACAGATTCCGTTAGACAACCAAAGTACGACTGTACAAGGAAGGCGATTCCAACTAAACATTAGGAAGAACTTCTTGGGAGTAAGAGCTGTTTGACAGTGGAACAGAAGGTGGTGGACTCTCCTTCTTTGGAGGTTTTTAAACAGAGGTTTAAAAGAATCTGTGAGGGATTCTTTAGCTTTGATTTGTGCATTGCAGGGGGTCAGACTAGATAACCCTTAAGAGTCCTTTCCAACTCTACAGTTCTATGGTTCTATGATGAGGGAAGCCTCCACATTCAGCTTTGTTTCTTTGCTGCTAGTTAAAGAAAACCCCAATGCTCATTAAGTAAAAATAAAATTAAAATGAAATCAAAATAAAATATCTCTAATGACAGCAGAAGGTTGCTTTGTTGCAATGGGCTGTAATTATTTGTTCTCCACTCATATTTTAGGGCTGTTTTATTTGATGATGCTCTCCGGTGAAGTGTTCAGTATGGGGCAAAGCCTGATGATTCACAGGACATTGCTGTGGATGATATTTTTGGAAGCAAGGTGCTGACGCCATGAAATGCCTCCCTCATGCAACTCAGATTTCCACAAGCAAGTTTGCCCCAGGGACAATTTTTTCTTGGCAGAGGCAGCCAGGTGAGCCAGCCCCGTGGAAGAAGAAGAGCAGGAAGACAAAGCAACACCCTCACGGCTACACCCACGCTGTGGAAGGTATAAATACAGACCTGTGTGGATGCCAGAATCTGCAGTCTTGTCTTCCGTCTCGAGCTTTTGTGTCTTTGGGGCTTCTGCTTAGTCTTTGGGCTTCTTTCTGAAGGTCTTTCGCGATGAGCTGCAGCACCAAACAGGCATCCACCATGTACACGAGAGGCAGAAGCAGCAGTGGGAGCTGCGGTGGAATCCGGGTTTCTTCGGGAGTCTCTGGGAGGTGTGCTGCCCCTGCCGTAGGTAGCGTTAGATGTGATATGTCTGGGAGGAGCTACTGCAGCGGAGTGAGTTTCGGAGGGGGCCTGAGTGGAGGCAGCTGCATCGATGGTGGCTTTGGTAGCGGGTACATGTGTGCTCCTGGTGGCGGCGGCGCCCGCTTTGGTGGCTTTGGCATTTGCCATGATGCGCCCTTGATCTCCTGCGACGAGAAGATGACCATGCAGAACCTCAACGACCGCTTGGCCTCTTACTTGGACAAAGTGCGGTGCCTGGAGGAGGAGAACGCTCAGCTCGACTGCAAAATCAGGGAGTGGTATGACCGTCAAGGTGCCCTCTGTGACCCCAAGGACTACAGCTGTTATTACCAACAAATTGAAGACCTTAAAAACCAGGTAGGACTATGTTTCCTCTGCAGCTTAGAACCAGATGTAGCATCAAGCTAAGTGAGATAGAGAGATGGCTCCTTGCTCTGACAACAGAGCACTCATTCGTTATTATTTATGGCAATAGATCTTTCCAATTTGACTTACGAAGAATGTACAGTGGTGCCCCGCAAGACGAATGCCTCGCAAGACGGAAAACCCGCTAGACGAAAGGGTTTTCCGTTTTTGAGCTGCTTCGCAAGACGAATTTCCCTATGGGCTTGCTTCGCAAGACGAAAACGTCTTGCGAGTGTTCCAATTTTTTTTCACTCCCCCCCCTTTTTCTAAGCCGCTAAGCCGCTAATAGCCTTTTAGCCGCTAAGCTGCTAAGCCTTTAATAGCCGCTAATCCGCTAAACCGCTAATAGCGCTAATCCGCTAAGCCGCTAATAGGGTTGCTTCGCAAGATGAAAAAACCGCTAGAAGAAGAGACTCGCAGAACGGATTATTTTCGTATTGCGAGGCACCACTGTAAAAAAATAAATAAATTCATTCTCTGAGGATTCTTGTCAAATCCCTTGATGTTTGGAACTTTATGCTGTTGGATTAATGACGGAGTTTATGGTTGGGCTTTAAAAACCATGCTTTTGATAGCACCCAAGAATGATTAGAGGCCGTATCATTAGATTAATGTATTCCTTTGTGGGGAGAGCATCTTAGATTTTTTTTGAAAATGCTATTGTCTAAAACAATTAAAAGAAAAGAAAAGAAACAGCACCAGCTTATTGTCTGTAAGAATGGCTATATCTACATATGTATAGATCACAAACACATCAATGAAACAAATCAAGAGTGGTATCGTGGCCCTCAATGGTGCTTCTGCTGCTGTAGTGGTAAAACTGATAGAAAAAAAATGGATGTGAGGATGGAATGAGACCTAGGGATGTTCTGGCACAGAGATGTGGGGCAATAGGTTGTCCAGATTTAGCCAGACATTACCCCATTTGTGTGACACATTCAAGCAGCATCATAGCACTTCACACAGCCATGGCTCCCCCCAAAGAATTCTGGGAACTGTAGTTTGTTAAGGGAGCTCAGAGCTGTTAAGAGACCTCTATTCCACAGAGTTATAGTTTTGAGTGGTTTAAAAGTCCATTCTCCTTCCCAGAGAATTGTAGCTTGTGATGGAAATAGGGGTCTCCTTACAAATCTCTGCACCCTTAACAAGCTACATTTCCCAAGATTGTTTGGGGAAAGTGTGATAATGCTTTAAATGTAATAGTGCAGATGGGGTTGTTCATGGATGCAGAGAGTTACAGGATGGAAGAAGCCCAAAGGTCGATTGGTCCAATACAATCCTTCTGGTTTCGGGATGACCCTGTAAATGAATCATAGACTTTGAGACAGTAGAATGAAAAATCAAAAACTGCAGTTTGATGCATGATGGCATCAAGAAGAAACAGATGGACAAGCTCAAACTGTTTTATCCCCCAACCCACAGATTATCTGTGCCACTGTGGACAACAGCAAGCTTGTTCTGGATATTGATAATAACCGGATGACTGCAGATGACTTCAGACTGAAGTGAGTCCCTCTTGGGTTGTACGAGGGGCTCTGGGTGGGTGGGGTGAACGCTTTATTTTGTTTCCCTTAAATCCTAAATATGTGGTCCCCAAAGGGCCCATAATGAATCAGCACCCAAGTCCACTGATGAGCTGTATACAGAAGGGTGAGATCTTCCTTTGTATATAAAGAAAGCCCCGGCAGAAATATATAACACACACACTTTCTCTCTCTATTGGCCCCTGTAGGGACCAACAATCCATCCTTTCCTCTCTTTTTTGGTTCTGTAGGTATGAGACTGAGCTGGCCCTCTGCCAAAATGTGGAAGCTGACATCAATGGCTTACGTCAAGTCCTGGATCAACTGACCCTTTGCAGGTCTGACTTGGAGGCTCAGCTGGAAGCCCTCCGAGAAGAGCTGTGTTGCCTCAAGAAAAACCACGAAGAGGTGAACCTTGACCCCACCAGCCCCTTACAAATAGAAGAAGGGCCTACAAAGGAAGGGGGTCCCCCCTCCCACAGCCAGCTCCTGGCACTGGGAAGCACATTTAACAACACACAACAACAACAAAAGCCACATTTCAATTAACTGGAATTTCCTTTTCAGGAAATCAAGGGTCTGAGGAACCAAGCAACTGGGGACGTGAGTGTGGAAGTCAACTCCTGCCCAGGCCCAGACCTGAAGAAGGTCTTGGAGGAAATGAGATGCCAGTATGAAACTATGATTGAGAACAACCGCAGAGAAGTTGAACAGTGGTATGAATGTAAGGTAGGTTATATACTGTACGCAGCCAGGTATTGAAAGAAAAGAAGCTTGAAATCATCCATGCATATTTGGTAGGGGGTAGTAGGAGGCAGCTCTGAGCCAGATCTCACCCTTTAGGGGGAGCTGGTTTCGAACCTCTCTCCCTTCTATGTTATGTGAAGTTACTCTGAAGCTAAGGGGCTGGTGGTAGGAGAATAAGCAAGGAAAGACACGCCTTCTCTCCTCCTGGGAAACACTGGTTTGTCCCAACACCCTCCCCCTCAAAAGGCTCATCCAGCAAAATTAAATCTATTGGCGAGAGAAAGTAGGTTACCTTGTATAGTAAGTCCCATGCTTGATTCATGGAGATTAAGGCTGCCAATAGCTACCAATAGCTACTAACCACAATGACTGCTCTCCTTTCGCTGTTGCCAATACCAGTTGTGTGGAATTGCAGGTGGGAAGACATTGTTGCGTTCAAGTTTTGCTTGTGGGCTTCCCACAGGCAACTGGTTGGCCACTGTGAGAACAGGAAGCTGAATTTGATGGGTAATAATAATAATAATAATAATAATAATAATAATAATTTATTATTTATACCCTGCCCATCTGGCTGGGTTTCCCCAGCCACTCTGGGCGGCTTCCAACAGAATGTTAAAATACAATAGTCTATTAAACATTAAAAGCTTCCCTAAACAGGGCTGCCTTCAGATGTCTTCTAAAAGTCTGGTAGTTGTTCTTCTCTTTGACATCTGGTGGGAGGGCGTTCCACAGGGCGGGTGCCACTACCGAGAAGGCCCTCTGCCTGGTTCCCTGTAACTTGGCTTCTCAAAGCGAGGGAACTGCCAGAAGGCCCTCGTCACTAGACCTCAGTGTCCGGGCAGTCTTTGGCCTGATTCAGCAGGGCGTACTTAAGTTCTTATTTATTTGTAGGGTTGTTGTTGTTTTGCAGGGTGAGCTCAGAGTTCTCTGTGAAACTGCCATGGGTCTGGCAAGGCTTTGCTTCAAGCCAGCAGCTCTTCTGCTGAGCTATGGTCCTTCATCTGGCTTTTGGTACCCAAGTAGGAAGCACTAGTGAGGGCCCATCTACAACACGGTATCTACTGTGTTTAGGAAGGATGAATTGAAGGTGGAAGTGGTGAAGTGAAGAACAAATATAGCAAACTTGCCTTTGGGGCAAGATTAAAAGATCTTGGCTTCATCAGGTTAGGAAAGAAGAATGCTGAGAAAGGGCTGTACAAATAGAGGTAGCTCAGTTTAAAGAGGAGTATTTGGTTTAGTGAATATCATGAACCAATGGCCACAAGTGATCCTTCAAGGAAGGGCGATTGAAAAGCAGAAGAAGGCAGTTAACCCTTAGAGTTAAGCCTCCCAGGGTGGCGGGAACAACCCAGCCAGATGGGTTGGGTACTACTACTACTACTACTAATAATAATAATAATTTGCAGGCAAACTTTGGAATCATCCTCATGAAAGAGTTTTTTTTTATCTTCATGGAATTTCTTTAGTTTTTTCTAACCTATACCCAAATTTTCTATATCCAACCAATTGGTCCTTGATTAATCTTTTTAGTGGATCTTTTGACATCCTCACCATCCTTACCTTCATTGTTTGTGGTTGTTATTATTATAGCCTTTTGCTTGGCTGAAACTCATCATGAAAACAACTCAACAATTCCCCCAATAAGCCCTAAACCCCACCACCCCAATTTTGTGTTTGCTGCCTTTTCAGATGGAGGAAGTGAATCAGGAAGTCTGTAACAGCAGCAAGGAGGTTGAAGACTGCAACAACCAAGTTGTTGACCTGAAGCGCCAGCTGCAGACCTTGGAAATTGATCTGCAGGCTCAGCTAAGCCTGGTAAGTGTTTATGCGGGCAGCCCTCCACCTTGGACCCAATAAACCTTACCTTTGTATCTGCTTCCCAAAACTGTCTGAATTAGTCCTGCTAACAGTGCCACCTGTGCAATAGGTATATATTACTGCCCTAAAGTAATAGTATCAGTAGCTGCTCAACAGCTGTGGGAATCTGGAAGGTTGTAGCTTTGAGGCAGATGTGCACATGCACACACATACAGCTTAGTGTAAAATCCATATACTTTCAGGGGGGTCTGGACAATTCCACATTCAGGTTCCTCTTGCATGGGACAAACTGTAACCAGCAGGCGACTTCTGACAGCATTAAGAGGGAAAGTGGGGACTTGTAGGAAGAAAAGAGGCTGAGCCAAAAAGAATCCACAGTGAGGCAGGAGTTGTGGCGAAAGCAGGTAGGAAAAGGAAAAGGAGACATAATCTGTGGAATTGCCTGTAATTATTGCTAAAGTACCACAGACTATTTTAGAGAGTGTTTCCACACACACAAAATGTGCATGCATTATGAGCAAGTGGCAAAGTTTAATCCCAGGTAAATGATAGTCTCCATCCACTCAACAAGTTCTCTTCTTTCCACAATAGCTTGTAGGATATTTTGGGCTCTCTCTCTCTCTCTCTCTCTCTCTCTCTCTCTCTCTCTCTCTCTCTCTCTCTCCTCCTCCTCCTCCTCCTCCTCCTCCTCCTCCTCCTCCTCCTCCTCCTCCTCCCTTAAACTTATTTGTGCTAAAAGTTTTGCCTTTGTGTTTTTTCATTCTTCAGAGGGACACGCTGCAAGGATCCTTGGCCGAGACCGAGTGTCGATATAACAGCCACTTGTGCGAAATACAGAACCAGATCTCTTGCGTGGAGCAGCAGCTGGCAGAGTTGAGGGCAGAGATGGAATGCCAGAACCGAGAATACAGGGACCTCCTGGACGTCAAATGCCGCCTGGAACAGGAGATCCAGACCTACCGCTGCCTGCTAGAGGGAGGGCAGAATGACATTGTGTAGGTAGACCGTCAAGTTCTCGGGTTTCCCCTGTGCTTCCCCCATCGTTCATGAGTGACTAGGGAGCAACTCTGTGGAACAGATGTGCTTAGACCCGAAATGAATACTGGCAAATGTTTAATTCTTAAGAAAAGCCCTGCTGGATGAGACCAAAGCCTGTTCAGCCCAGCATCCTGTTCTCACAGTGGCCAACAAGATGTTTACTGGGAAGCTCACAAGCAGGACCAGAGTGCAAAAGCACTCTCCTCACTATAGATTTCCAGAAATTGTGGCCAGAGCAGTGTGTGGCTTAACCACCTGCAGTGGGGCTGATATATTGATGACCCTACTTTGCATGAGAGGCCTCTTGATCCCTAGTCTTCCTATATATATTTTTTTTTTTTTTTTTTTGCATTTTAAAATTTTTTATTAATCTTTCCATATATATACATTAAATCCGTGTTTCATACATCTCATTCTTTTGGACTTCCTTCAACGTCCTTGACATTCATTCGTATTTATCTCTTTATAACGCATTCCAATCTTTCGTACTGCCATTAGTACCATTTTTCAGACATTGTTTTCCATAAGCAATACTTCTTAGTGTTTTACAGTGCCTCTTTAAATCCTACTAGCATTGTGTTTACTAAACATTTGTTCTCCAGATAATCCGCAAATTTTCCCCAGTCATCTATATAGTCTTCCTATATATATTTATTATATTTATATCCTGCCTTCCCACAGGAAGCACAAGCTGGTGTCCATAGGTCTCCCCTTTCCCATTCTATCCTCACAGCAACCCTGTGAGGTAGGTTAGGCTAAGAGAAGGTGACTGGTCATCTAGCGAAACTCAGCGGGGATTTGAACTCAGGTCTCCCAAGTCCTGATCTGGAGTTTGCATCTAATCCAAACTATGGTCCAGCACCAGTATCCTGCCAGCCTTGTCCTCCATTGCTGTTTCCCTCCTTCCCCACTGCCAAATATGCTGTTTATATTGGCATAGACGACAGAAAAAAAGAGTCTGCTTAGAAGAGGTAGTCCAGCCTCAGATGACTATGTCCTCTAAGCCATTACTTACCAAAAAAAAACAAAACCATTTTGGCTTAGGGAAGCACAAAACATACCATACCAATATGATTCAGTTCACATTTAAAGGCAAATCTATCAAATCTGTACTTTCTGAAGCGATACAAGAACCGAAGCGCAGCCACCCCTCAAAATTCGCACTTCTCTGAATCTTATGACATACTTCTCTGACCAACCCATGTTTATAAAAATGCATAGATTGGGTAAGAATGAATATATTCCTGAAAAACACACACACAAGAGGCATTATATTAGAAGAAACTGTTGGTAAAAAAAGTGTACAATAGTTAAAACAGCAGACAAAAATGAGTTTATTGGGAGAAATGTACACTAAACAGCTGAAGAACTTTCAAGACGGTTAAAAAAATAATGCAGAGAATGGGATGTGAGATTGGAAAAACGAGAAAACCATGAGAATTGAAATGAACAGATCTTTGCATCCTGACTTGGAACGCATCAAAATCTGTTCAAATAACACTTTAGATGATTTTATACTGGAGGTGAAGCATGCATGGATTTGACATACAGTCATACCTCTGCTCCCAAATGCCTTGGGAGTCGAACGTTCTGGCTCCTGAACGATCAAAAACTGGAAGTGACTGTTCCGGTTTTCAAACATTTTTTGGGAAGCCGAACGTCCGACGGGGATTCCGTTTGGCTGCTCCTGCAGCCAATTGGAAACAGCGCTTTGGTTTTCAAACGTTTCAGAAGTCGAACAGACTTCAGGAACAGGTTCTGTTCGACTTCCAAGGTACGACTGTAGTTGTCTCCTTGAAACATCCCCTCACCCCCCCACTCCAGCCCTGGGTGCATGACATAAAATTGCAAGTATCGTTAGCTTCTAATGCTGTTCACCTACTTTTGATCTCATCCAACGACCCTCTTCCCCCCTCTGCACCAGGGGTTCAAGCAGTGGTGGTTCAGGAGGCGGAGCCTGCAGGCAGTCAGGAGGAGGTGTGACTAGAACTTCCCACACGTACACGGCCTCCTCTTCCCAGTGCCAGCCTTGCCAGCCTGATGTCAAAGGTAAGTGGGGAACGATGGCGTCTCCTACATTCCTATTGAAACTTTACAGGTATTCAAGAAGGAACAAACTTTCTTTCATATGTGGTGGTCCTGTAAAAGGATAAAGGAGTATTGGGAAATAATTTATAATGAATCAAAAAAAATGTTTAAAAGCACTGTCCCACAAAAAATCCCAGAGTCCTTTTGTTGGAGATAATTCAGATGGAAATTCCCAGGTGTCAAAAAAGGTTATTTATGTATGCTGCTACTGCGGCCCGTGTTTTGTTAGCCCCAAAATGGAAAATGAGTGAGGTCCCAACTAAAGAAGAATGGCGACTTAAACTGATGGAATATGCGCAGCTTGCAGACTTACCATATAGAATAAGAGAATAAGAAGAACACAGGTTTAGAGAAGATTGGAAAATGTTTATTCAATATAGGGGAGGGGGGATTGTGTACACCTGAAAACGTTGGCAGCATTAAGACAAATTCAGCAGTGTAAATAAATTTTGATGGAAGCAATAATGGAATACTGAAGGGTTTAGTTTATATAAAATATGCCGGGATTTATGCTATGCAAAACGAACCATGGAAAGAGAAGAAGGGAAGTCATTGATATTTTAAGGTTGTTTAAATGAGTATTCTAAATTGTAAAACAGAAAATTTAATAAAAATTATATATATAAACTTTACAGGTATTAATCTGTAACTTCCAGTCTAATTTAAAAACCATATGAAAACCATATGAATCCCCAGCAAACGTCCTCTGGAGCCTTGGGAAGACTTCTTCCTTTCTGCCAGGCTATCATCACCATCTTCAGTGTTAAGGAGAAAAAGGCTGCATGCTTGAAATATTCTTTCTTTGGTCATAGCTGAAGTTTTTCCTCTTTTTTCCACTCTCCAGGGTACAGCAGATAAGAGCTGGAAAGAGAAGAGCATCTTCTGTAGATGCAGCTATTGCAATTCTATCCTGTAAACCTTCTAGGCTCATATTGAAAAGCAAGAAGAATCTCTCCCCCCCCCCCCAGCTACTGAACACTATAAATACCAACCACCCACCAGTGGGCTGACCTCCAAGCTCATTATATTACTCACTTCTATAAGCTCCGGGATATTATTAACCATGGCTAAATGTTAACCAGCATTGTGGGGTTGGTCTTGGGCATTGTGGGACTTCAATAAAGCTATGCTTCTGCCTGATGCAAACAAAAACTTTGTGTCTCTGTGTCATCATTTGGAGTTATCTTTGTTGTTCCTTTAGATGCAGACCCCGTAATGACAGGCAACCCAAAAACCCACTGAAATTGGTAAATATTAAGCATTACCTGAGCTCCTTCAGCCGAATCAACCCTGGCGATCAATGGGGTGACAGATGTCGCAGCCAGATCACCCTCACATCCAGCAGGGCTGCTGGAGAAATTCGGTTCAACATTCGATTCCAGAATGCATTAACTAGTGTAAAGTGTGCATATAAATGCATATATTGATGAAAATGGCAGACCACGTGCATTATATCTGGGGCAATTGCTTCTCAAAAATGTGTATGTTAGTCAAATTTTCTTGAAGATTTATCATAATTGCTATTTTTGCAAATTGCTGTGGCAATGTGGTGAACTGAATTTAAGATTAAGAACATGAGAAGCATAAAGAACCTGGATATGACAGATTCATGCATCCCAAATAGTTACTGGCCCAGTAGCACTCAGGTACTTTGAGTAGGTGCCAGGACCTACTGTCTGTGGTGGCACTGACACCTTGCCTGGGCTGATGAGTCACTTTTCAAAATTTCCCACAATGCTCCAGAGGGATGCTATATTGGGGGTGTTTAAAAAGGTGACCCACCATCACCCACTACTGCTGCTAGGTAAGGTGGTCTACTGACAAAGGAACAAGTTCACCAGGGGACAATTTGACAAGGAGCCCCTCAAGCCTGGAGCCAAATCTCTTTGGAAACATAAACCCCAATATCAGACAACACCCCAAGCCACTTAAATAGTATAGATTTCTTTTTAAAAAAATCTATTATATGATATGGTTTAGAACATGGGTAGGCAAACCAAGGCCCGGGGCCCAGATCTGGCTCAATAGCCTTCTAAATCTGGCCCGCGGACGGTCCGGGAATCAGTGTGTTTTTACATGAGTAGAATGTGTGCTTTTATTTAAAATGCATCTCTGGGTTATTTGTGGGGCACAGGAATTCGTTCATCCCCCCCCTTCAAAATATAGTCCAGCCCCCCACAAGGTCTGGGGGACAGCAGACCGGCCCCCTGCTGAAAAAGTTTGCTGACCCCTAGTTTAGAAGGTGCAATGCACACACTCTCCACTTTTAGCAGATTATTTAGTTTAATAGAGAAAGCAGAACTGCAAACACAGAATTAAATCATTAGGATTTTTGTGGTTAAAAGAATGATATTCAAACTGGCTTAGCAAGAAATGCTGGTGAATGTCGATAAGGCTTGCCAAAGCAGCATGCTTAACATAATGCTGGTTTCAGAGGACAGGTTTCCAAAGTCGAGAAATATCAGCCAGAATTGGCTAGCTTTTGATCTCAAGCTTCACGATACAGCATTTGGAACGGACTGACAGGTTCTCTCCTCCTTGGTCAGAGAGACCACTCGAAATAAGGCAAAGGCAAGAGAAAAGGAGGAGCAAGTTCGAGGAACAAAGGCAGGGTGGAAGCAGAAAAAAGGCAAGTCCAATCCTTTGTGACTCCAAAAACATCGAAACCCTTTGAAGGACCACACGGCATCATTTCTAGCCAATCCCCTTCTTTCTTGTGGTGGCCTTTATGAACGAGAACAAGAAAGATGGAGAGGTGATGAACTTGGTGTTACAAAGGAGATGAAGTAAGAAAAGAATTTAATAAAGTTAATAGGTAAAGGTAAAGGGACCCCTGACCATTAGGTCCAGTCATGGCCGACTCTGGGGTTGCGGCGCTCATCTCGCTTTATTGGCTGAGGGAGGTGGCATACAGTTTCTGGGTCATGTGGCCAGCATGACTAAGCTGCTTCTGGCGAACCAGAGCAGCGCATGGAAACGCCGTTCACCTTCCTGCCAGAGCAGTACCTATTTATCTACTTGCACTTTGACGTGCTTTCGAACTGCTAGGTTGGCAGGAGCAGGGACCGAGCAATGGGAGCTCACCCCGTTGCGGGGATTCGAACTGCCAGCCATCTGATAAATTCGAGACATGGAATTCTAATATATTTATATGGCTTCAGAAATACTTATGGGGGCTGACCCAGCATTCTGTAGGAGGAGAGGAACTTTGCTGACCTGAATACAGGCAGCGACCAATTTGAGCACATTGAAGTGACATGTGACTGCCGGCGTGCAGGTCCTGCAGGACCTGGAAGAGGGCAGAAAGGGGGGGTGGAACGGTGGCGGAATGGAGCAGAATGGGGTAGGGCGGGCTTATTTGTGCTGCCCTGACACACAAGGGGGCAGGAATGGAGCCCCAGCACAAAATGGTTGCTGCCCGTGACATGATTCCAGAAAGGAAGTGTAGCTGCAGCATTCAGAGCTCTAGTTCAGAGATGGGGAAACTGCAGCCCTTCAGATTTTGTTGAATTCCAGCTCCTATCACCACTGACCATTAGCCATGCTGGCTGTGGCTGATGGGAGCTGGAGCCCAACAACAACAACAACAGCAGCAGCAGCAACAACAATTTATTTATACCCTGCCCATCTGGCTGGGTTTCCCCAGCCACTCTGGGCGGCTACCAACAGAATATTAAAAGCACAATAAAAGGTCGGTCATTAAAAACTTTCCTAATCAGGGCTGTTTTCAGATGTCTTCTAAAAGTCAGATGCAGTGGACGCTTGGGTTGTGAACGTGATCCGCACGCGAGGGTTGCAATTTGGTGCTTCTGTGCATGAGTGACTACCGAAACCCAGAAGTAACCCGTTCTGGTACTTCCAGGTTTCGACGGGTCCGTAACTGAAAAAAACTCAACCTGAAGCGTCTGTAACCCGAGGTATGACTGTAGTTGTTTTATTTCCTTGACATCTGATGGGAAGGCGTTCCACAGGGAGGGCGCCACTACTGAGAAGGACTTCTGCCTGGTTCCCCATAGCTTCACTTCTCACAGTGAGGGAACCACCAGAAGGCCTTCAGAGCTGGACCTCAGTGTCCAGGCTGGACGATGTGGGTGGAGACGCTCCTTCAGGTATACTGGGCTGAGGCCGTTTAGGGCTTTAAAGGTCAGTGCCAACACTTTGAATTGTGCACGGAAATGTACTGGGAGCCAATGTAGGTCTTTCAAGTCCAGTGTTATGTGGCCTCGGCAGCCGCTCCCAGTCGCTAGTCCAGCTGCCGCATTCTGGATTTAGAGGGCCGGGTTCCCCATCCCTGCTCTAATTAAAGAGAACACTTTTCAAATCCCCCCAAAAGTCAGCAAATGCCATGGCAATAAATTCCCTGAGTCTCAGTCTGAACCAGAAGAAGTCAGCCCAGTGACTCATTTTCCATATTCCATATCAAATTAGGGGGTGTTTAACAAGCAAATTTCACCCTTAAATTTCTGTGAACATTAATTGGAATATTGCTACATAAAATATTTCAGTTCTAATTGTTCTGCTGTTGTTCTTTAAAGCCTCACTGCGTCCTTGCTTATAAAGATGTATGGGCAAGCCAAATGAATGAAGGCATCTGGAACCCACATTGCTTGGACAAGACTGCTGGTCAGCAATGGCCCTGGGTGCACACCTTTCCTTCTGTATAACTGAATACAGTGGTACCTCAGGTTACAGATGCTTCAGGTTACATATGCTTCAGGTTACAGACTCCACTAACCCAGAAATAGTACCTTGGGTTAAGAACTTTGCTTCAGGATGAGAACAGAAATCGTGCAGCGGCAGCACGGCAGCAGCAGGAGGCCCCATTAGCTAAAGTGGTGCTTCAGGTTAAGAACGGACCTCTGGAATGAATTAAGTACTTAACCCAAGGTACCCCTGTACTTTTCTACACAAAGTTCTGCAGAGGTTCTACAGAATACTTCAAGTATTGTACTAGGCAACACCATTGTGCTGCTCCCCGAATATTATACTGTGTAGCTCTTCTTTCATGGGTCCCTACAAAATAGAGTTTCTACTTCCACTCCAGGCAGAAATTCCTAGTTTTTAATAAGGTTTCCTAATTATGTTTTTCTCTCTCTCTAAACCATTTAAGGTACCACACGTGTGTTATCTCAGCAATATTTGCAATTATAAAGTACGCAGGTACGGTTCCCCCATTTTACAGATACGCCAGACCTCACAGAAGGGGATCCATTTCTTCCCTGCCTCTGACTTTGTGATGTTTCTTCCACCTTCATTTATACTCGAAGGCTTCATGCGCAACAAGGGTGGAAGATGTAATCTTCCAGGAAGTTATTTTAATGACGCAAGATTCACATGCTGGCACTGACTGGCCATTCTCCGTTTCCCCTTTAGAGGGCGCTCTGCTGCCAGCCTCGACAAGGGCGTCTCTTATTTCATTTTTTCTGGAGGCTTCAAGCCGTGTTCCAAAACATGTGCTTGCTTTTTAGTGTGTTTTGCTTTGCTAATTAGGGGATTAAGTAATCTTTGGCTGCCTGGCAAAAATGCGCTCAGTTATAAATATGTCTGAATGTGGGTTTAGCATATTATTTGCATTCTTTATTTTTATTTTATTTTCGTGTTTGTGGGGAGGGAATCCAGTTCAGTATTACAGCACTGCAGGAGGGCATCCCTTGTAACCTTTCCACTTAAATGGTTATTTCTATAAAGAGGTGGTTGTAACCTTGGTCATAGGTTGCTGTAAAGACATGCACAACCTTTTCCATTGCTGCTGTTGCTGCTGCTTGTGTTGTTGGTGTTATTTATATAGGAGAGAAGTGGCTAAGCTTTCATCTGGTTCACCCTTGCCCAGTCCTCTGGGATGCCAGCGGTGGGTGTGGCCAAAAGTGGGTGTGGCCACAAGGGATGAGTGAACCCGTCAAATACATTTTCTATTGCTTTTTCATTTTTCCAGTTCCATTTTCCACATTTCCAAATCAGTTTGCAATTAAGAAGAAGAAAAATCCCATTAGTATTCATTCATTCATTCATTCATTCATTCATTCATTCAGTATATAGCCCTATACCCACAGGTCTCAGGGAGGTTACAACATAAAATCACAATATATAAACACATTTTAGTGTGAATTTCTCCCAGTTTTCACATTTGGACATGCAATCTGGCCTAATATATTGTATTTACTCAAGTCTAATGCACCATCAAATCTAATGCACACTCTGATTTTCAGAACCTTGAAACAAAAAAAGAGGATTCGCTGGTGAATGTAAATGCGCCATCAGATCTTAATAGCACCTTGATTTTCACAATGTGATTTGGCTGAAAAAAGGTGTGCATTAGATCCAAATAAATACAGTGATTTTTTTATTTTTTATTTGCAAAGCATCTTTCTTTAATACAGTGGTACTTTGGGTTACAGATGCTTCAGGTTACATATGCTTCAGGTTACAGACTCCACTAACCCAGAAATAGTACCTTGGGTTAAGAACTTTGCTTCAGGATGAGAACAGAAATTGTGCGGTGGTGGCGTGGCAGCAGCAGGAGGCCCCATTAAGCTAAAGTGGTACCTCAGGTTAACAACAGTTTCAGGTTAAGAACGGCCCTCCAGAACAAATTAAGTTCTTAACCTGAGGTACCACTGTATAATGCATTTTAGTATGCTATTTTCACTCATATTTACTTTATATGCAAGTTCAGCATGGCACATGAAAATTCGTAAACATTATTTGGGACTCAGCTACATTAGTCAAAAAAACATTGTTTTGAATGCTTTTTAAACATGCAACACCAGATGGTGCTGGAGAACAACAAAAAAGGTTCTTTGTGATTTTCCATGGTGGTTTTTTCCATTTGTTAAAATGATTTAATTTCTGACTTATTTAAAGCATTTTTTCCCAAGCTCAGACAACTGCATTGCAAAATTCAGGGGAGTTTGAGTTTTGAAAGGTGGCTGTGTTTTGGATCATGTATTGTTTCAGAAAGTGCAAATGAAGCAGGTTCAGCTTTAAGTGTGAACTAATCTGAACTTCTCCCTCAACTCTATTGATCACCCAACACTCTCCCATGTGCCCCCACCCTCACAGACAGAGCCCCCCACAGCTGATCTGTGCAGATCTGAGGAGCAGGAAGTGCAGAATTCACATCCCTGTCAGGGCACTGTCCTGGGAAAAGGTATTCAAGTGCCTCTAACAACCACAGCACCATGTGCACTTTATTTCTCCCTGCCTCTGTGCTGCCTCCTCCAACGTTTTGGGGGACCCACAAAAAATTACTTGGGGGTAAAGGTCAGGCCCTCAGATTGGGAGTGAGACATCCCTGATTTAGGCTTTTGGTTAATATCCACCCAAGATTGCCAGATCAAGATCCTGAGAACATTTTTGTTCCTTAATGAGACACGTAAAAGGGAAGAAGCAGTTAGTGGTAAGATTCATAGGGCTGAATTCAGCCAATGAGTCCTGCTAGTGGAAGCTAGTGCAAGGAGTTCCACTAGTGCAATGGGGTTTTTCACCCCATCTCTCCCCCCCGTGAACCCCCATGCCCCCCAAAATTGGCCTGTGCTGGGGTTCACGAGAACCCCGGAACAGCCTTCGAGGATGGAGAAGCAGGATTGTTCCAATGGGCAAGCTGAAATTATTGTGCTGACAGAAGGATCACCACAGTGCTATCTTGCAAACTTCCCCTAGTGTCTAGTTCCAGCCAGTTTCCTGCTGCAGAAAATGCCCTAGAACCAGAGCCATAGCTAGGTGATCTTGCGCCCCTGGCAGAACTGTCCAGATTGTGCCCCCTAACCACTGGCAAATTACCGTATTTTTTGCTCTATAAGACTCACATTTTTCCTCCTAAAAAGTAAGGGGAAATGTGTGTGCGTCTTATGGAGCAAATGCGGCTGCACAGCTATCCCAGAAGCCAGAACGGGAAGAGGGATCGCTGCTTTTGCTGCACAGCAATCCCTCTTGCTGTTCTGGCTTCTGAGATTCAGAATATTTTTTTCTTGTTTTCCTCCTTCAAAAACTAGGTGCGTCTTATGGTCTGGTGCGTCTTATAGAGCGAAAAATACGGTAGCTCTTCTTTCCGCCTCTCCTCCAACCCTCCCCCCCATTCAATTCACTCTCAATTAAAAACCCTTTCTTATGAAGCAATAATATTTTTATTTATAGACATATTTATAGGCCTATTTTTTAGCCCGTTTTGTGCCCCCCCACCTGCGCCCATGGCGGGGGCCCACCTTGCCACCCCCTAGCTACGGCCCTGCCTAGAACATGACTTTGGTATCAGGGCTTTGCTATACAGATTATGATCTGCAGAAGGTGCTCTCAGCTGAACTTAGAGGCTGTGATTAGAGGGGAAACAGAATTAGAAATTCTACTTTGAAATTGAAAAGGAGTTCTGTACAATAAAGTGAGCGAACTATGCCAAACAACTGATTCAAAGATACCTGAAGGTAACAGCCTCATGAGTGTCCAACTCAGCATGGAATTTTAAATGATGAGAACTGGCCTGAGAATCTCACCTACCTTCCACATATGCATAAATACTAATTGTAGTGAATACTGTACAAATTTCATCCCAGGAATTTTCTTTTAAACTCTTATGTGTTCTAACTAGTCTCATACTAGTTTATAAACTAGGCCCTGATCTACAGAGCATAGCTGAGAGTGTAACGTACGCAGACCACACCAGGAAGATGGAAAAATAGCTGGTTTTATTTCTTGGTTTGTTTTGACACAGTTCTCGGTCTGGTGTCCATTTTCTAATTATTCCCGTAATCACAGGCACAGAGCATGCTCACTTCCAACTTTTCTAAAGAATCACTTTTCCCATTTGCCCACTAGGTGGTGTCCACATAAACCTATTGCATATAGAGTTCATTTTAAAAAAAATATGTATTTTTATTAAAGATTTTCTTGGTTTACAAAAGTATGTGCAATCTCTCTCTCTCTCTCAAGTAACATTTTTTACTGATCAGTTTTGTTTGTTGAGACATTAGGAAGAAAAGGGGGGGAGAGGTGGAGGGGGGAGAGGTGGGGGGTGGGGCCGGGTGGCGATATTTCTACTTTACTTAATATATGTGGGGTTTTGTGTCAGCGTCGCTTGTGCAGGTTCTCTGCTGTTCACTTGTGTTCCTTTGGTGATGAGAGAGGTTGGGGTTGGCCTAGGGTGTGGTTGTTCATTTGTGGTGATCTTTGTTTTCATGTGTGAGTGGGGTGGGTGGGTGTTTTGAGTCAGGTTAGCCATATTGATCTGTATGCTGTTGGTGGATTTTTGTCATTGTCTTGTTGAGCTGTGTATGTGATGAAAGGGAGCCATACCGGGGTGAAGGCGTATTTAAACCATCTGCCTTGAGGGACAGCAGAACACCAGTCCTTTCATTTAAAAGACCAACCCATTCCAACAACCTCAAGATGGGGCTGGTAGAAACAAGACGAGGAACTGCAGCTACCCACTCCAACCACTTGGAGGAGGCAAAGATTAGTTGTCCAAGTTTGCATTTGTGGACATGAATCACATCGCCCACGCTGACCTGCAACACTTGCTTGCCACCCACGCAACAAGACAGGTGCGCTGTGTTCTCCTGACACCTGGAGGGCTGGAGACATCCCATGAGCACCCTGCCTAGCCACCAAGGAGCACTCCTCAATTTCTTTCAATGCACACAACAAGATGTACATAACTATGGTTCATCTTTCCCCAACCTGGTGACATCCAGGTATTTTGGACTACAACCCCCATCAGCCCCAAATAGTGTGTGGCTGTTGGGCAGGGATAATGGGAACTGTAGTCCAGCAAGATCAGAAGGGCATCAGGACAGGGACAGCTGGTGGAGTGCTCTCCTCTCTATTCTTTCTCTCCTTCTTTCAAGTCGTTCCCTTCCATTACCAGAGGACATGCCCTCGCCCTCAGGCTAACAATTTGGGAGACTACTTTGTTCATTGAACTTATATCCCACTTTTCCTCACGAAGGAACCCAGGGCAGCAAAACTGTCCACCAGCTGATTGAGATGGTTCATCAGTTAGGAGCATCGCTCACTGTCCCTAAAGATCAGAAAACATTTCAGGCAAGGAGAGTCATCTGCTCTCCTCAGATCCCATAATGTGAAGCATAGGAGCCAACTCTTAAGAGGCCAAGGTCACTTCAGTGCCCCCAATAAAATATTTGAGGGGTTCCCCCCAAAAAGTTGATGGGCATTGCCATTCAAATGGTGTGCACTCGTCATGTCTTGTGATCGATTATGCAGGGTGGGGCTTACCTGAGCCCCCACAATATTTTATTCAAGTTGGCTCCCCTAAGAAGGCTGCATGGATACAATGGATTTGCTCAGCTTAATTTGGGGTCTTCTGGGACAGATTTGACTTTCGAATAGTCTTCGCTTTCCCCGTCAAACATTCGTTCCAGGAAGTTTCTAGGCTCAGGAATTGTAGGCAGAATCATCTCTTTAATCCGTTTCCGGTAAATGAGAAAAACAACAGTCAGGACGGCCACACATAACGGAGCGAGAATGTATGGGATATATAATGTGTGGTCTCTCTCATCCCAGTCCACCACCTCGCTCCAATCACTGGTCCAGACTTCCCCACTATTGTAGAACTTTGCTCTCACTCGAAAAGTGTGGCGTGCCTTAGGCTTGAGACTGATTGATATATTAGTATTGTGAGTTGGCTGTATCTCTGATTCAGAGTTATTAATTTCTACTTCATAGTTCATGCCGCTCCATAGGGATGGTTTAGTCCAGTTCAAAAAAACATCTCCATTGTTCTTTGTGATGTTTACAATCGATGGAGTCTTCAGTCTGACTGGAAATCCAACTTCTCCCGACATTTTGCTAAGGATACACACAGGTTGAATGTCCTTGGAATTGCCTTGTAATGAAATGCTAAGTTCTATCCATTCATATTTCAAGTCAAATGCACATCGAAAGGCACCACCTTGCTTTGTGTAATTGGTGCATGGCTGTTCTCTTCTGAGTTCTGGGATCCACAAAGTCAAGCTGTAGTTTGCGTCACGACTTGCATTCTCTCCACGAAGCCATGAGCACTCCAGGGATCTCTCCATATGCCAAACACAGCTGACATTAACCGGTCCTGTACCTGGAACACCGTTTTGTGGAAGAGAGATATTAAGCCACTCTCCTTTCTGGCTCTGTTCTTTCTGACATTTCGTTCTGACTCCAAAAACAACTTCTTTACCCAGAGGTACCTGCACTGTCCGGGAGTGGTTTGTATGAATCCGCTCCACGACCCAAACTCCATCGGTCCTTATACCACTCTGATACTTTACATCGCAGGCCCCTTCCATTCTTACAGGAGTCCACACCACATCCAGCTGGCAGCGTGTTTCATTGAGGGTATAACTCACGTTTGATGGGCGAGGAAGAGTCAGCGTGGCTCCTCTGACAGCCCCAATGAGGGTGACAAGCAACAGCACCAGTGTCCCCATGAAGTTTCCCTGCCCCATCTCATCTCCTGATCTCGGCCTAGGGCTGGCTTTCATAGGAAAGACTGCAGGCGGGGCTTCCGTTCATTGACGCGTTAGCTGCGGTTCACTCACCTGAGAGATACAGACAGGGAAGACAGGAAGTCATATATAACAGTTCGATGGAAGCCATTACTTTCAAAGGCATTTCCTTGGAAGTGACTTCAGCGGAATCGAACCATACATTATATGTACTTGGCTTCACTTATCCCAGCTTTCAACTGCAGTGACTGGAGATGGCACTTTGGGTGTTGGCTGGCTGTGTGGGTGAGAGACTGACGTCATGGTTTGTGTTGAGCAATGAGGCGGAAGGGGACAAAACCTCTGTAAAAGTTGCTAAATCTTGCTGCAATAACACAGCCATCTAAATGAGCATCAGTCAAAAGCACAAAGGGAGGCATATTGGGAAGGTAGTGCATGAGAGATGTTCAACACTCCAGAACAAACGAGGCCAGTGGGTGCTGCTGGGTTTATTGACAAACACGAGGAGCTGTTGAAATGGTGTAGTCCACTAGAGAATCAGCAGGCAACACTCAAGATATTCTAGGCTGGGATAAACAAATACATTTGAGATATAGGTGTGCCTCTTGCAAACTCAACAATTTGGACAAATATCCCTTCTGTCCAATAGCTGGGCCTGTCTGCTGATACCGCCACATAAGGTGGCCCTCCAGACTGGTGTTTTATTGTGAGTGTATTCTGTAAGATGTTATTGACACAAGAATAGCCCATTAGTGGGGGATTCATTCTGCAATGTGTCCCCAATGCTAACACATTATTAGGGTCTGGTGGAGCTATAGCGCAACAAGAGCAGGACAAAAATAAACCAGAATATTTGTGGTTTAAAGGGGTTACGGGGTGTTAGCAAGAAACTACAGGGTGTGCACTATTAGAAATGAAGCTGTGTGACCACCCCCAACACTTTTACAGGTGCAAACAGTATTAAAAGTGGGATTGCAATAGCGTTATGAACACAAATCAGCATGAATGTGCAATAAAAAGGATGTCTGGAGGAGCCCAAAGATTCTCATACACATTATATAGCAGATGCAAATGTTAAACACACACACATTATAAAATGTAACATGGATGCACAAATTTCAGGCTTGCCAGATCTACTCCCATCTTTTGCTAAAATGCCAAGTGCTACCAACCAACCAAATGCAAAATACAGGCAGCTGGAATTATAGAACAGGATGCCTTTGATCATATCCTGAGCCTAGGAATTTGCTTTCACTTCCAGAACTGAACTAAGTTCACAGTCCTTTCCGACACAGAAGTCCACTCCTGGTTACAAGCCCCCATTTTGGCAGCCTAAGAACAAGTCATTTTGTCATTACAGTGGTTCAGCAATTGAGAGACAGAAACCTTACTGGTTTTCTGCAATACCAATAAGGCATCTTCCAGTATCTCTTTGATTGATACACACCAACTTGTATGTAGCGCAAAAAATGTAGTTTTTCTCCATCCAGTATGCTGCTTTCAGTCAAGAGTGATTCTAGATCCTGCTGCCCAGGATCTGTGTGCCCAGGACCTGTCTGTGTGCTTTTGAAAAAATCCTTTTCCTCCCTGCAAATGCCCCAGAAGAAGGATGTGGAGGAGGTGATATTGATATATGCCCACATCATTGAGTAGTTGTGGATACATTCACCTGTTTTTAAATGGACAGGCTGTGGGGTAATACAGAATCAATCTGCAATCAGCTTTTATTTCCAGAATGCAATGAGCTTCTGAAGACACACTTTTCACGGGCAAAAAATATGCAATAGATCTAGACAGTGTGTGGACTATGTCTGTGTGTGTGGGGATACAAGTGCTCAGTCTCCATTGGTTCTAGAATAAAAATAAAAAATAAAATGTGTGTACAAAGAGTAGATCCTGATTTGCCCACTTCTGCTCTAGAGAAAGATTATATCCCTGTACGCACTTTGAAATTCTTAAGACTATTGAAGTGCATCTTCTTAATAATGGCAGAATATCAAAAGGAGAAAGGACACTAAGCTCAAATATCAAGGAATACAGTGGTACCTCGCGTTAAGAACTTAATTCGTTCTAGAGGTCCATGCTTAACCTGAAACTGTTCTTAACCTGAGGTACCACTTTAGCTAATGGGGCCTCCCGCTGCCACCGCACGATTTCTGTTCTCATCCTGAAGGAAAGTTTTTAACCCGAGGTACTATTTCTGGGTTAGCGGAGTCTGTAACCTGAAGCATCTGTAACCCGAGGTACCACTGTATTACCTATAACAGGTCCACAGTTCTCTTCTGACAGAGGTACAAAGCATCAATAAACCTTTCTGTTTGAGCAGGTATTGGGTGACAGACAGCAGCTGTTTGACACTGTGTTTTTGCATACCACCCTCAGCAACACGTTTTTGGATATCTTATGAGGCAAACCACACATGTTGCTGGAGAACAGTGATAAGATCTCCCCATTTATTTATTTTTTACTTTAAAGCAGCTCTGCGCCTATACACAGCTGCAGCCCTGGGAGAATATGTGCTTTAACTCTTTCCCCCTTGCCATTTCCCTGATTTGAATATAGCCCGCCTCCTGGTTGCCCCATGGCAGGGGAATGTAGGCTTGTGCAACTCCCTCATCCTATCACTGACATCTTGATTAATTGCATGGTTTTAAAAAAATAAATAAATCAGGAAAACAGCATGGTGAAAAGTGAAACACCCCTCTCTCCAGATCAAGTTTGGTGTTCCTTTCATCTGCTTAACATTAAAAGAAGATATGGATCAGATCACTAATCTCCACCACCCCATGTGGTTTGACCTCGCTTCACCAGGACAGAGTGAGCTCTAACATAATGTGTCAAAAACACATTGCAGGAATTTCCAGTCTGTTTACATCCACACCATACTTTTAAATCACTCTTATACCATTTTAACAGTCATCCTGAGAACTGTAGTTTGTCAGAGGTGCTCACCTCACTGAGCTACAGTTCCCAGGATTCTCCATGAAGAGCCCAGGGCAACGTAAATTCTGTGTAGATTGTTTCGTTGTGACGTTTAGGCTTGATTTCATCTGGCTGGAGTCAGGAGTTTCCTGTGGTTATTCTGTTCTCAAGATAAAAATTATTGTCTCACTTCCTGACTGGTGGGTCCTCTAAGCTTTCCATGCCAAACTGGGTAGTTTTCAACCACTTTATCCTCACCTCCGTCCTGTGAATTCGAAGCACAGTGAACTTCATGACTGACAGAGGATTTGAATACAACTCTTCCTGATTCAAACTGAAAGCATTCTCAAATGCTGAGCTTGGTCAGTCCTTGTAAGCAAGGGTGTGTGGGTGTGTTTAGGTCATTGTGGCACCTGAAGTGAATTTGAAAATTGCACAATCCAAGGATTGTAGTTTGTTAAGGGTCCTACACACAGACGTCAGAGTCAAGCTTATTTCTTATAGCAAACAACTGTTGATAGCATCCGCCTGTCTTGGGAGACAGTGAAGGAGTGCATCTTTGGAGGTTAGCATTGAAGAGTTACAGTGCCTACTACTGTGGGACCAGGCAACAGCCTCCCCATATCCCAACCCATATAAATAAAAGACCAATAAGACTGGTTTGGGGTCAAAACCAGCCACAACTTTATCGAATACAGATGAAAGAGGTTTGGCTTGGGCATGGGGCAATCTACTGTATTTTTCCATGTATAACACCACCCCCGTGTATAAGACCCCAAATTAAGGAAATGGGTAGTGATTGCTCAGAGTTGTTAAGCTTTTTTGGGGGGTGGATTGCCGCCAATCGCTCACCCACCTGACCGCCGCTGCCAATCGCATGCTTCGCCATAGCCACCAATCGCCTGCCCAATTGCCGCTGCCGCAGCTAATCATCAGCAGGCCTTGACTCAGCCACCAATCAACTGCCCAATCGCTGCTGACAATCTCCTGCTCGCGGCTGCTACCAATCGCCCGTCCCTCCTCTGCACTATCTGTGTATAAGACGACCCACAATTTTAAACATTTTTTAAAATAAAAAAAATGTCTTATACACAGGGCAATACAGTAAATACTTCCGGCCTGCTGGCTGAAAGTGACACGTGGTCAATCCAGGTGGGGGTTCCTAAGGTGACCATCCAGTAGGGTGACCCCCGCAGGGACCGCCATCTGCGGGAGTGCTTTCAGCCCTGGCTCTACCTGGGCATGCGGACATGGCCACTCCCCCCAGATCTCTTTAATGGGATACCCCAGCATACAACCTCCCCTCCATCCAAAACAAAGGATTGCCCCAATGCCCAACCAGTTGTGACGATTGCCATGAGATAGGCAAAACCACCAGGTCAGTGCCAATTAGCCAGGTGGGCAAATTCCTACCGGGCCCCTTAAAGTACAGCGACCACCGTAGTCACAACAACATCATTGACTATCAGCTTAAACCAAGGGTAGGTGGGTGGGGAAAACTGGCAAGGGAAGGAGCAGGTAGTGCGGGCTGCTTAAATGGGCAAGGGGCGGATCTGAGGGAAGCCTAACGTTGGCTATGCCGGCTTCGCCCTGTCACAGCCCAAGTCCCAGCCTGCACCCCCATTGGCCAAAGCAGGTTGCAGGCTAGGATCTGATTCCTGATAGGTGGCAGGGGCTTCTGCTGCCCCCTGCCTATCAGGAAGGGCATGGCTGTTCCAGTTCTAACACCGGAGCCCCAGGGAAGCCTTTGCCGTCCTTGCATAAACTGCATTGCTGTTGCATATGGGACTTCTCTCACTCAATATACAGTTTAAAACAAAATACAGTTCAGGAAGAGGAAAGGAGGGAGTGTTGGCTGCCCTCCAGCTTAGTTTTCTGTATTTTGCACAGCAGTGGCAGCAAAAACCAAACCAAACCAAACCAAACCCAGAAAACTAAGGGTTTTTGTTTTTGCAGGGGAGAGAAAGCAGCCAACACCAGCAGCAGATCCAGGGAGCTGTGAATGCTCAACATCTGGGAGCAGTGGCGTAGCGTGGGGGTGCAGGGGGGGCCGGCCACACCGGGCGCAACATCTGGGAGTTAGGGTTAGGGGGCGCAAATCCATGGGTTAGGGGGCGCAAATCCATGGGTTAGGGGGCGCAAATTACTTGCCTTGCCCCGGGTGCTGACAACCCACGCTACGCCACTGTCTGGGAGAGAAGCACACGTTGCACTTAAAAGCAGATCAACTGAAACGCAGGAGGTTTATTTACGAGGGGGGGTGGGAGGAGTCAAGAGTAGGAGAGTAGAGGGAAGCAGAAGACTTACTTGTAAGTCAGCCCCACCGTTTAAACACACGCGGGAAGGAAGACTTTGCTTGCTGGTTTCTCCTTGCCGTAAGAAGCGGAGTCGGGGAGGGGAAACCAGGAAGCAAGGCTGGAGAGGAAGGCCTGCCTTTTGCTGGAATTCTTAGTAAAAGGGAAGTGCATGCAAGACTTTGCTTGCTCATCTCTCTCCATGCAGAGGCAGGGGAAACACAGCTGGAGGAAAAGCTTCAGGGGCTCGGGCCACAGCAGCTGTGCGGGCATGGAGGCGGCAATCATTTCATCTTACTTCCTGGGTGGGGGGCTAGTTCTGCTTTTAAGACCCTGTTATACTAAGGCTGGCAGTAGCAGCAGCAGATTTACATATGGGCTGAGCATAAATGAAGTATGTGTTGGGGGGGGGGCTTGGCTTCTTGCCATTTTCTTTTCTTAAGAAAACAGGCAGAGTTTTCTGTCAGAGCCCAGTTGCGCAGTAATGTGAAGCACATGACATATGTGTCTAAGACTGTGTAACAGTCACACAAGTGCTAGCTTACTGTTGAGTAAAGTTCGTGGAAGCTTTAAAGCTCCTCAGAATCAAATGGTAAAGTCAACTATGAAGCAATACAAGGGCTCTGATCGCTGCCTATCATTGCAGCACACATTCTGAGAGCAAGTGAGGACTCATTTACATGTCGCTGTGAATCGCAGTAATACTTAATTGTGACTTTTTGCAAAAATTAAAACGAGTAAGCGCTATGAAAGCGGCGCTAATAAAAGAAAACAAGAAGTGGAACGGAAGGAAATACTCAAAACATATACAGTGGTACCTCGGGTTACATACGCTTCAGGTTACATATGCTTCAGGTTACAGACTCTGCTAACCCAGAAATATTACCTTGGGTTAAGTACTTTGCTTCAGGATGAGAACAGAAATCGTGCAGCGGCGGTGCAGCGGCAGCAGGAGGCCCCATTAGCTAAAGTGGTGCTTCATGTTAAGAACAGTTTCAGGTTAAGAACGGACCTCCAGAATGAATTAAGTACTTAACCTGAGGTACCGCTGTAAAGCCAATCACATCATATGGCCTGGAACATCAGGCAGAAGCAGCCCTACACAACCCCTCAGATACAGAACATTTGTGTTTACAAACAGAAGGAAACTCGGGTCGCGAGCTGGTTTTGGACTACAACTCCCATCACCCCTAGCTAACAAGACCAGCAGTCAGGGATGATGGGAATTGTAGTCCAAAAACAGCTGGAGACCCAAGTTTGGGAAACACTGGACTAAATGATCCTCAGGGTTCCTTCCAGCTCAAGGATTCTATTATTCCACCTCTCTCTCTCTCTCTCTCTCTCTCTCTCTCTCTCTCTCTCTCTCTCTCTGTCTCCAGTCTTTACTGAGCATTTGTTCTGATCTGTTTGCAATGAGGTTGTACCACAATGAGCATCCATCACACATCCCTCCTGATCAGCCTGCAAAGTGTTTGCACATCTTCTCATTAATTGTTTGCTCATCCCACACATTTCAGTACATGTCCTCATCAGTTTCCTAACTGCAAACAAAACACCTGCACCAAGGTGACTGAACTCTTTAATCCACTTTAATTGCACAAACCTAAAACCCTGGCATCCTCTCGAATCCCTCTTCCAAAGCATTGACAGTCTGGAGGCGACCTTACTTTAGAGTAGGAAACATTTCCGCGTTCCCTTGTGTTTTGAAACATGGATGTGAAAGGTTGCAGCGCCTGCCTGGGTTTTCTTTGACCGATTAGCTGGAGTGCACTTTTCAAGTATGTGCTCACCAAGACTTCTCAAACTATTTTAGTCTAACCACAGCCTGGAAACACAAACCAAGTCTTGTGCAGCCAGGAAGTTTCTTGTAGTAGCAACAGGTAAATCTTGCCGCTCAGTGCCAGGCAGACACCCAATGACAACGAAGCATGACCACAAATCATCTGCAGCACGCTTCCAAAATATAATTATGACAGCTTTTCTAAACACACTGCCTAGGTAGGTGAAGGCACTGCTGAAGTCATCTACTGATTTAAAACCAGCTGCTTCAGGTGATGCACTGTACAGGATATATATAAAACACAGGTCTTTAAAAGAGCCAGATTGTTATTACCTGGCTATTATCTGTCCAAATGCTAAAACTTTATGCAGGTTGTTGAGTGTCCCCATGGGGAACAGGGGGGCAGTCCTGCAGGAATGTGATCAAGATCTCAAGTGGAGCATATACAGATTTGCTGAAGCTACTTTTGTCATTCCAAAGGTTAAAAATATACACAAACTGAAGGTGAAAGCCACAGTGATGGTAGGTGTCACAGGTTCCAGCCACGTGAGGACAAACAGTGGCTGCTGTGTGTCATTTAAAGCCATAATGACCATTTCATGTCAACTAACCAGCTCAAAGACTCTTCTGATCATGACTCTCCTTATGATCCCTGGACAGTTCCATGATTTTGAGGGCTATTGAGGACAAGTGTGACTGCCCTTTCCCAAAAATTGATGAGCAGTGAAGAAAGGCAAGTACAGTGATACCTTGTGTTAAGTACTTAATTCGTTCTGGAGGTCCGTTCTTAACCTGAAACTGTTCTTAACCTGAGGTACCACTTTAGCTAGTAGGGCCTCCAGCTGCTGCTGCATCACCACCGCATGATTTCTGTTCTCATCCTGAGGTAAAGTTCTTAACCCGAGGTACTATTTCTGGGTTAGCGGAGTCTGTAACCTGAAGCGCCTGTAACCTGAAGCATATGTAACCCAAGGTACCACTGTAACAACTACAATAACAGCAAGATGATGATGATGATCATCATCAACAACATCTCCAGCCTTCAGTTTCACCTCTGCTCCATAGATTCCTCTGTTCTTGGGAAGGTTAGAAGAACCACAGAAGAACACAAGAAGGCCCCTGGTGGATCAGCCAATGGCCCATCTAGGCCAGCATCCAGTGGCCAGCCAGATACCCACAGAAAACCAGCAGTCAGGACTTGAGCACAAAAACACTCTGCCCTACTGCAGCTTCCACCAACCAGCTTTTAGAAGCATTCCAGCCTCAGACCTTGGAAGCAGACGATTGCCGTCATGGCAACTAGCGATTGATAGTCTTCTCCATGAATTTTCCACCCAAAGCCATCCAAGTTAGTAGTCATCACTACTTCCTGAGGGAGAGCACTGGTCTTCCCGAGAGCCCCAGACAAAATAAGAATCCCTCCATTGCAGAGGACTCAGTTGTATTGGACCCCAACTCCTATCAGTCACAGTCAACATGGCCAATGGCCAGGGATGATGGGAGTCGTAGTCCAGCAGCACTGGAAAGGCAGCAAGTTAAGGAAGGCTGAGTCTCCCACTCTCTCCCAGTCTTCATCTAGCAGAAAAAGTGGGCCGCTTCCAGGAAGCACATGTCGCCCACTTAACTGGAAAAGCTTCACATGTGCGCAGTACAGTGATACCTCAGGTTACAGACGCTTCAGGTTACATATGCTTCAGGTTACAGACTCCGCCAACCCAGAAATAGTGCCTCGGGTTAAGAACTTTGCTTCAGGATGAGAACAGAAATCGTGCTCCGGAGGTGCAGCGGCAGCAGGAGGCCCCATTAGCTAAAGTGGTGCTTCAGGTTAAGAACAGTTTCAGGTTAAGAACAGACCTCCGGAACAAATTACCGTATTTTTCGCCCTATAGGACGCACCGTCCCATAAGACGCACCTAGTTTTTTTTTGGGGGGGGGAAATAAAGGGAAAAAAATTATTTCCCCCCCAGGCGCGCGGCTGGGGCAGCCCGAGCTTCCCCCGACCCCAGCCCCCAAACAGGCAGCTCTCTGCAAGCCGTGGGAGCCCAGCGGTGGCTCCCGCTGCTTGGGGAGAGATCCGCGAAGCCTGGACGCGCTGAGATCAGCGCGCGCAGGCTTCGGGATGCCGGCAACTCTCCCCAAGCAGCGGGAACGTTCCCGCTGCTTGAGGAGAGGTCCGCGAAGCCTGGACGCGCTGAGATCAGCGCGCGCAGGCTTCGGGATGCCGGCAACTCTCCCCAAGCAGCGGGAACGTTCCCGCTGCTTGAGGAGAGGTCCGCGAAGCCTGGAGAGCGAGAGGGGTCGGTGCGCACCTACCGCTCTCGCTCTCCAGGCTTCAGCGAAAGCCTGCATTCGCCCCATAAGACGCACCCACATTTCCCCTTCATTTTTGGAGGGGAAAAAGTGCGTCTTATAGGGCGACAAATACGGTAAGTTCTTAACCTGAGGTACCACTGTAACATGAAACTTTCCCATTGCCCTTCTCAGGCTTTCCATCATGTCTTGATTTGACAACACCATTCTTATATTAATATATAATGCTGAGCACTCTTCAGCTCATTCACACCCACAGTAGCTCTGAGGAGAAGATAAATACTTTTAAGCACATTTTCCAAATGGGGAATCTGAGACTGGGGGGTTCTTTCTCACAAAAGATGCAATTTGCATATGAATGCTTTTGGAGTGATTCCTTTGCAAGCAGAAACTAGGCACCCACGTGGCTCTCTCGGAAAGAATCCTGACAGGAGAAATGATCAGGAATCCAGAACCCTCCTCCTCAAGAATTTCATGTGGGTGCTTAGTTTCAGCATCACGTTAGCCAAGGAAGTTGCTTTAGAGCAGGGCTTTCGTTTTGCTGTCATGGCCCCAGCCTTATAGAACAGGCCACCCAAAGAGTATCCAAGCTAGCAATCATTCTGTCAATCAGCAATGCATAATAGGCTTGGAGAACACCTAAACCTCAGCTCCCCTCCTCTTTTCTCCACCACTTGCAAAACCACACTTGTTTATTTACATTGTATCTCTGGGGACTTTTAATTGTAACTCACTCAGGGAGCCAATCTTATCTGAAAAGCTGGGTATACAGTGGTACCTTGGTCCTCAAACTTAATCCGTTCCAGAAGTCCGTTCCGAAACCAAAGCTTTCCAAAACCATGGCGCGCTTTCCCATATAAATTAATGCAAAACAAATTAATCCATTCTAGACTTTTAAAAACAACCCCTAAAACAGCAATTTAACATGAATTTTACTATCTAACCAGACCACTGATACATAAAAGGAAAGCAATAATCAATGTACTGTACTATGAAATAAATAAGACAGTATTGTAGGTGATAAAAATTAAAATTATTTCCCCCCCTTACATGTGCTGATGATAGTCATTGTTTGGATGGGGGGGTATTCATTTCCACAGTCACACAATCAATCAATCAATCAATCAATCAGTAGCTGAACTGAGTTCCACACATTCGCAAAAACAAATTAACCGAAAAAGCCTTAAAAACAAAAAATGCAAAATAAATAGCAGAAACAAAAACGCCAAACTTAATTCATTCTGGATGTTTGTTTGACTTCTGAAATGTTCAAAAACCAAGGTGCAGCTTCTGATTGATGTAGGCGCCCGGCAGACAATAGCCGACAGCCACATCAGATATTCGGCTTCTGAAAAACATTCAAAAACCAGAACACTTACTTCTGGGTTTTCGGCATTTGAGGACCAAGGCGTTTGAATACCAAGGCGTTTGAGAACCAAGGCACCACTGTAATAGTTTGGGCCCAGGCTACCTGAAAAATCATATGTCCCTATATGACCCTGCCCAGGTACTCACATTCTCAAGTGAGCACCTTCTCTCTGTCCCATCAACATTAGTGGCATGGTTGGTGGTGGCATGAGAGCATAGGTGCCAACTCTGGGGCTGAGGACATGTTGGCCCCCCAAAGTATGGGGGACGGGGTTGAGCTCCCCCCCCCCATCTTGAGGGGCCAGGTATTGGCAGGCCTTCCTGTGGAAACTGGGCCCTACTGGCCTCCCTATGGTGGGATCAGACCTCCTCATGGTGGCGACGGGCCTCAGCAGGTCTCATGGCCTCCTCCCACTGTGTGTGACATCGTACATGTGTCTCACATGTGTGGCATCATGCGTATGCGACAAGCTCCACCCATGTTCCATGTTGGGCGGAACTCAGCGCCTCTGCGAGAGAGAGAGAGAGAGAGAGAGAGAGAGAGGGTATTTTCAGTGGCAGCTCCCATATTGTGGAATTCCCTCCCAAGAGAAGTCAGACTGGCTCCTCTTTGCTGTCCTTCCACCAGCCGGCTAAGACTTTCCTTTTCAAACAGGCCTTTGAAAATTAAGGTGCAGATGATGCTGACAACTGGGCCACTATCAGGGAAAACTGTTTTTAATTGCTCGCTTTAAATGAGCTTTGACGTAGCTTCCTTCAGGGTTGCCATATTTCGAAAAGTGAAAATCTGGACTCAAAAGTTGTTGAGCAACACTTCCAATATGGGCAGCCATTTTCAAAAATTCTGCCCTGACGCCATTTTCGATGAATGAATCCCAGCTATGCCCAGGAAATTCTGAATGTATGGCAGCCCTAGTTTACTTACTGTTTTTAACTACAGTGGTACCTCGGGTAACATACGCTTCAGGTTACATACGCTTCAGGTTACAGACTCCGCTAACCCAGAAATAGTACCTCAGGTTAAGAACTTTGCTTCAGGATGAGAACAGAAATCTTGCGCCAGTGGCGTGGCAGCAGCGGGAGGCCCCATTAGCTAAAGTGGTGCTTCAGGTTAAGAACAGTTTCAGGTTAAGAATGGACCTCTGGAACAAATTAAGTACTTAACCCGAGGTACCACTGTAGTTTGTTTTTGTTACTTTGTATTTCATAATGATGTTTTTAAATATTGTTAGCCAACCCGAATTCCAGCTTTGGGGAAAGATGGGGGATAAATATATTAAACAATAAAATATTAAATATATTAAGCTCTCTCTCTTTCTCTGGATGTCATTAGACTAAAACTACCACCATGCCTGACAGTTGCCAGATTACCTGGTGCTGATGGGAGTCCAACAGCATCTGAAGAACACAGGTAGGCGAAGGCTGACCTGTACAATTTTATGACTCTTCCGTTTCAACTTTCAAGTCCCTCTCTAGGAGGTCACTTATGTGGGCCAAGCAGGCTGTATGAAATTGCAATTCTACCCATAGATCTCAAATAATCCTTGCTGCAATTTTCATGTTATTGCAGGGCTGAAAGAGGCTAAGTCCAAACTTGCAGGAGACACTTGGGGTGTAAAATCGTGGAAGTGATCAGAACGAAACACGGAGCCACCCAGGTGAAAATTACACCGTTGGAATTTTAAACAAACAAACAAACTCACACAGACTGGGATTGTTCGAAATAATGACAGTCTCCTTTGGCAAATCATGCCGGGGATCAGCAAATAAAGCCAGACAAACCCACATAGGATGGAGAAACACCTGGAGTAGAAGGTATAAATAAAGATCGCTTTGGACAGAATCCCCACGGAGCCGTCATGATGAGCTGTATCTCTAGCTTCAAGCAGACTTCTACCTGTGGTGGTGGTGGTGGTGGTGGCGGTGGCGGTGGAGGAGGAGGGTCTTCCTCAGTCTCCTCTAGGAGAAATGCTTCCTCCATGAGAAACAATCAAGGGTTTTCTGGTGGAAGTTATAGTGGAGGAAGATCTGGCTCTGGAGGGATATGCCATGGCATGGCTGGAGGGTTTGGTGGTGGGTTTGGTGGTGGGCATAGCTATGGGGGTGGGAGTGGCTTCAGTGGTGGGAGTGGCTTTGGTGGCGGCGGCTTTGGTGGCGGTGGCTTTGGTGGCGGTGGCTTTGGTGGTGGTGGCTTTAGTGGCGGCGGCTTTGGAGGCAGCTCTGGGGGGTTTGGGTTTGGTGGCGGCGACGATGCTGGGTTCCTCTCCAACAACGAGAAGAGCACCATGCAGAACCTCAACGACCGCCTGGCCTCTTACCTCGACCAGGTGCGGAACCTGGAAGCAGAGAACAACCAGCTGGAGCACCTGATCGAAGAGTGGCATCAGAAGCATGGGCAGAGTGGCACACCGAAAGACTACAGCTCTTACTACGACGAGATTGACAAGCTTTCTCACGAGGTAGCGTAATCGCCCTTCCCCATCAGAGTTTCTAGCTGGGGCAATCTGAGTAAGGTCCACTATTTGATTGCTGATTCAGGACCCTAAAGTGTTTTATATAATCGACTTTTTATTTTGTTCTGCGTACTCCCAACATTCTTTGGTTGCTATGGCCGGTGGCTGACGCAAATAAAGTTTCATTCGCCCTTCCCCATCAATTTTGAATCTTGGAGAGGGGCTTCTGTTTGGGTTCCAACTAAGAAGGTCATTTGTGGAACGCTGCAAAAAGCAGGCAACATCTTCTCAAATCCAGTAGAATGGGGATTATAGTGAATGGATTGTGAGAACTGCTCAACAGCAAGGATGAAGGAGGACTCCAGATGGTCTACATTTTAAAGCGAACCAAACCATATTAAATTATTCCAGATTTATACATATGGAGAAATGTGTATTTTAGGGAAAGTGGTTTTTTAAAAAATAAGAATTAAAAAACGTGTTACTTTAGGGGTAGAATGTATATAAAATGTGCACAATTTTGATGTGAGTTGTGTGTTTGTGTGTGTTTAAAAACAATTCACAAAAAGAAAAAAATCAGGGAACAGATCTATGACTAGAATAGAGCCTTGGGGAAAGGTTTCCATTGGTTTTTTTTTTAAAGAAGATTATTGTCACATATCAACCCTCACTGGTGCCAGTGAATACGTTTTCCTTAAGGCACCTAGGACTCAGCTACATTAGTCAAAAAACAGTGTTTTGGATGCGTTACAAACATGCAACACCAGATGGTGGTGGTGAGCAAAAAAAAAATCTAAGCGATTTTCCATAGCGGTTTTTTTTCTGTTGTTATAACGATTTAATTTCTTACTTTTTATAGAGTCCTCCCCCCCCATGTGTAGATCCACCCTTAGTGACATGTCTGTTTTGTTCAGATCACAATGGGGAGGGACATAAGAATATAATAAAGGCCTTGCTGGAACAGGCAAAAGGCTCACCTCTTGCAGCATCCTGTTCTCATAGATGCCAGTGGAAAAACCACGAGTGCAATGACATTCTCCCATTTTGCCGTTTCCAGCAACTAGTATTTTACTTTATTGCATGTATTTTTCCATAAAATTTATGTACCGCTTGATGGGGGGGAGGGGTTTGCAAAAGGTAAAAAATTAAGAAAAAATAACAACCCTACTTTGAAACATACAAAAGCTAAAATACTAAAAGAGATAAAAATTGCCTCTACTTTCTAAGCACTTCCCCTACCTCTCCCCTCCCTTTATATCCTGTGAGCCTCCCTAAATCTGTTTTGGAGTTTTCCTCTGGAGCAGATTT
This sequence comes from Podarcis bocagei, assembly GCF_964188305.1. NCBI lineage: Eukaryota > Metazoa > Chordata > Lepidosauria > Squamata > Lacertidae > Podarcis > Podarcis bocagei. Next base: position 26,373,563 of record NC_138138.1, read on the forward strand.
GGGAAGGGTGTGGGGCGCGTAGGAGAGGAAGCTCCATAGCGAAAGTTGAAATTCTTACACCTGCAGATCTACTTTGTTGGATGCCACCCTACAGAATGAGAAGGAGAATGAATTGGCTTGCTTGAGGTCCCACCAGCTTGTAGTATCCTAGAGGAAAGCACGACTGCTTCAATTAAATGTGGGGAATGTGGGGAAGAGCTGTGGCTCGATGGCGGCCACAAGTTTTAAATAACATCTAGTTAAGCACTAATGGCAACAACCAGAATGTCAATCAGAGTGTCAGCTTTCCATACGTGATTATTATTATTATTATTTTAAAAAGTGATGATTTGCGTCAGGTATTTCTTCCCTTTGTTTCACTGTGGGAAATATGGTGGTCCCGAATCCTTAGCAACCAAGTATGCCCTTTACCTTCTTGCAGCTGGTCAATGCAGTGGCCGAGAGTAACAAGATGCTCCTGGACATCGATAACACAAAGATGGCTGCCAATGACTTCAAGATGAAGTAAGCCCATTATACAGAGATACTTCCTATTAGGCCACATCCACACCCATGCTCTTATACCACTTTAAACAGCCATGCCTTCTCTCAAAGAATCCTGGGAACTGTAGCTTATTAAGGGTGCTGTGAGCTCTTAGGAGACCCCTATTCCTCTCATAAAGCCAGTGCTTTTTTTCCTGGGGGTACACAGAGGCACGCATACCCTTTAACATTTTGTGAATCTAAGTTTGGCCTCATTGAGGGGCAGTATTTCAATATGAGTAGGAAAATGAGAGTACCCCTAAGCGGTTTTTATATATATAGAAAAAAAGCACTGCATGAAGCTATTATTCCCAGAACTCCCCATCGTTCACCCTGGACACTGAGGTCCAGCTCCGAGGGCCTTCTGGTGGTTCCCTCATTGTGAGAAGTGAGGTTACAGGGAACCAGGCAGAGGGCCTTCTTGGTAGTGGCGCCCACCCTGTGGAACGCCCTCCCATCAGATGTCAAGGAAATAAATGTTTAGAAGACATCTGAAGGCAAGTTTAGGGAAGCTTTTAATGTTTGACCTTTTATCGCTGCTGCTGTTGTTGTTGTTGATATTGATATTCTATTGGGAGCCACTCAGGGTGGCTGGGGAAACACAGCCAGATGGGTGGGGTATGTATGTATGTATGTATGTATGTATGTACAGTGGCACCTTGGGTTACATACGCTTCAGGTTACATACGCTTCAGGTTACAGACTCCGCTAACCCAGAAATATTACCTCGGGTTAAGAACTTTGCTTCAGGATGAGAACAGAAATTGTGCAGTGGCGGTGCAGCAGCAGCAGGAGGCCCCATTAGCTAAAGTGGTGCTTCAGGTTAAGAACAGTTTCAGGTTAAGAACAGACCTCTGGAATGAATTAGGTACGTAATCAGAGGTACCACTGTATGTTTGTATAAAATAATCCCTGGGAAGAGGGATTGATGGTTAAACCACTCTGGTTCCATAAACAATATCAGCAAATGAAACCATAAAATCATTAAATATCTTTGCAGCTACAGCAAATTCCCATAGACTATACTTCAAAACAATGGTATTTTATCAGGATGACAAAATGTGTGTGTTTTGCTTTGAGCATTTGCTGCGCACAGTTTTATATTTCTATCTTGCTTTTCCTCCCGGCCGTTCAAGTGACTTTCCCAAAGACCTCTGTGACTGGGCAGAGACGTAAGGAATTAGGCAGTCCTTGAGGTATCCTGGACCTTAAATACTTCTGGCCTTGTAAATTAAGACAAGAAGCTTGCATTCCTGCCTTGCTTTTCCTCTCAGGGGCCCAAGGTAGTGTAAATTATGCTCCCTCTCCCCTTTTCTCTTTACAACAACCCAGTTAGGTAGGCTAGGCTAAGCTGGACACATGTACAGAAACAGAAGTTCCTATCAATTGATGGCAGTGAGGTTGGGTGGGGCAAGAAGATGCAGGTAGCTCAATCCACACCCAGTGTACCAGCCTCTGGAAATCCTGTTGGCATCCCTGGAATTTAGGATTGGTCCCTGAGAGACATTTGAAACAACAGCAACCAAATAGTTTTGCCGCAAACAGAATGGATCGCTGCAGATTGCGCCTTTGTTGCCTTTCAGACTAACTTCCTTGGCTTTCTTAGGTATGAGACAGAGGCTGGTCTTCTCCAAAGCGTAGAGGCTGATCTGCAAGGTTTACATCCACTTTTGGATAAGCTGACTTTGGAAAAGTCTGACCTGGAGATGGAGTATGAATCCCTGCGGGAAGAGCTGAGCCATCTTAAGAAAAACCACAGTGAAGTAAGAACCGCCCACCCCCCTCTTGCCTGGAACGAAATCCAAGGCCTTTGGAAGACACGTGTTAAATTTCAGAGAGGAAGTTTACATCTTCTTCCTCCCTGCGCTGGGATCTTCCAATATTTTTGTGAAATCCCAGAATATACCAGCAGCTTATTTCCCACTAGGTATGGGAATAAAGGACACAGCGGCTCTGGCCTGGTGGTAACTCTTGGGAACTTTAAAACGGAGGAGAGAACTGCTAACTCCTAGGCAAGGTTCAGGATCCTGCCCACAAAGGATCCCCCCCCCCCGGCTCCCCAGAAACCCATCAATTTTGCACATAGTGTGTGCATAGCTTTGGCAGAATTGGGAATTGTGGGCGTGAAATTGCTGCACATTTCAATGCCCAGTCAAACATGAGCTCAAAGAAGGATGCAGTCTAACTACACTCCATTGTTTTGAATGGGATACGCTCCATCACTTTGAATGTGACTATGTCAGTGGGAGAGATGGGAAGCAGAATTTACTCCATCACCTCTGCTGTAACAGCCCAGCTACATCACATCCCTCTTGCCCCTGACCTGTTTCTTCTATCTTTATTAATTTAAAATAAATACATTTATGAGAAAACAGACGTGCATACAAGTAAACAAACATACAATCAATCAATCAATCAATCAAATAACAGAAAAATCAAACAAACCACCATACTATAAGATATAAGATTAATATAATTATTGCCATATATACTCCTGATACTGAACACAATTATAAAACTTATAGAGAAGAAATTTAAAACTGACTTCCAATTAATCTCACTGTACTTTCTCTATCCATTACTTTATACCGCACAGTTACATATTTCTTATATAGTTTCTTTTTACCTCCCTACGAACTTATATTTATACAATACCGGAATCAGTCTAATTCTTCCAAGTTGTTTCCTTTTATTCCATAGTTTTCTAAATATTCTTTAATATTTAGAACTGTGCCAGCTGGTCATTATAAGAAAAGCTGTTTGAGAATTGGTGCCTGAGTTTTGTTTCCCCCTCTTCCCTCCCTGTCCATTTTCTCGTGTGTCTTTTATTTATTTATTGTAAGCCTGTGGACAGGGACTGTCTTGTTTTAACTGACTGTATGTGAGTCACTCTGGAAGTCTTTTTGGCTGAAGAGTGGGGTACAAATGCTCTCAATAATGAGGACCCGCCATCCACCGACTCAGAAAACCATTTACACATCAGTGTGCCTAAGGAAGTGTGCCCACTGTGTGTGCTGGGAGGGTCTCAATGTTTATTTGTTTTGGACATGCAGGTAAAGAACAGTATGCAACACCAGTCCGGTGGGGATGTCACTGTTGAGGTTGATTCCAAGCCTGGAGAGGATCTGAAAAAGAGACTGGATGATCTGAGACATGAATATGAACAGATCATTCAGCAAAACCGCAGAGAGGTCGAACAATGGTATGAGGCGAAGGTGAGTAACCCCGGGAGTGCAGTGAACAGGGTCAAAGGATGCTTCTTCGCAGCCTACCCCAGCTCTAAAAGAAAGAAAGAATTTTAAATCATTAGGGGTCAGACACAAGGAAAAGGTACCCAATTGCTTGCCTATTTGTAGGTACGTAGCTGTGTGGGGAGCAAACACTGGAATCTGTAGCACAGTCATAAATTGATTCAATCGTCATTTCCCAGCTTGCCACCCTGGAAGTCTTGAGAAATCAAATTGTATGCAGGAGGCTAGGTGTCACAGGGAACTGCTGTCAGCTCAGAGGCGAGAAATAGAAGGACAGTTGCGTTACAGGGAGCCTCTGAAAATCTTGCAAAGCAGTTCCTCTTCCAGGGAGGAATCATAGCACTGTAGAGTTGGAAGGGACCCTGAGGGTCATCTAGTCCAACCCCCTGCAATGCAGGAATATGCAGCTGGTCCATACAGGGATTGAACCTGCAACCTTGGTGTTATCAGCACCATGGTCTAACCAACTGAGCTATCCAGGAGGAAAGCCCCACCTCCAGTGGGGAAGAGGTGCAAGGACCAGAGGATGCTGGTGGGAGCCTTAACACCGCGCCTGAGTAAGCCAGACAGGAGGGAAACACGCCCTTGCCATCACCCATCCTGCGCAGTAGCCTAAGGGGCAAAGAGGGGAGGAGAGGGTTGGGGGTAACGGAACTGTTATGTTGGGGGAGGTCCAATAAAAGACCACTCCCAGATTCTGCTAGCGATTGAGCCAGACGTGAGCTGTGGGGCTCTTCACTGTAAATAGTTTGCACCAAAATAAAGCCTGCAAAACACAGGTTGGAGTCCTGCCTGGTTACTCTTGAGCAACCGCAACAGCCATCTGACACTAGGGATCATTATCAGAAGATGTTCAGCGCCCTGGCTGAGCTACAGTTCCCAAGTTCTTTAGGAAACTGAATCAAATTGATGTAGCTTTATAGTGTAAGCATGCCTTTAGCACTCAGCGTATAAAACAATGCCTTCCCAGTGCTTTCCCCAAGTGCCCTCACTTCAACCGTTGAAAACCCAGTGTGTAATTGAACTAGGGAACAGGCTCCCACCGCAGGCAGGGATGGCAAACCAGCTTGGGTGGCTTTGAAAGAGGACGAGGCTATCAGCAAGAGGAGAATGGTAATAACCCTGATGGCTAGGTTCTACTTCCTCTATTGGAGGTCATGTGACTCTGAATACTATATGACTCTGAAACCACAGGAGGGGAGAGTGCCACTGTGCTCATGGCTTACTTGTGGGCTTCCCATAGGAATCTGTTTGGCCCCTGTAGGAAACTGGAACCTGAATTTGATGGGCCTCTGTTCTGACCTGGCAGCCTTCTTATATGCCTTGAAACCTGAACGCCTTACAAGTCAAACATTTTGGCTCCCGAACGCCGCAAATCTGGAAGTGAGTGTTCTGGTTTGCGAATGTTCTTTGGAACCCAAATGTCCGATGGGGCTTCCACAGCTTCCGATTGGCTGCAGGAGCTTCCTGCAGCCAATCGTAACAACAACAACAACAACAACAACAACAACAACAACAACAACAACAACACTTTATTGTTTATACCCCACCCATCCGGCTGGGCTTCCCCAGCCACTCTGGGTGGCTTCCAACAAAAGATTAAAATACAATAATTCATCAAATGTTAAAAACTTGCCTGCACCTTGGTTTCCAAACATTTTGGAAGTTGTATGGACTTCCGAAACGGATTACGTTTGACTTCCAAGGTACCACTGCATTAAGATTTGAGACGAGGTTAGTAACATACGCATTGCATGTTTAGATATTTATTAAGTTTGGGCAGGGGGAAATAAACAAATTGTCCATTATTTCAAGTGTCTGCATAGGAACAACTATGAAAATCCAGCAAAGTTGCCATTCCTCTGTTTTGCACAACACATTCTGCTCATTTGCGCCCACTTTGTTTTGGAATGTGTATACTTGCAGAAGGCCCGATTCATGGCCCTCTGTTTGTGTTTTCCAGATGGAGGAATCTCGTCAGCAAGAAAAGTCGAGCGACCAAGAGATTGGGACCGGTAGCAAAGAAGTGATGGAGCTCAGTCAGCAATATCAAACCCTGGAAATTGAGCTGCAGTCACAGATCAGTTTAGTGAGTCACAGCTTCCAAATCTGCATCATCGTTCCGTAGAACTAGTCTCAGTTGCTTGAAGCCGTTGGGATCTTTTGGTGCAATGCAGCTTCACACCATACCAGAAAGAAGGCTATGCTAGATGTTAAGTCGTGGGTGAACATATCAGATGACACCGCGATTCTTCAAACAGCTCTTGTTTATTCACAGGCCAGAACAGAACTGAACTGAAGTGCTCAGCCAGCCTGCTTATATAGAGCTCCAGGGCAACGTAACTGTAACAACTTTCTGTAACTATCCAATCACTGAACGTCACTTTTGATCCCTTATTTGCATATGTGGACCTGAGTAAAATATATCTACAGTATCCCCCTGCTGGCCCAGGGTGAGAACTTCAGTACATAACACTAGACCTGACACCTAATGTGGAACAGGAGTGGGGACACGTTGCCCCCCCCCCATGTTGCTGTTCTAAATCTTCCATCAGCCCTGGCCCTTGGCCATGCTTGCTAGGGCTGATGGAAGTTGTTCAGCAACATCTGAAGGGTCAAATCGTCCCCACACCTGATATGCAGGAATGAATGAAGAAAGCTAGGCCTATGTTTTGCCCCTGCTCTTGAAGGCTTTGTATTTGCTTTGCAGCTCCAGTCTCTGCAAAACAACCTGAACGACACAGAAGGACGCTACAACATGCAGCTGCAGCAGATTGTGAGCCTTGTTGAGCCCCTGGAACATGAGCTGGCCAGTATTAAGTATGAGATCCAGAATCAAAGCCAGGAGTACCAGACACTCCTTGGCATCAAGACCCATCTGGAAGGGGAGATCAACCAGTACCGTCAACTGCTTGAGGAAGGGAAGCACCTCGCGTATGTAGAATTCACACAGGAATGAGTCAAATAATACATCAGTTGCTATTTATAGGATTGTGGGAGAAATGGCCCCTGAGAATCTCCTCCTGCAGAACATCTCTCCCAAAAACTTGCAATTGTTACGTATTACACCTCTTGAGCGCTTATTGTCCTGCAAGGCTCTTTATGACCTCTTGATTCACTTTCACAACAAACCTTTGAAACTGGATGATAGATTGAGGAAGTGCAACTGACAATTGAAATTTCCAGACCCCACTCTACAACCCTATTCACTGGACCAGACTGGTTGGTAAAAGTAAAGGGGCCCCTGATCGTTAGGTCCAGTCATGGACGACTCTGGGGTTGCAGCGCTCATCTCGCTTTATTGGCTGAGGGAGCCGGCGTACGGCTTCTGGGTCATGTTTCCAGCATGACTAAGCCACTTCTGGTGAACTAGAGCAGCGCACAGAAACACCGTTTACCTTCCCGCCAGAGTGGTACCTATTTATCTACTTCACTTTGACGTGCTTTTGAACTGCTAGGTTGGCAGGAACAGGGACCGAGCAATGGGAGCTCACCCTGTCGCGGGGATTTGAACTGCCGACCTTCTGATAGGCAAGCCCTAGGCTCTGTGGTTTAGACCACAGCGCCACCCGTGTCCCAGACTGGTTGGTACTCAGTGGTAAATCCGGCTAAAAATGCCATGCTCCAGTAGACATGCCCTTTACTGGTTCCAGGGCCAGAGAGGAGGGTGGGCACATCTCCTGCTCTATAATTTCTACCCAATCCCAGTTTTGACCCCAGGTCCATGCCAAATTTTGATCCAGTGAATCTTTAGTCGCTGGCAAACTTGAACAATTTTTGCTCTTCTGCTTCCTGAAATCCTTTTGAATATCTAAATATACACTTCTTCCTCAAATAAGAGACTTTCCTGCACTTTGTGCCTGGTGAGATAAATTGATGCCATAAATTACAGGTAGCCTTGGGATTCTGTTTTGTGGGGTAGACGTTAAATTGTACGTTTTCTTGGTGTCATAGAAGGCAACTGCGCTAAATATCATTAACCTGTCAAATATTTTACTTTTAAACTTCCCATCCCTCACACACACCACAAACCTTCAGCATTCAACTGCATCCGTAATGAGGGATGTTGGGTAGCGGGAACTCTAAATTAGAAGATTTGATTTCGATCCAGACTGTTCTGCTTAGATCCCACCGAAATCAATGAAGCTTAAGTTTGTTGCTGTTTTGTTTATAGTTGTATATATATTGTGTGAATTGTTTCCCCACTTTTGTGGACTACCCTGGAATCTTCTGTTGAAGCATAGTTATGTTTTGAATAAAATAAGCCATGGCTAACTTTTCACATTGATATCAAGGAGAGGCAAGTTGACCTACTTAGTCGCAGCCATCCCAGTGTGTTTAAATTTTGGCAAACAAATATGAACTTGGGCAATCTGCTCAAAATATCACTGTACTCTTTATCACCCACGTTATTTGATTCAGGCTGGGGCACAATGATAGAGCAAAAAAATGATATAAATACAAAAGAGTAGCTTCTGTCAAATCATGCAGCTGATATCTCTCTTCCCCCATCTAAAATAACACCTCTTTTTATTTATCAAAGGGCTGATATAGGGCAAGGAGGAGGTGGATCATCTGGTGGAAGTTCAGGAGGAGGACGATCATCTGGTGGAATGTCATATGGAGGAAGTTCTAGAGGAGGAGGAAGTGGAGGCCAGCAATCTCCTGGTGGAATGTCATATGGAGGAAGTTCTAGAGGAGGAGGAAGTGGAGGCCAGCAATCTCCTGGTGGAATGTCATATGGAGGAAGTTCTAGAGGAGGAGGAAGTGGAGGCCAGCAATCTCCTGGTGGAATGTCATATGGAGGAAGCTCTAGAGGAGGAGGAAGTGGAGGCCAGCAATCTCCTGGTGGAATTTCACAAGGAGGAAGTTCTAGAGGAGGAGGAAGTGGAGGAGGACAATCGCCTGGTGGAATTTCACAAGGAGGAAGTTCTAGAGGAGGAGGTAGTGGGGGAGGACAATCGCCTGGTGGAATTTCACAAGGAGGAAGTTCTAGAGGAGGAGGAAGTGGAGGCCAGCAATCTCCTGGTGGAATGTCATATGGAGGAAGTTCTAGTGGAGGACGACAATCTCCTGGTGGAATTTCACAAGGAGGAAGTTCTAGAGGAGGAGGAAGTGGAGGAGGACAATCGCCTGGTGGAATTTCACAAGGAGGAAGTTCTAGAGGAGGAGGAAGTGGAGGCCAGCAATCTCCTGGTGGAATGTCATATGGAGGAAGTTCTAGTGGAGGACGACAATCTCCTGGTGGAATTTCTCAAGGAGGAAGTTCTAGAGGAGGAGGAAGTGGAGGCCAGCAATCTCCTGGTGGAATTTCACAAGGAGGAAGTTCTAGAGGAGGAGGAAGTGGAGGAGGACAATCTCCTGGTGGAATTTCTCAAGGAGGAAGTTCTAGAGGAGGAGGAAGTGGAGGCCAACAATCTCCTGGTGGAATTTCACAAGGAGGAAGTTCTAGAGGAGGAGGAAGTGGAGGAAGACAATCACCTGGTGGAATTTCACAAGGAGGAAGTTCTGGAGGAAGTGGTGGCCATTATCAATCTTCTCCCTCATCTCAAAGCAGGCCTTCATTATGTCACAGCCATTCATCCACCCAATCCCAGTCTGGCTCTTACGAAGAGCAAGGTAAGAAGAACCATACCATGTTCATTATTTATTTATTTATTATTTTTTTAAAAAAAACAAACAAACAAAAATGATCAAAGCAGTTTACAATAGTAACTATATATAATAAAAACAATTAAAAAATTAAAAATCAGACACCATCAACTAAAAATCTCATGCCTGCATAATCTTTGCAGAAAGAAAAGTTTTTGTTTAAAGGTGTTTAAAGGTTCTGAACTTCCTGTAACCAGTCTTTCTTGTCTTGGAAACATTGATTTAACCTTTCTCAATCTATGCATTTCTGTAACAGGATGTATACAACTGTGTGTATACATACCACATTTTTCGCCCTATAGGACACACCTTTTCCCCTCCAAAAATGAAGGGGAAATCTGGGTGCGTCCTATGGGGCGAATACAGGCTTTCGCTGAAGCCTGGAGAGCGAGAGGGGTTGGTGAGCACCGACCCCTCTCGCTCTCCAGGCTTCAGGAAGCTCTGCGCAACCCTCGGGAGCTCTGAACTCCCATCCTTTGTTTTCTAGAGTTACTTGAGTGGGGCAGAATGTTAGAAAGAGGAGTAACAATGGAAGAAATGGGAGAAGCCAGAAAGGCCAGAAAGTCTGCTAAGGTTTCGGACTATGTGTGGTTTCTCCGACTCTATCTCGGTCTTGTTCCTGAGTGGTTCATTGGTGACCACTGAGCCTTTAAAATGCAGAAACATGTTCCTCTCTCTTTCAATAGACTATTCACCGACGTATTAAGGCATGACGACATCTCCCTCTTCCAAATAAAAGAACGGATTGAAGCAAGAGCAAAGAGCAAGAAACAATTCTTCTTCCATTTGACCGATACTGCTGATAGCATGAAGTCAGTGGGGCCGGTCCCAAATGCATGCCTCTGCCCCGCAACCTTTGGGGTCCCTTTCAAAACTATATGATTCTATAACATTTTCCAGATGTACTTAGTTGCTGCAGCCTTGTTGGGTACCATCTTTAGACTGAGCTGCAAAGCAAGAAAAGGGACATTCTACATGTTAAATCGGCATATACAAGGCTATGTCCAAATATTGTCCAAAATAGAAAATATGCATAACAAAATGTGCGCTTTAACATACCTGAAATGAAATGGCACACGCCTTCGGAATTAAGCAGAGGTTTTGAATTAGAATCTTCTTACATTTCAAAAATTTATTATACTTTTGAAATTTCACTTAAAAAGAAAGAAACTAAACCCTTAAGTAGATTAACTTGCCCCAACCTATATCTGCCATCACAGCATATGTGATGAAGAAAGCTCAGAAAACTTAGGTGAATATACATTTGGATTTTCATAAACAAATTGGAGTCCCACATCGTCTAACCTCTCTCGGGTAGGTGGCAAGGACATAAAGGGTGTGTACATGATGGATTCCCTTCCTGCCACTGATGTACACCTGCTTTCCCCATTCTCTGCAATCTTCTCTGTGCTTGCACCTCTAATAAAAGTTTACTTCTGCATAAAGCAATCGGGAATCTGGGTTTCCAAAGTGATTCTGTTTCACAAATGTTGCTTCTGGCTGCCTGGCTGTTTTGCAACCATGAGGTACAGAGTTGGAAAGGCAGCTGAATGTTCATTCTAAAAAGTTTCAGAAGTGTGCTCCTTCTCAAAGTCTCGCAGCATTTGGGAATGGAGGCATTGCCACCAAGCTGATCTCTCTCTCTCTCTCTCTCTCTCTCTCTCTCTCTCTCTCTCTCTCTCTCTCTCTCACACACACACACACACACCCCTTGTGACAAACAGCCTAGCCACATAGGGGTAGAATAATGGCTTCAGATCTTTGGCTCCTGGGCAACCAGAAGCTGGGATTGCTCAGGCCCTGACACTATCACTGGTGCAGAAACCTATCAGGTGGATATATCCTTAGGAATGGTGACAGAACTGGCAGGGCATGTCAGAAAGAGAGCGCTTGGGAGTGGGGGGGGGAGTGGCAGAGAGTGAAGTGACTCCTCCTACTTTGGGCTCTGGCCCCACCCATCACTAGCTTCGGCCCCACCCAGGGCCGGATTTAGGTTTGATGAGGCCCTAAGCTAATGGAGGTAATGGGGCCCTTTATATGTCCAGCTGTCCTTTGTCAACAACAAGTTGCTGCTTTTTTGTGTGTGTTGAATATATGCTATATGGTAATTTATGGACCTAATAGGTATCTAAAGCTATTTGCACATGTTGCCATGCAACCAGTCCATGTAGAATGTAGGCACCCTATATATAGAAATGAGCAAACCAGTGATATTTTAGGGAGCAGGCTAGCAGGTGGGGTCCATTATTTACATCATAGGAGCCTACACAACACAGACACTGATGCTGTATGTAGGTTTTATTTTATTTGTTTTTTATCTTATATTTTGGAAATGTACATCCATGTGTTTTTTTCCTTTAAATTTTTTTGGGGCCCCCAAGTGAGTGGGACCTTAAGCTATAAGCTTGTTTAGCTTATACCTAAGTCCGGCACTGGCCCCACCCATAATTGTCATGTGTGAGGAGCACAGACTAGCCCTAAGGGAAAAGGGAGGGTTGCCTACATCACAGCAGCAAAAGAAGGAGCAGGCACATAATTCCTTTGAACCTTTCCAATACTTTCTTAACTGACCAAGGATTGTGTCCAGGATCCAGTTGTAAGGTCCACCAGCAACAAGGAAACATTGCCCCCCCTTTTTTAGAGTGAAGCAGTGTGGGAGTTGCAGAGTCATGAAACTGGTGATTGCCACGTAGCTTAATCCTCTGATGGTGCAATGGATACTGGCAGCCTGATCTCTTTTGCAGCCCCGCCAATAGCCCCACCCAAAATTAAAATGGCATCATGCATATCTGGAGAAACTTGAGATGGAGCACGTTGCTGGGTTGTCCTTATATGAAGTTGCAGGTGATGAGCGTTCCACCCAGCGGTCCCTTTGCTTCCTTGCAGCAGTCGGCATGGCCATGTATGCTTGAAGACTGCAGTCGCCACAAACCTTCCTTGCTGCTGCCCCCCGTAAACTAAGATGGATGTTGGAGAGGCCTTGTGGTGGAGGTGTCCAAACACAGAATCAGAGAATTGTAGAGTTGAAAGAGACCCTGAGGATCATCTAGTCCATGTAGCAATGCGATCCAATTTTTTTGAAAGGGGTTCAGGGAGGTTACCCCAGTGAGATTTGAGTCCCCCAAATAATTTTGTCATGTCACTTGAGAATATGCCACATCACCTTAAAATCACCTATATCCTAGGAACATAAGGAACTGGCTTATACCAAGTCAGGTCACTGCTCCATCTAGCTTGGCACTCTTGATGCTGACAGACAGCAGCGCCCCAGGGATTCGGGCAAAAGTCTTCTGCAGCCCCATCTGGAGACACCTGGGTTTGAACCCGATGCCTTCTGCATGCAAAGCATGTGCTCTGCTACTGAGCCACAGCCTTCCCCCAGAGCCTAACACAGACATTTTATACTGAAAGCATCTCTGTTTCATCAGAAGGAAATCCCAGAATCTCCCTAGGAAAATGCCTCTTAGGGCCAGTTGCCGCAGACTCTAGGTAGTGTTGCCAAACCTCCAGCTCTGACCTGAAGTCTCCAGGTTTACCTGTCCCACTCCAGGTGGCAGGTGGAGGGCCTGAATCTCCAGGTGGGTGAGCGTGCCTTTAAGAATAATTAAAAATAATTAAGAAGATTGTGCATACAACTTGCAAGATTCAGCTTAGCAACAGCTAGCTCCAAATTGTAGCACAGACATTCTGTTGGGAGCTGCCTTCCTCCACTCCCTTCTCCCAATTAACCCCCATCTCCAGGGCCCACCTCCACGCATAGCTGTCAACTTTTCCCTTTTCTTGCAAGGAATCCTATTCGGAATATTTGAATTTCCCTTAAAAAAAGGGAAACGTTGACAGCTATGCCTCCATGACACCTTCAGGAACTGCCCCTAGGTCTCAGGTTTGGGCCCTGAAATTTCAGGGTCTGGGATGCTCTTGACCTTGCAACCCTACATCCAGGTTTGTTGTGACTGCAAGTCTTGAGCTCATACACTCTATCCTTTCCTCGCCACACATTAATTCTAATTTAAACCCAGTGTTCAAACCACATTTTCCAGCTGCCTTCCTGCTTCTCTCCCTCCAGTTATGGGCTCGAATGCCAACAGATCTTTTATAAGGCAGAGAACACCTCCAGTTCTTCCCTCCAAACACACCTCTATGACTGGAGAATGGTCAGGCTGAGACGCAGCCACAGCAGAAACTCTGGAGGATGCTCCAGAATGCAGAAACAAAGGAACAAAGAGTGAGAATGAGGACGCATATTTTGCAATTAAGTTTATCTTATTAACACTAATGACACACACCCTGTCTGCTGAATCCTTCCCTTGCCCATCCCTTTGACTCCACCTTTATCTGCCTTCATGATCAACTTCAGCCTCTGCTTTGCTCAGCCGACTCAAGATGCCATTTGCTTCATGGTTTGATGGTGTGTGGTTTTTTTGCCCAGGTATGTCCTTCTCTAGTGGGTTCTCTCTGCTCCTGCAATGACAAGGTTAACCATGGCCAACAACTTCATTTAACTTCAATGCAACAAGTTCTGCAACACTCCTGTCACTGAGCAGCACCAAGGATCATGCCCACAGCTGCCCCTGCCTTAAGTTGGGGCAAGGAGTGGGAAGACCTACATGCCTGGCCAGCGTGTGTGGATTCCACAATAGCTGGCTAAGCTATGTTGCAAACAACACATACGTGAACTGACTGACTAGTTCCAACATTCCAGAGCTCCTGCCTATGGCCATCACAGGCTTGATTTTGAGCTAACTAGGCTGAGCCAGTGTGCCTGTGAGGCTGAACAGGTTTCTTCCTAAGCATTGGCTTAGGAAGGGGAAAAAAATCTGCTTCTGTTTCTTCAAATCCCACCTCCCACTGCTTCAAGGCAAGATCTACACCAGCTCCTTCAATCTAGAGCAAAGGCTGTAAACCTGATGCAGACCCTCCAAGTGTCCCTATTTTCCAGGGGGCAGACCTGGATTTACAGAAGCCTTCCTGGTGTCTGATTTGAACCCAAATGTCCTGCTTTTCTTTAAAAAGGTAAAGGGACCCCTGACCATTAGGTTCAGTCGTGGCCGACTCTGGGGTTGCGATGCTCATCTCGCTTTATTGGCCGAGGGAGCCGGCGTGCAGCTTCCGGGTCATGTGACCAGCATGACTAAGCCACTTCTGGTGAACCAGAGCAGCGCACGGAAATGCCATTTACTTTGCCACCGGAGTGGTACCTATTTATCTACTTGCACTTTGATGTGCTTTCGAACTGCTAGGTTGGCAGGAGCAGGGACCAAGCAACGGGAGCTCACCCCGTTGCGGGAATTTGAACCGCCAACCTTCTGATCAGCAAGCCTTAGGCTCTGCGGTTTAGACCACAGCGCCACCCACATCCCTTTCCTTAGGACACCCCTATTTTCATCAGAGAAATGTTGGATGGTATGATAGGATGTTCCTATTTTTATTGGATAAATGTTGGAGGGTATAGAGTTATGCAGCCCCTGAGTCAAGGAGATAACAACCTGTAGAAGACATCTGAAGGCAGCCCTGTATAGAGGTTTTTTTAATGTATATCTATATACATATATGTTGGAAGCCACCCAGAGTGGCCGGGACAACCAAGTCTGGTGGTAGGGGTATTAACAACAGCAACAGCAGCAGAAATACGGTAATAATAATAATAATAATAATAATAATAATAATAATAATAATAATAATGGAATAGGACGTCCCTATATTTCTATATAGAAATGTTGGAGGATATGCTGATGCTCTCCAGATGTTGGACTCCTACTAACCCTGACCCTAGATCTTGCTAGCTGGGGTTTATGGAAGTTGCAGCTCAACAACATCTGGAGAGCATTACGTTGACTTCCCCTAGTCTAAATAAAGGTTGCCAACCAATTACTGATAAAACCACATTTAATTAGATAACCAGTGCTAGAATAGGAAAAGCCAGCAAACTTCAGATTCTTTCCATCTCCACCTTGAACCCAAGAGATTCTTCCTGGCTTTGCACAGGACCCACCAAATCTTAGCTTCTACCTGATTCATTGGGATGTCCCAGCCCCGCCCCACCCACTTCCTGGCTCCATCCAGGAGGATGATGCTTTTGAAATGAAACGTTGCTAATCCTTTCAGTCTCCCTGCTTCAGGTCTTCAACACTTGTTAAAAACATCGGGAACTAAAACCACCCCTACTTTGCATAAAGCTTCCAGCTGATGACAAAGTTGCTTGCAAAAGACCCTTGCCGCCCTGCCACTGGAGATATTCTGAAAGGATGGAAGAACACACAGCCTCCACCACATGCTGTGAAATTTTGGAGCAAGAATCTGCAACATCTGTGGCCTCTTTGTCACACATATATTGATACACACATACACAGCAATTTTATACCTGCACTGCAGATATTTGTCATGAATATTCAAAGGATTACATGCCGCCCATAATATCTATTATACTATGATTGCAGTTAGCAAAGCGCTCCTTTGATCCTTTCACGTAGGGTGTAGTGCCTGAGCACAAATTTTTGCCCTTCCTCCGCACCTCGATAATTTATATTTATATTATATTCTACACATTCATACCCCTTTCTGCTCTCCATACAGGCAAGCTGGAGGCATTTTCAGATGTCATGGGCACATTCGAGAAAGGTGGGAAGCAGGGCTGGTGAGGGGCGTGAACTTGGGGTAGTGGGTGTCAGCGGCGTAGCGTGAGTTGTCAGCACCCGGGGCAAGGCAAGTAATTTGCGCCCCCTAACCCGGGGCAAGGCAAGTAATTTGCGCCCCCCCCAAACCCCTAACCTGCCGATCTGAGGTGAGTTGCCGCTGGAGCTGCTGCCCAAACCACGCCGCTTGCCCGGAGGAGGAGGGGGGCAGAGAGGCGAAGAAAATGCAACATGGCCCAGCAGCAGCAGCGGAGGCGGAGCTGTGAGGAGGGGCTGCCTGGCTCGTCCTCCGCGGCCCTGACGTGCGGGGCTGAGAGCCGCTGCCTGCCGGACGCCTTCAGCCCGGGCGCGCGCACAGCTCGCCGGCTCCACGAGACGTGGGGCTCTGCTACAGCCTGCGCCGGAGGCTCTTCGGCGACTCCGGAGGCAGCGAGCGCGCCCCCCCAGATGTTGCGCCCGGTGCGGCTGGCCCCCCTGGCACCCCCCACGCTACGCCACTGGTGGGTGTGACTAGAGAGGAGATACCGCCTGAAGAGAGTCCCAAGGGCCACACAGTGAGTCTTTGAGGGCCACTCCCCCCCCAACTAGACAAACCAACAGTTTGATCCAGCGGGGCTGTTCTTATGTCCTTGTCCTTTGGCATGGCAGAGTAACCAAAGGAAGCAAGATTTACAGACATGTGCAAAACAACAATCCTATAAGCAAATGCGTATTAAGGGATGTGCGTAAATGTCAACTCCCTCTCTCCAAAATTAAAGGTTTTTAAAGCATTGGCAAGAACTCAGCCAGGACCTCCCCAACCTGGTGCCCTCGAAATGTTTTGGGATGTTAGCTCCCATCATCACTGACTATTGGCCATGCTGGTTGAGGCTGATGGGAGATGTACCGTATTTTTCGCTCTATAAGATGCACCAGACCACAAGACGCACCTAGTTTTTGGAGGAGGAAAACAAGAAAAAAAATATTCTGAATCTCAGAAGCCAGAACACCAAGAGGGATCGCTGTGCAGTGAAAGCAGCAATCCCTCTTGCTGTTCTGGCTTCTGGGATAGCTGCGCAGCCTGCATTCGCTCCATAAGACGCACACACATTTCCCCTTACTTTTTAGGAGGGAAAAAGTGAGTCTTATAGAGCAAAAAATACGGTAATCTAAAATACTTGGAAGGCTGGACTAGGGAGTGAAAGGAGGGGAAACTGGACCTTGGTGCAGAGTAAAGAAAATAATCCAAGGGAAGGTGGGATCTTGAATTCCCACCCTCTGACCAGCCATTTCTCAGCACCTGAGACACCAGGTTCTACTAGGGTTGGCATATTCTGAAGAGCAAAAAAGAGAACACTATGATGACTCTCATTTTAAATACTCTTATTATATGTAGGTTATAGAAGCTGTGATATATTGCTGAGGGGGCAGGAGAAGAGAAGAGAAAAGCAAGTCTTCAACCACCAGTTATGTCTATCTCTCATCCAGAAAGTATAGCCACAGACATTTTGGCGAATTTAAAAAATCCACTCAGACAGAAATTTTACCCCCCAAAAAGAGGATGTGTCCGGAAAAAGAGGACACATGGCAACCTTAGACTGCTCATGTCTTTTCAAGCTGTTACATGAAGGATTAGAAACTTGATTTTCTTTTTTCACAAAAGAGTAATGACCTTATTTCATTTGAGGATGCAGAGCTTCATACTTGCAAATGAATACTCTGAACGCAAATAGTTGTACCTGTAGGGCTTCATTTTCTGTCTTCTCGACATAATTTTTTTTTTTTACTGCTATCATTTATAACACAGGTTAACTTTATAACTTATTATTACTGCTATTACTTTACAAGAGTTGGACTGCTACAGAATATTATGGCAGGTCATGCCAGGCCAGGCATGGATGGAGAATTCAAGTAAAGTATGCAATAAGACTGAGGTTAAGAGACTCTGTATTTTCCTGAGGTGGCAGCGTTTATTGCTGGGATGAGATTGAGCATAATTTGATACTGCAATTTAGTACGCATTCATTAGGCTTATTATGAACTGTGTACCATCCTGTACTGTTTATTGCTATATGTTGTTTATTATTATGAGCTGTATTTATAATAACTGTTTTAATTTTTGTATTGTACAGATGTTATGCCTCAATAAAATGTGGAGCCTAATAACATCAGCTATTGTGTTGGGCGCAACTATGAAACATTTTCTCAGAAGACACCTGGAAGAAAAAGGTGCCCAGCCTGATCAGGGAAACAAGTGTGGTTGGTTCATCTTAATTTCATTTTGTTCCGAATACTTCTGCCAGAGGTAGCCTTTTGTGTGTGGGGCAGAGAATGCCTTTGGTTTAGAATTGGCTAACCCCCTGCCCAGGTGGGGGACCTGATCCCAGACCCCTATGCACATTCTTCTACCCCACTGATTGCGGGAGCAGTGGCAAAAGGCAGAAAAATTAAAGAAGACACAGCCCCAAAGTGGGTGGAAGGGTTTAAATTTATTTCGTCTAGCGCAAGTCCGAGGAAAGCTGATCTG
>NC_138138.1:28208000-28401931 GCF_964188305.1 Podarcis bocagei
TGACCCAATGCAAAAATCCTGAGGATCCATGTGGATCTGTGCTTTGTCACCACATTTTAAATGGGGAGGGAAGGAAAGCAAAAAGCAAAAAAAGATTCTGATTTACCAGCCGCGTGTAGAAAGTATAGATTAAGATATTTGATATACAGCATATAAATCCAGAGATTTCCATGTCTCACTCTGCAATCCAGCCTGCTGTTACTTACGAGCAGGGAAGCAGGGTTTCTCTTCCAAACAAGCATACTGTCTCCCTCCAGCAGTACATTGCTTGGAGAAGCTGTAATTTGGAGGGGGCCTGGGGGCAGGGCTCTCTGCTTTTGGAAAAGAAACGAGAAACCTACCATTGTAAAGCAAAAGTCGTTCCCCCACCACCACCCAAGCCAGCCCTCTCTCTCTCTCCCACCTGCATGCTTTTCGGCTGCCTGCGAGTCCCTAGAGCACAGAGAGGAGGAAGGGGTGGGCTGGAGCCTGCACGCAGTGTGACTAGGGACGATTAGAAGGAAGGACGTGATCCTTTCCTTAACCCTCTGCTTGCCAGGAGGGCAGGGGGATTCCCTGCTCTTTGTTGAGTTTGAGCAAACGCAGCAACAGAAGCAGGCGGGCAGTAAGACCCTGAGGCAGAATGCAGGAAAGCTTCTGCCTTCCCTCTTCCCTCCGCCCGCCCGCCCGATCTTATTTTTCCCTATTTTGCCCCTGCGCTCCGGCGAGTGAGCTCCAGGGACCACACATTCGCTCAATAACACGCACAGACATTTCACCTTACTTTTTAGGACAAAAAATCTGCGTGTTATAGAGCGAAATTTACGGTAACCCAGAGATGCATTTTAGATAAAAGCACACATTCTACTCATGTAAAAATACCAGGCAGGCGCCACAAATAACCCAGAGATGCATTTTAAATAAAAGGACACAATCTACTCACATAAAAGCATGCTGATTCCCAGACCATCCGTGGGCTAGATTTAGATGGCGATTGGGCCGGATCCGGCCCCCAGGCCTTAGTTTGCCTACCCATGAGCTACACCACAAAGGAACGAAATTACAGTGCAGAATTCAGAGCTGGTAATGGTGATGAGGAGGGAGAATCCAGCAGCTGTAGCAAAGCCCCCGAAAGCACAAGGGCTTAAGTGGAGCCCAAGGTTATCTGTCAAGGCAGCCATGAGTCCCTGATCCTGCAACCAAAGGGAAGGCAGCCAGGAAGGCAATCAAACTGTGTTCCAGGTTCAAGGTTCGACCCAAGGATGGAACTGAAGGATAACCAAAGAAACCTCTTGAATATGAATAGGCAGATGCGGATCACATTTTAAAAGCAGATTCCTATTAAAGGTTGTAAAACATAGTTTGATACAGTTTTGCAGCAGACAACTGAATTGGAAAATTCAAGAAGTCCAAAAGCCAGTTAACTATGTTCCAATATGCATATTAGTTCAACAGCAGATCAGCTTGAGCTGGAATTTGCAAATATCAAATTAGCCAAGTGTGGGACTGGGGGAAGAGGAGGTTTTGGAGTGGCTTGAGGTCTTCCTTCTAGGAAAAGATATGAGCCATGGTACCTGCACTGGCATGCAGCACAACCGTGGTGCAAAAATTGGATGGTTTACCGCACAATTCTACCAATGACTACTCAGAGGAAGCCCTATTGAATTAAATGGGGCTTACTCCCAGGTAAGTGGGGCTATGATTGCAGTCTTCATCATGCATGGGGCATATTGCTGCATGCAACTGACATGTGGGATGTCACGCCACAATTATCTTGCATAGGTTTGTGTGACTTTTTTCAACATCCCACCCAAAGATGCCCCGAAGGTCCAACTTTTACAAAAGGAGGCTACGCAATTACATTCCTCACTGCAAAGCGGTCAACTAGCTCAGTGTTTCCCAACCGGTGTTCCGCGGCACACTACTGTGCCGTGAGACATCGGCTGGTGTGCCGTGGGAGGGAGGCGGGCGAGTCGGGCGGCGAGAGGCGGCGGCGGCGAGGATCCACGTCGAGCCGGGGGCGGCTCCGCGGTGGTGGTGCCGAGCGGCGGGGCAGCGCGCGCAAAAGGGAGGAGCGCGAGACAGCGGAGGAGGAGGAGGCCGGCATGTCCGGGCAGCAGCAGCAACAGCAGCAGCAGCAACTCCCGGCGACGGCTCCTCAAGCCCCGCCGCCGCCCCCTCCTCCGCCCGCTATCGCCGCCACCACCACAACAGCCGCCGCCGCCTCAGCTGCCGCCGTCCCTCAGTCCCTCGCTCTGCTGCCTCCTCCCACCCCGGCAAGGGGGAGGGAAAAAACTTTCACTTTTGTGCGTCCCTCCCGGCGTGACGCTGCGCGCTGATGTCACGGGGCGGGGCTTTAATGGTGGTGTGCCGCGAGATTTTTTTCCGGTAAACAGGTGTGCCGTTGCCCAAAAACGTTTGGGAAACACTGAACTAGCTATCACCTGCAAATCTGAGAAAAACAAGCTTTGGGACAGTTGTGCTACTGAGTGTGGCAGTTTAGTGGTATGCCTCAGGGTTTGCATCTACAAGTCAGCCTTAGTGGATTGGACCTGTTAAGAAATCTTCCCTGAACCCACCATTATTACCTGGGCTTTGTATACTTGCTTTCTACTTCCTCCCTGTACTTTTCCATTTCTTCCCCTCAGAGCCATTTGCTAGCAGATCTACTGCTGGTTTGTTTGGTTTTTTAATGTTACTCAGTGCCATTGTTACTCAAGTCCTCTCTTTGCTAGTTCCCAGCTGTAGTCAAGGTTTGTTCTTTTTTATCAGGTGTTTTTTTAAAAATTCATTTGATTGCTCTTCAGCCTACAACGTCAGCATAAAAGTCTCAAGTTCCCTTTGGCAACTCTGGAACATTTCCTTCAAAGCTACCAACGCATCACCCAACAAAATAACCATTCCCTCGCTATTTCTGTCCTGCTTTGCCGACTCAGTGAGGTGCTAGAGAACGGAGCATACGTGATTCAACACCATAAAAAGCGCACGAGGCAACAATGCAGAAACTAAAGGTTAAATACATAAACCAGCAGAAAATATAAACCCACTAGTATGGCAACTAGGAAGCGGGCAAACAGTATGATCAAGAACACACATTTAAAACTTTTAAGAAATTGAAAACCTATTGAACAACAACAAAAAGTCTTCAGCTTGGAATGAAGTGTCATCAGGAAGGTACAGTGGTGCCTCGCAAGACAAAAAGAATCCGTTCCGCAAGTCTCTTCGTCTTGCGGTTTTTTCGTCTTGCGAAGCAAGCCCATTAGCGGCTTTGCAGATTAGCACTATTAGCGGCTTAGCGGATCAGCTGATAAGTGGCTTAGCGGATCAGCTGTTAAGCGGCTTAGCGGCTTTGGAAAAGGGGGGGGAGGAAAAAACCCCGCAGGAACTCGCAAGACATTTTCGTTTTGCGAAGCAAGCCCATAGGAAATTCGTTTTGCGAAGCACCTCCAAAACGGAAAACCCTTTCGTTTAGCGGGTTTTCCGTCTTGTGAGGCATTCGTCTTGCGGGGCACCACTGTAGTCAAATCAATCTTCTGGGGCAGGGCATTCAGCAACAAAGAAGGTCCTATCACATCCTCCTGCTAAACAAGCCACAGATGTACAACAAGGCCTCTCCCTTAACCTTAGGAAACAGCCATGTGAAAATGGCAAGAAGCAGTTGGCAGCCTTCTTCAAGGTAGGTGCTGGATTCCTACTCTGGTCAGCCAGCAAGGGAAGGGTGCCTAGAGGAGAGGTTTTCAACCTTTTGGAGTCCACGGCTCCCTTGACCAACTCCATTCTTTCTGCGGCACCCTGTGGGGCTCAGGAGCCCAGCTATGTCACCCCTTGCCTGCAGAGCTTGCAGCCTCTCACCCTTTTTTGAACACCCTCCCTTGTGGAGTGTTCCCTCAGTGTCTTCTCCTCAAGGGAGAGCTGCGAGAGGGCATCAGAGGAGGGAGGGAAAGAAAGAAGTTATAATTATATATAACCACGGCACACTGGTTGAAAACCACTGGCCTAGAGGAGTCTCGGCATCTTGGTTCTTTGCCATTTAGGGCCTGTGCAGCGTAATGTTTTGTATGTTTACTCAGCAGTTCCATGGGACTCCCTTCCAGGTTAGGTACAGGATTTCGGCCTTGAAAGATAAATAGCCAGTGATCCAAACTGAACCGAGAAGCAAATGAGAAACCAGCGTGGATGGTACAGCAAATGACTCATATGCTCTCAATAATTGGTTGAGGGCCAACTTCAGCCAGCAACAGGAGCATTTTTGGGTAAATAACCTTTTTATTTATTTTGAAGGAAAAAGACTATGAAAACATTTCCAATTTACATACACAGGGTATAACATGACAAGAACATTTTTGGACTAGGCTGGATTTTCATTAAGAACACTGACCTGCTCAAGCTGCAAGGAGACAGCAAGCCTGGACACTTCCTGCAATCCCCATCCTCAGAGGCCACTATCCCAACCCAGGCTCTCCTCGGACCCCACCTCCGCCCATCATTTGCCCCTTTCCTCCATCTCATCACCAGCTCCTCACCTACTTAGCTACTTCTGTAGTTTTCCTCTCCACACAGTTTAACCAATTTAATATCAACACTTCTCTTATTGTTCCCATGGGGTTCACAATGCACAATGAGGCTGATTATCCAAATCTTAATCAGTGGGATTCGGCTAGTATAATTCCCTTCCCTGGTATCTGTTTTCAACACCCCACCTTTCAACCAAAGGGACTTCAAGGAACATGTACAAATAGTAGAAGTTTGTAAATCCAAGCATGAGCCACAATCCTTGCTCCCATAAAAAGGGGCTCACCCCTTCCCCCTAGATTTATGCTTCTTCAAACATCCAGGCCAAAACATCTCTTGACATCACCTCATCACTTCCTACTTCCACTCTTAAAAGCTGGAAACCTAATGGGGTTCAGATCTTTTAAAAAAATAAGATCTTAAACTTCTTTGCCTAATTCATCTCAAATCCATTTAGCTTCAAAATATATTTATAATTATTACACCTTTCTGACTCAGTTGCTCTCTCCCAGTGGATGAGACAAAAATGATGCTGAGAGAGGGAGAACAAGCTGGGAAACAGGCATGGTGGTAATTTAGGGTAGGCAAGAAAAACACAGATTGACTTTGTCAGAAATAGCATCCCTGCCCCCACACTTCTGACTCCTTTTTTAGATTTACCTTGTTCTGCTAGGAAGAAGTCAAAGTCTTTGAAACCTGACCTCTCCTACACAAGGAAGCAGCACTCGCCCCACACAAGCATGCTATCACGTAAGTTAGTGTGTCATACTGTGACCTGGGAGACCAGGGTTCAAATCTTCACTGAGCCATAAAACTCACTGGGTGATCTTTGGCCAGTCATCAATTCTCAGCCTAACCTACCTCACAGGGCTGTGAGGATAATATGAAGGGATGGAGACCTCTTTGGAGGAAAGATACATTTAATAATGTAGCATGTTGGTTGAGACACTAAGCCAGGGGTCAGCAAACCTTTTCAGCAGTCCCTCAGGCCTTGTGGGGGACCAGACTATATTTTGAAGGGGGAAAAAGAGAATGGATTCCTATGCCCCACAAATAACCCAGAGATGCATTTTAAACAAAAGGACACATTCCACTCATGTAAAAACATGTTGATTCATGGACTGTCCGCGGGCCAGATTTAGAAGGCGATTGGGCCGGATCCGGCCCCTGGGCCTTAGTTTGCCTATCCATGCACTAAGCAATGATCTAGGAAGCCTCTCACCCCCCTCAGCAGAATCTCAACTCTGCCACAAACTCACTTAATTGATCCAAGGCAATCTATTACAGTGGTACCTTGGGTTAAGTACTTAATTCGTTCCGGAGGTCTGTACTTAACCTGAAACTGTTCTTAACCTGAAGCACCACTTTAGCTAATGGGGCCTACCGCTGCTGCTGCGCCTCCGGAGCACGATTTCTGTTCTCAACCTGAAGCAAAGTTCTTAACCTGAAGCACTATTTCTGGGTTAGCGGACTCTGTAACCTGAAGTGTATGTAACCCGAGGTACCACTGTATTCTTAGCCTGAGCTCCCATTTGCAATATAGTGGTAACAATATTGATCTACCTTACTGAGTTCTTATGGCAGATGCCACTTGTGCTACTTGCTTTACATCTGCTAATTCCCTGACACGTGCCAAGCCATTTTTGCATGCTTTGATTGTTACTCATCAGATGATCTCTGGCGACATTCCTGTCTCCTGTACTTTTTAAGGAACATAAACATTTCTCCTTTCCCCAGTCTACTAAAATTTCTCTTCCTCTTATCCTTTCATTGCCAAACACATGCATTAAAAGATTCTTCCTATTTCTTTTCATTGTTTCCACCCTAAAATCATATGTGGTCAGGCTCAAGCCTACATAATAATTCTACTGTCTGACCTGGAAGTCTTTATGTGAATAAAGACACCCCTGCTCAGAAGAACTATAAAGTAGGTGCTTATACACATTACAAGTGCTACATGGTGACTGAAAGTCCCATATACAATCATTGCCATTAGGCCTTATGCGAACTGCTCTACTCCATAGGAACTTGCACTACAATAATTCTGATAAATCTTCTAGGTAGCAAAACTAAAATGGCAAGTGTTCCAAAAGTTACAACCTTACAGGG
This sequence comes from Podarcis bocagei, assembly GCF_964188305.1. NCBI lineage: Eukaryota > Metazoa > Chordata > Lepidosauria > Squamata > Lacertidae > Podarcis > Podarcis bocagei. Next base: position 28,214,601 of record NC_138138.1, read on the forward strand.
TTGATGCAAGGATGACTAAAGTATGAGCACTATAATTATAACTATTTTTATTAGAAATACTATTTGGTGACAGTCCTTCATTTTAGGCAACATCTAGCTTCTTCTCTCTTTTATTTTTGCCATTTTCCCTCACATGGCAACATCTAGCTTCAAAATAAGACATAGAACTATGAATCAGCAAGTTCCCAGTCCAAATCTTAGATCCATCATGAACTTTATAATGCCAAGCCTCAGTTCCCCATCTCTGCAAATTTGACCCCACTACAGTATTTATTTCCCTTGTACTGCCATGCAACTGTAGCTGTCAACAACACGCAACATTTAAATCACCTGATGAAGTGGGGGATGTAGCCTGGGAAATCTCCACCCACAATAAACAAGGTTAATCTTCTAAGGTGCCATTATTTGTTGCAATAGACCCAAACCTGCAACAATATGGTTTTTATTTATCATAATTTTTATTATTATGACAGCAGCATGTAGGTTAATAACGTTGCAGCTATGAGACTGAGGAAGCCCCCAGGAGAAATTTCACCTCAGAGCCACAGCAGATGTAAGCCACCCTCACATGAATACACACATCTTAAAAGACCCACAACTACAACATGAGGACGATTAATACTGACCTACCTTACAGGGCTGTTGTTAAGGATTCCTGACCTAATGCATGTGAATCATTTTGAACACACCAAAATTCAAAGTATTAATTCTCATCCTAACAATAATATATATCTATATGTATATCTATATCTATATAGATAGATATAGCTATATAGATAGATATAGATATATAGATATATAGAAATGCCCCAATTTTCACGAGCCTGTCTTTCTTCTTTCCCTACGAGCTCCTCATCCTACACTGCAAGGCCGGGCTTCCCCCACCGCTAGACGTTTACCTGATGGGCCACTGCCTGCCCAAAGGCCTCAGCCTCCCCTCAGCAACAGGAACAAGGGATGGGGGGCAGGGAGAGAAATAGACGGAAGTAACCGCCACTTCGGACAGGACACTACTTCCTATCACGTGATCGCAGCGTGACCTGAAAAAAAACAAGCCGGCACGCGCACCCTCCCTCCGTCAATTCTCCGAAAGCGAGAGCAAAAGGGGGCGGAGTCAGAGCGGGGGCGTGGAAAGCAGGAAGCGAGAAAGAGCGCTAAATGGTTGACAGCGGAGGGCAGGCGCGTGGAGGGGGTGGGGAGGAGGAAGCTACGCCATTGGTTGGAAGGAAGCCGTTTGCGTGTCTCTCATTGGCTACGGTGGGAGAAGAGAGGAGAGATTTAGAGCGCGACGCGAAACGTTCAGGTCGTTAGGCGGGATTCCGTGTAAGATTCCACCCATTGGTTTCTTGGGAAGTGAAGGCTGTGGCAGTGATTGGTTGGAAAAAGAAGAGGAGATGGGAGGTACTTATTGTCTGATAGCGGGTGGGAGTGCGGTAGGAGTGTTGATTGGTAGTTGTTGGAGCAATGGGACACTTTTATTGGCTGGAGGGAGGGGGAAAGGAGCAAAGGCGTTCGGCAGCTGGGAAAACATAAATACAAAAAGAATGGAGTGGTTGCGTTGGGATGGAGGAATGTGACCTGTGTGGAAGGAAAAGGTGCGGGAAGTGGTTGAAGTTTGTGAAACGGATCTATTAGGAATCTGGGACACACAGTAGCAGGGAGGGCTGAGCATACGTGTGTATAAAGCAGACACGTGTGTGAGAGAGAAACTAACTGAAAGAGGTTTCACGGGGGTGGGTTGTGATTTTCGGGAAGAACTCGTGATCTCTGGGTCGGATGTTGGTGGGGAGAAATTAATTGCTAGCCTAGGGATTTGTCCCCAGTATTTTGTATTCAGGTGGAGAGAGGGAAGACACGTGTGAGGTGGCTGTTTGGCCGCTAGATGCTTTTGGACTACACTTCCCATCATCCCTGACCAATGGCATTTGGAAGGCTGCAAGTTCCCCAGTCCTGTTGTATGCGATGTAATCTGCATGTGAAGAAGAGACTAGGCTTTTGTGAGACATACTGCATTTCCAGTTCAGTTGTAGCACCACTACCAGTTGTGTATAATGTATTTCATACTGTAAAGTGACAACGAGGCAACTCTGAAAATCAATTCCACTCCCATTAGTATTGTAGGTTGGGCTGAGTCTGAGGTGGAAAAGGAGATTTGCTCATGCAAGACAGGACAGAGTGAGTAAAAACTGTAAACCGTTTGGATTACGGCACACAAACATAGATCAGGGAGGCCGTGTGATTAGGTTGTTTTGTGTCTCTGTTGAAATCGGCAAGGGCAGGTGACTGTTTCTTAGAAAGTGATCAACAAGTTTGTACAAGACCACATACGTTTCTAGCTGCTGTTTCACAGCAGCTAGAGAGATAGCTATCTCAGCTGTTGCTCACAAGTGTTTATGTATTTCGAAGAAAGATATACATGGCCTTTCCCCCACCTTTTCTGCACAAACCTATGCACCTATACGCCTGTTCCTTTGTTACTGAAGTTTTGGACTTTTTCATTATTAATACAGTTATAGTTACATGTTTTGTATGTCTATATTCCGTTCCTCACGCTGGAAAATTATGTAGGTGCCTAATTATGAATGACATTGCTATTCGCTAGTTGCAAGCTTTGGAACTCTACATTTTATAGGCGGTTTTTAAAGGTTGCGTAAAAGTGTAAGTACAGTAATACGTTGTCTGAATAGCAACTAAACTTGGAAGAGCGGCTGTGGCGACATGGCTAGCAAGCAGTCCAACTTTTCATACCAAGTCTGCAAAAGTACTTCAACTCATGGGCCACACACTGCCTTGTTGCACAGTGGTGGTGGTGGTGGGGGGAGCAAGGCCAAAACTTGGTGTCCCCCCCCCCCCCAGCCATCACACTGCCTTCTCAACACTGGTAAGCAAGTTGCTTCCGGGCTCGGGAAGAAGGTGCAAGGCTGCGGCAGGTTCCTAGAACCCTCCCACCCCCTTCCCAAAACTAAGAAAGCTCTAACTAAGCTTTAGGAAGGAGGTGGGAGGACTCCAGGGCCTTCCAGAGCCCTCATGCCTCCTTCCCAAAGCCCAGTTCTGCACTTACCTGGTTTTTAGGGAGATGCTGTGGAGGCATCAGATGCTGCCAGAAAAAGGCCTTGAGGGCTACATGTGGCCCTTGGGACGTGCGCTGGACCACCCTGGGCTAGAGTGTTAGGCTAGGACCTTGGGGACCTCAAATCTCCTCAGCCATGCAGCTCACTGGGTGATCTTGGGCCACTCACCGTCTCTCAGCCTGACTTCAAAGGGTTGTTGTGAGGATAAAATGGAGAGTGAGGAGTGCCACGTCGAACTCATTGGAGGAAAAGTGGAATATAAATGTAGTAATAATCCTTTAAATAAATAAAAAAATATTTTTGATGGCATAGGTCATCCCTGTTAAAAGAGCAGTCACAAACTGCTGCTGCAAGCTACCAAAATCTGCCTAACGGTTTGCCCCTTTAGAGGCAAGGTAATAAACTGGCATTATAAGAGTGATATAAGGAGACACCTAGCGGAGCTTCTGAGGGTAATCCCTAGCTCTATTGACCTGAGGCATATTGATCATATTAGCAGCAGACCTCAGAGGCAGAGAGTGCTGCTCTCCTTTAAAACCAAAAAGCTCCCTGCACTTATTATGTCCTCAAGAAGCCTTCTAATTAACTATGGAATCCTTGCTACAAGATTCTTTACCAATACCAAGATCTGCCCCCTCTTACCAAACTGCTTGTTCAAAAAGAAAGCAGATAAGTCTGAGGGTCCGCCAATTGCCACGACCCCAACTCCCCTGGCCGCAGATCTAATCAGCTGGATTGACGCCCCCCTGCCTCCACTGACAAAGGCTATACATCTGGAGAATTCTACAGAGCGTGAGTTACTTCTATCCTTCTCCCAATTGCCAAAACTGGAGCGGACAGAGATAACAGACAGATTGGATGAGTTGCTACTCTGTCTCCGTAACTCAGAAGATCATGCTCATGTAAATAAGATGAATTCCTCACCAATTGTAGATCAGTCTACACAAGCCCAAGTGGTACCTGCTTTAATGACCTTTGATCTGCAACCTGGCTGTATACGGCCTCGGGATGTCAAGCCCGGGCAGGATACAGTGGAAGATTTGACAACCCTCTGGTCAAACTCGGAAGCTGTGGCAAGACTGGATGCTCTTTTGGAGGCAAACCGAAAAGGATGCCTTCCACCTGCCTTACACTGCATGTTCCCTACAGCATCCGCAGATCCAAAAGGCCCACCCCCCTCAATCTTAGAGCATACTTTAAATGTAGAGTCTATGGACCTGTCGTTAAGTGATACTCCTGTGCACCAGAATCCATCCCTGCAGCTACCAATAATTAAGCCTCAAACCATGGCTGCTGCTGCGGTAAGTGGTGCTCGGAAATTGCCTGGTAAGCAAGCTACAATTACTTCCTTCTTCCAGCCTATTGTCCCCCCTCGCCGCATGCATTCCCAGGTGGATTCTGCCGTGCTGGTTCCGCAAGGCCCAGCATGACTCGAAGGGGTGACCAGGAGATTACTTACTTTCTTATCCTGGAATGTAGCTGGCATTAAACCTAAGCTGATGGATCCATCCTTTGTCGCCTACATAAAAGGCAGTCATATTCTTTTGCTGCAAGAGACCTGGGCTTGTGAGGGCTTCTCCCTATCAGGGTATAAGGGCTTCTACCTGAATGCACAACAGAATTTACTATCATCTGGCAGACCACAAGGTGGGTTGGCTACCCTAGTTTCTTTGGCCTTAAACCTGCAGGTGGAACAAATCGACATCCAGTCGTCATCCATGCTGGGTGTAAAGCTACAAACAGCGGAGGAAGTGTTTGTGGTGATTAATGTTTATTTGCACCCAATCTATAAGAAAAACCTGGTGGACCAAAGATGGAGGGAAATTCAACAGACTCTTGAAACTCTCCTAGAGAAATATCCTGAAGCCACCTTCCTAGTTGCAGGAGATTTCAATGGCCGATTGTCTCACTCTGATAAATCATTATTTGCTAAGTATAATAAATATCCCTCACTACCCATTTTAACCTCAGACCTTTTACCTAGGAATTTTAAAGACAGTGTTGCTACATATGCAGGTTTTAAATGTAGACAAACCTTGATGGCTCTTAATTTTCACCTTTTAAACGGAGCTCTCAGTTCTGATTACCCTGCCGAATTTACTTTCTGGTCAGGCTCCCGAGCCTCTACCATAGACTTTATTTGGACATCAGTAGACCTAATTCCCAAAATTTCCAACTTTAGGGTGGTAACGAGGCTGGAAAGTGACCATTTTCCATTAGAACTTTCTCTGACCCTGGATGGAGAATTGGCTACCTATTCCTGTGTGCCTATTACAAATAACCAGCTTCAGATGAGGCCCACTGCCCTAAAATGGACCGACAATATGGCTCAACGGATAAATGAACTCCTTTGGTCTGACCAACTGCAAGAGACAAGGGACTCCCTTATCCAGGCAGTTGAGCCACTGCCAATATATGACAATTTAGTAGAACTGCTAAAACCTTCGTTGGCTAAGACCCCGGTAATGAATAGTAACCATTTCTCTCATAAAAAGTGGTTTGACGAGGAATGTAGACTCTTCAAGAACAACCTATATAACGAATTCTTGGCATATAGGGCATCAAATGACCCCGCACCTAGCAGTCACCTTATGAACCTCAAGAGAAGGTATAAAGCACTATTAAAGGAAAAGAAGCTTGCGGCAGAAAGAAATGATTGGAAGAACCTTCTAAAAGCTGCAGAAAATAGAAATCCCTCCTCCTTTTGGCACCAAATTTCCAAATACCTGGGTAGACCGTTGTCAAGGATAGAACCTCAAATTTCAGCTGACACCTGGGAAAGCTTCTTCTCCGATTTATATGCAGCTCAGGCACCCAGCGGAGGAAGGTTAGATTTGGCCCCCTTGCCAGAGTGGGATCCTGTTACCTGCTCTGAAGTGGAAACACTTATAGGCCAATTTGAGGCGGGCAAGGCACCCGGAGACGATCTTATTTCCATAGATGTTATTAAAGCCAATAAGGATTGGTGGTGTCCACCTCTAGCAGCTCTTTTTACTTATATAAACAAAACAGCACAATTTCCTCCAAGCTGGAACTCTGCACTGATTGTGTTAATTCACAAGAAAGGGCCGCGCACAGACCCGGCCAATTTTAGACCAATTAGCCTGCTAAATGTTATTGGGAAGATCTATTCAAGATTTCTACTTAACAAATTAACGACCTGGATGGAAAGCAACAATATCATCGCAGAGGAGCAGGCGGGTTTCCGCCCCGGAAGATCAACAACAGACCAAATCTTAATCCTAAATCACTTGGCCACCAAGTATGCTGGCAATGGCCTAAAAGCCCTCCACGTCGCCTTTATAGACTTTAAGCAGGCCTTTGATCTAATTCCCAGGAACCAGCTATGGACAAAATTGGCAGCGACATCTATCGACCGCCGCCTTCTCTTGCTGATTATTAATTTGCATACAAATACCCTCTTGAGGATTAGGATAGATAGTAAGGGGCTAGTCTCCAATCCGGTTGCCACCACTAGGGGGGTAAGACAGGGCTGTTTGCTTGCCCCTGCTCTGTTTAACTTCTATATTAATTCGCTAGTGGTGCATATGGCAAATGCTGATTTCCATCCACCAAAACTGGCAGGACGAGCCTTAAATGTCCTACTGTATGCGGACGATGCCGCCCTATTAGCTACCTCCCCCATCGGATTAAGGAGGATGCTTCGAGCTCTTCATGAATATGAGACCCAACACGAGCTCCAATTAAATTATGCCAAGACCAAAATAATGGTCTTTGCTGCTCGACCGAAACCTAATTTATGGTCAATTAATGGTATTCCTTTAGAGCAGGTCAGTTGCTTCAAATACCTGGGTCAGGTTGTAAGATCAAATAGGTCCTTCCTGGCGCACAGAGAATACATAGCCTCGAACGCATCCAAAGCAGCCCTGGCGATTAGAACCCTGTACTCCAAGAAACAGGCACAGACTGTCAATGTTGCCTTACGTCTCTTTAAAATGAAAGTCCTCCCTCTTCTGCTGGTGGGCATTGCCTTGGGCTCACGTAGGGATTTTGAAAAATTGGAATCTATCCAAACCCAATTCCTCAGGGCCATACTCAGGATCCCCCCCTCCGTGGCAGGCGCGATCATGAGATTGGAAACCGGTTGCCAAGCCTTTAGGTATGTGGCCCTGAAAGCGAAGCTATGGCTATGGCTCAAGCTCTGTTTCAGACCGGTGGGTTTGGCCCCCCTGATTCTGAGGGATAACTTTAAATCTCCATGGGAAGGGGAGATAGTGGAGGAAGTGCAGAAGTGTGGGTTGTCCTCCCTTTATATAGAGTCCATGACGTATAGCCACGCAAAGGCGGTGATCGCGCAAAGATTAAGGGATATTGCCAGACAGGAGGACATAGCCCGTGTGAAACCTGGGTTGTTTCTGGGGGAGCAGTTGTATCGGGCTGCCCCAGCTCGCTACCTGGCGGATATCCACTACGTGGAATACCGCAGACTATTTACTGCGGCTAGGCTGAATGTTCTTGACTCGGCGGTCCTGAAGGGAAGATATGGAGGAGTTCCATATGACCAGAGATTATGCCACTGTGCATTGGGTGAGGTAGAATCCACAGAGCACATTTTATTGAGCTGTCCCTTCTACAACGATTTAAGACAGTATCTTATAACTCCATACTTACCCCAGCTCAGTTCCCGACAAAGAGGAATCCAGACAGCATATCTGCTAAATAAGTCTTCTGGGAAAACAACCTTGTCAGTGGCTAAATTTCTTTTCCTGGCACTCAAGCGTCGGAAACGTATAACTGAATGCTTTGATGTGGGTTATCTGTGAGAGGTCTATTTCTGTGGCCCTACCTTACCTATGTATCTCCTATGATGTTATAGTTTATAATTATTGCGTAATGTTTTAATTCTGACTATCGGTCGAATAAAGAAATTGATTGATGGTTAAAAGAGAGGGACGGGGAGTTTATGGTCCTGGAAATATTGTTGGCCTACTACTCTAATCACTCCTGAGCCATTGGCCATACTGGCTAAAGCTGTTGGGGGTTGGAGTCCAACATTTTCCTTTAGAAACATTTCCCACAGGAAAAAAAAAGCTGTTGAGTCCTGAGATATCTAAATCAGTGCCTTAATCTGGGAGAATATTATTTCAAGTTCTGTTCTTTGGTTTTAACCTGCTTTTCAGACCAATCCCAACATGGCTCACGTAAGTCAGAAATTCAGCATACTCATGGTGACAATGAAGCATATGAAAATCTTACCTGTGTTTTCAACGTGCAGTTATGGTTGCAGTCCTTTACCCCTAATAATAATAATAATAATGCAATGCAGTCACAGCAAAGAAAAGAACACAGCATTTAGTTTATGGCATCATTTTACGTGGTCTTAAAACATTGGCAGTCCTTATAGATTCTCCACAGACAGGTTTGTGAGGCTGATGGAAAAGCTTTACTTTCTTTTTCCCTTACGTGTGGGAAAAAGGGGAGATCAGGTTTTATTGCAATCCTAAGCACGCTTAGAAACAAGTAAGTTCCATTGGACACAGTGGGACTTACTTCCAGCTAAACATGTATAGGATTGAACATTGTAAGCCTCTCTTCCATTTCTACAGCGGATGTTTCCTCCCTGAGAATTCTGCCTTCAGATTTTATAGAATTGTCACCTTAGCATGAAGCCTGGAGTCTGAAATCCAGCTGTGTTACTGACAAAGATAGCAGTCAGAATATTTAGCTGAATCATTACCTAATTCTGTTTTCTGTTTTGTCAGTCATGCATTTGCAGACACACAAACAAATACATAATGAAGTTTTGTGTTTAGAGGTATGTGTTTTCTGTAACTCTGTGGTGTTTGTTTTCTAAAAGATGATATAAATAAACCATTTCCCCCCATTATATGCAGTCTAATGCCATCCCTGTTTGTTTGGGAATAGGTTTGTAGCAGGAACCCCCCCACCCCAATCATTCTGTTTGTACAAACTTCACACACACTCACACTCACACCCTACATACGCCACATTTCTGTTATAAATTCATAGAAAATCAACCATACATCAGATTTGCACTGTTCCATTTTTATTTTACTCCATATGACAAGGACTATCAAAGGGGGGGTGGCTTGGTTCTGGTCAGCCATAATCCCTTCACCATCCCAGCACATCCACAGGAGCCCTGCCCAGTTGCTATGTCAACCCTGATGATCCCAGACAGAAGACAATCAGGATCACAAAGAACTTGCATATGGGAGTGGATTCAGCATGGACTGAAACAAAGGACAATAAGCAGCTCTTCCCTCTGGGGGCAGGAAACTGCAAACTCCCTTTGTCTCCTGGAAGTGACTCATGGGCAGGGGGAAAGGAAGAACCAGCCAGGTGACAGGACACTCAGGTTACCACCACAACTCCTCCCTCAACCCCTCCTTTCTGTAATGTATGCATGATGTTTCTGGGGGTGGGCTTGACCTAGAGGATGGGAATTTCAAAAGTTTTTATAAGGTCTTGCACACCATCTTTCTGGGTCTTTTCCTCTCTCTCGCAAGTGAAGGGAATACCCTGTTGCAACAGTTCAATAAAGGCCAAGCCTACAGGCTGCTGTTTTGCTCCAAGTTATCCTGGTTGGTGTCTTTGTTTTTGTCCAAGGGAGCCCTCGGATTTTTCCGGTAACAGGTTCCATGCAGAAGGCTGCCATTATTTTAAGTCGGCTTTTCATACATGCATTCCACATTGATGGCCCTCACTGCCTATCATGGAAATCTTAATGCTTACTAGGCAACATGCTTAGAAGACTCCGATTGTAACCAAGAAAAACACATGGAAAAGGAGAAGCTCCCGCTTGTATACCATTTCATTGGGCAATTACGTAGCTGAGCTTTAAAAATAAATAGCCTGATTGGTCTGGCGTCAGATTGGCCAAATGGCAATCATATACTGAGAGAGAAATGCAATATTTACACGAAGTTGCACACCCATTCTGGAAAATAAACAGCATTCAGTGTGTGAGTTTGGAATGCTTGCAAATGTGGACTTAATCTTATTGAGGAAGGTATTCCAGACACAGGAAGCTACTGATTCACAATTTCCTCACCTCAATGCAACACCCTCTAGCCACCCTGAGCCCGGTCTTGCCCGGGGAGGGCAGGGTATAAATACAAATTTACTTACTTACTTATTTACACCTGGCCTATACAGCTCTTTGCACAAACCCTGCATTTATTGGATACAAGGAGTGGATGCATTGTCTTGTTGCAGTGAAGGCAAGATTCATTGAGAGGTAATTTCTCCTGCCGGGTATGTTGCTTGCCAGAAAAATCAAGCTGGCTGCGTATTATTTATTATTTAGGAAGCGTGTATAATAAAGTGCTGCACTAAGACAAAAAGCAAGGGACAGTCTTGCTTGCAGGCTTTCAGTCTTAAGAAAGGGAAAAGGACAGGGAGGAAAAGAAGAAAAAGCAAAGTCAGACACCGTTTCTTAAAGTAATGTAACTGTCTTTATAATGGAGATGGTTTAGGAAGACCGGAGGATAGGGCTGCCTCAAGACATTGTGCCACACCAGGAAGGTGGGCCTACACTTCCTGCTGCCGCCTCTGGCTTGAAATAGTTTTTTCTGCTGCGTTAGCAAAACAATGTCTAAGTCCTCTTGGGCTATCTTCTGCCATGATCCATGTGGTTGGGACCTGAGAGACCAAGATTCAAATCCCCACTCGGCCATGAAGATCTTTGGGCCTGTCACAGCCTCTCAGCCTAACGTACGTCACAGGGTTGTGGGGGGATTAAATGAGGAGGGGAAGAACGGGCGGGGGGGGGAGGTGGGAGAGAAATGCAATAAATAGATATCACGTTGTTTGGTTTGCTTGCTGCATCTGGCCTGTCTCTCCCACCTCCCCTAATTTGTGCCGTCTGCTGTGGAGTGACCAGTGGTGGTCCCAAAGAGTAGGTAAAAAAATGTAAATGACCCCTGGATGGCTAAGTTCAGTCAAAGGCGACTCTGGGGTTGCGGCGCTCATCTCGCTTTCAGGCTGAGGGAGCCGGCATTCGTCCACAGACAGCTTTCCGGGTCAAGTGGCCAGCATGACTAAACCGCTTCTGGCACAATGGAACACCGTGACAGAAACCAGAGTGCACGGAAATGCTGTTTACCTTCCTGCCAGAGCGGTACCTATTTATCTACTTGCACTGGCATGCTTTCAAACTGCTAGGTTAGCAGGAGCTGGGACAGAGCTCACCCTGTTGCGCGGATTTGAAGTGCCAACCTTCTGATTGGCAAGCTCAAGAGGCTCAGTGGTTTAAACCACAGTGAAAGTGTCCCAAAGAATAATGCTTTGGTGTTTACTACTGTTAAACTTTAAACCATGTCTGCTGCAACAACCGCAAATACTGTTTAAAGTTTAACACATGTGCTAGAGTCACCGCACTCACAAGGACTTGTGGGGTCTGTAGAGACCTTTGAGAGTGCTGCAGTGGAGATTGCGGTGTGGGTTGGATCCAGCAAGCAAGCAAAATGGCAGCACTGAGTGGCTTGGCAGGTGAAGGCAGCTGCAGATTAGCAGGGGGACACCGATCCACCGTTAATCCCAATCACTGCCTGAGACAAGAGGCTCACCCTTGTCTACTGGTAGGGCTGGTCCAGAAGGAGCCAAATGGCTGCTGGTCCTTCAGTCAAATGAATGCAGTAAACCCAGCTGCCCCATCACTGTCTCTGCAGCAGCCAGGTGGAATTACAGTGGTACCTTGGGTTATAGACGCTTCAGGTTATAGACTCCGCTAACCCAGAAATAGTACCTCGGGTTAAGAACTTTGTTTAAGGATGAGAACAGAAATCGCGTGTTGGCAGCACGGCAGCAGCGGGAGGCCCCATTAGCTAAAGTGGTACCTCGGGCTAAGAACAGTTTCCGGTTAAGAGCAGACCTCCAGAACGAATAAAGTTCTTAACCCGAGGTACCACTGTATTACTAATAGATGGCTATTAAGGGGAACATCATTAAACTGAACAGAAAATGTACCTATCTGGAAATTCCTCAACTTTATATATATCTGTTTTTGTAACTGTAGTTATTTAATTATGCTGCACTGCATAGTAACCCTTTACTGTAAATATGTATTGTACTGTAAATATGGATTGATTAAGCTCTATCGAATGTTGACAAGAGAGGAGGAGCCAAAGAATTTTACAGCTGATAATTCTGGTTTCTTTTTCTTCTTCTTTTTTCTTGCTTGCAAACTAGGGTTACAGCTTATGACTCAGACCCTTGGACAGGCTGTTTGACATTTGGGCTGTGGCTTTTATTGTTCCGCTTAACCCACCAGTCAGTGTGGAATTTATTGTTATACTTAACCAGTATGAGAAAAAGAGGCTGGCTATCGTGTCTTTGAGCTCTTTCAGTTTCAAGAGCAGAATCATTTCTGCTGTGAGGCTGAGATGGATTGTTTCTGACGTTTGCTTCCTCCTTTCAAACTGGCAAATAAAATAGAGTTTTGCAAAGGGGTTTTATTAAGCATGGAACGCCCTAAAAATGCTTAGCAAGGGACAATTCAGTACCAAGTGGGATTATCAGGCAAAGCAGGACGTTCCTGTCTTTGCAGAGATTGCGGGCTGTGGGCAACAGCCAGCAACCCTGTGGAGAATTTTGTTTGTCTTGAGTGATACTGTTATATATTTAAAAACCTGTATTTGTTGATAGTTCCTCAGTGATTCATTGTGATGGGAGGCGAAGCAATAAGTTACCTTTGCTCTTGACTCACCTTGGAGATTTTATGCCCTCGGTTCAATCCTTGGATATTTACGTGGATGATTACATCATATCAAAGGCTGTGGTTTGTAAGGGCTTTTGCCGTCTCCATTCAGCTTGCAGCACTGGAAAGCAGTGACGCTGGACTGAGGCCCTTTTAGTTAAAGAGCCTCACAAGATTTGGTTTGCACTGCATTTAGTAGTAGTTGGCCGGAGTTCCTGGAGCTCTTAGGACTGTAATTTTTGTAATATGCCTGTGTGTGGCTTTCCCCATTTCCATACCCTCCAACATTTCTCCAAAGAAAATAGGGATGGCAATAATAATAATAATAATAATAATAATAATACCCCACCCATCTGACTGCCAGGTTGCCTCAGCCACTCTTTTATATATGTATATAAGAGCATAATAAAACATTAAACATTTTTTCCATATACAGGACTGCCTTCAGATGCTTTTCAAGGTGATAGAGTTCCTTATAACCTTGGCTCGGGGGGGGGGGTCTTATTACTCCATACCATCCTATATTTCTCTGGTAAAAATAAGGACATGCTAAGGAAAAATGCCTGTTGTTTTTGTCCATGGAGTTTTCTTGGCAGGGATACTGGAGTGGCTCCAGGTGGATCACGTTTAGTCAAAACTCTCCACTATGACCTGTCCGTCTTGGGTGGCCCTGCACGACATAGCTCATAGCTTCTCTGAGTTATTCAAGCCCCTTCGCCACGACAAGGCAGTGATCCATGAAGTTTGACCAAACTACGGGAGGCAGTGGAAGACAGGAATGCCTGGTGCGCTCTGGTCCATAGGGTCACGAAGAGTCGGACACGACTAAACGACGAAACAACAAGGAAAAGTGGGACACTGCAGGATGAAATCAGAAACTGGGATGGCTTCTGATAATCTGTGACTGTCCCTGGAGAATAGGGACACGTGGAGGCTCTGCATTTCTTTTTGTTGAGCATTAGGCCTAAGGCAAGAGTGAGGAACCTTTCTCAGCCTGAGGGCTGCATTCTCTCCTGATGGGCAGCCTTCTGCATGCTACATGCCAGCGATTGGTGAGTCCAGAGGCAAAAGGGCAGGGCCCCTGATTTTGTACTGCAGGCTACATTTCAGCCACACCAAAACCACGGGTTTCTACACTCCTTCTCCATCTCTTCAACTAGGCCCACAAGAAACATCGCCACACTTCAAGGGCACATGCCAGCCGGGCGAAAACACTGGAGGAGGAGCCTCTAGAGAGCAGGGCAGATGAGGGGTCTGGCCTAGGGAGAGAGGGCACAGTGTAGTTCAAAACCCATGGGCCAGAAAGACGGACATGGAGGGTTGCACCCAGTAGGCCTGAGGTTCCACAGCCTTCCACATTGCAGGAGGGGAATGTTCTGGGGACGATGTGTTGTTCGGGAATGATTTTTGCGTTTTATAAACAAAATAACAGACGTGTTACATAAAAATGTAACTGAGGGGAAACAATCCTTTTATAAGGTATGCACAATTCCCCCCCCCCCATTTATTTTCTTGCATTTATAGCCCATCTTTTTTCCATCTTGGTACTAAGTGTGGCATATGTGTGGCTCTCAGGCAGCACTGACCAGACCCAGGTTGGCTTAGTTTCAACAAGATGGTCGCTTCGTGTTATTCAGAGGACAGCTTAGTTGGTTAGAGCATGATGCTGATAGCACCAAGGTCACAGGTTTGATTTCCATAAGGGACAGCTGCATATTCCTGCTTTGCAGGGGGTTGAACGAGACGATCCTCAGGGTCCCTTCCAATTCTATGTGTCTTCAGCCCGTATCCTGAATCCAAATGGGGCAGAGGTGGGGAGAAGTTGAATTGTTGGTCTCCATGAAAGGTGGGCAAGCCTGTTCCATGTAGCCCTCTGCAGTGGGTTGCTGAATTAGCCAGGGCTGCAATGTCCTAGCAACTTGATTTTGCAGTTTTGAGAAGTGCAGCACTTGATTCCTGATGCAACAGAAGCGGTTGCTGGGGGAAAAGACATGTTGACTCTGCACAAGGATTTGCTGACACGAGAAACCACACGGACTGGAAAGTCCCACAAACTTTCCCAGAACCTTCAGGGTTCCCACTCTTCCAAATATTGACACTACTCAGCCTGCACTGAACTTTCCGTCGGCTGAAGGAGCAGAAAATGGAGCACTCAGTCTGGGCATATCTACGCTACATACGTATATTGATGTTATAGTCTGGATAACTATCTCGAGTCGCCCCATTCACATATGATATTCCTTGGAGTGTGGATTCCTTTTTCTAGGCAAGTTGAAACACGTCGGTCTGCCCTCTTACCTACGACTGAGGCCTTGGAGAACGAAAAATACACCAAGGTTTGGGCACCATTCCACTACCCAGACCTTGCCACCTCATCCCATCACACCATGTGCTAGCCAAATGAGAACAAGCTGCTACATGCTCTGAGCAGCTCCCCTGGAAAGGATCAAGGAACAGACTAAGCTTGATTAGGAGAAGGCAAGATTGGAGCAGTTAAGGCGGCATGAAAACAGCCCTTGTCTCCTCAGTGGGGTAGGTGCCAAGACCCAGCTGGCTTTACTTCCTTGCAGAAGGCCGAGTGACGACTTGCAAGTGGCTCTCTGGCAACAACAATGTCTCTTTGCTATATGCACGGTCCCAGCTGGGAGCTGGCCTGAAAAAACCAGTTTCCATACTAATGCAAAGTATTAGAAGGGAGTAGATTTTTCCTGTGTACTGAGAGCAGAGTCCGGATGGGGTGGGGGAGAGTGGAGGGTTTAGGTGGAGGGGGGGGGATCAACCAAACACCCAGTGGACATACACAGTTGTACAAAGTCAATCATTTGACAGAAAGAAAACAAGGACGCCTGTCTGAGGAGAGATGAACAAGTGATTCATCGTCAGCTCGAGCGAAAGTCAGCCAGCCACATTGCGTGCATGGGGTTGGATGCCATGCTCTGCTGCAGACATTTTTAGAAATATTAGCTTCAAAACATAAATTTCCCCCTTCATTTTCACATTTCAGGAGACAAATGTTTGTATACATTTCATGCCGCATATTCAGGTGCTCACAATTACAGGCAATTTCATGCCAGGAGAGGGGATTTGAATCTAGTTCTCAAATAAGGTGTGCATGATTGTACCAGACACAAGCAAGCAGCAGGCTTAGCTTTCAAGTTTAATACGTAGATAATACGAGTGTACAGGCAGCCACCATGATCTTAACTCACCCCATCAAAAACTCAGACTATTTATATGTAAGGCTCTCTTACGCAGACTGTGAAGGGAGGTTGTAAATGATCCTTCAGCCCTGTCAACTGTTGCTGATTGAGGGCCTCTCCAGTTTACCTATTTGTAAGCATCCTGAGTTGCTTGAATGAAGCTTACTCAGAAGTTATATTATATCTGATCTTTATTGAGGGTTGATGTTTATTGGGCCACAAGGAAGTTACACAACAAAGAACATTGTCCTACATCCTGGTTTGTGGGTCGTTTACATACCTTTCCATCACTGTTTAAGGCATTTCCTCATCAATTTCCAAACAGTAAAAAGTTGAGATTCTTTTCAAAAGCAGATTTATTGTGCACAGGTTGACCGAGCCCTTTAATCCGTTTTAATTGCGTACACCTGAATTTCCGACATCGGCTTGAATTCCTCCCACAAAAAAAGTAGAGGCTGTCTTGGAAGCACAAGTGTTAAGTAGCCTTTGAATTTCTTTCCTGCAGAAAACCCCCACAAAATTCCAGACCACAAGAGTTTTAGCTGGTCTGCCTTTTGGCAGCAAGAGTTACTGTTTTAAGGGAGATGCAGAGACTGGGGTTATCCTAGTCATAGCTGTCAACATTTCCCTTTTTTTAAAAAAGGGAAATTTCCTTATTCCGAATAGGATTCCTTGCAAGAAAAGGGAAAAGTTGACAGCTATGGTCCTAGTCCACCAATTGGGAGTCATTGGGAATTAAGCCTTTTACCTCCCGAACCCTGTCCTCCTGTCCATGAATCATGGCTCATGCACTTAGGGTTGATTTGCAAAAGATAAAATGCTTCCTGCCGTTATGAAACCCTTTCCTTCTGTCATGCTTGGCTGATGCAGTGAAGGAAAGAGCTGGCTTACTCAGGGCTGGTGACCATTCCCCCCCCCCCCTCCATAAAACACTCTTCAAACATCTTGTTTATTTACAAAGCTTTAATAGAGCAGAGAGGCACATGGAAAGGCATTGCCCAATACACAGGCGGCGGAGTAAGGGTCTAAGAGCATAGGGAGGGAGAGCAGTTTCAACTATACAAAATGATTAGATTTTAATTTGCAGCTTCCAGAGAGATGAATGGGGCATTGGGGAGGCAGGAGAGAGAGAGAGAGAGAGAGAGAGAGAGAGAGAGAGAGAGAGAGAGAGAGAGAGGTGGTGGTGGTGGCAGGGACTCAGAAGTGAATCAATTGCAGATATCCCCTCCAGCTTATCAGTTCGAATTCAGCTGCGAGTTGTACATTTTCAGACTTAGATTTCTGGGAATCTAACGATGGTCTTCAGGCCAGCTACCTGGTTATTTTCACTGGTCTCACATACTAGTTTTAGAATTTCAGATCTGGATGGGTGAAAAAATGTTAAGAACCGCCATGCTGGATTACACCAAACGAGCAGCCCTGTGGACAACGACAGCTCTTATGCACACACACCCGAACCCCGGAACCTCACAAGCAAAGGCACAGTAAAGATAGCCACCCTCTTGTCACTTGTGGCCAGCCTCTGGCCGTCAGAAAGATGATATATTCCTTCTGAATGTGGAGGTTTGGCTCCCCCTCCCCCCACTTCCTTTTCCCTTGTGATAAATAATTCACGGAACACAAACCAAACACTGCGAAATGAAAGACGAATCTGGAACAGAAAAGAGAAGATAGTTGTTAAAAGGAAATAACCCAATCCATCTTGGTGAAAAAGGAGAGTTTTCCATCAATGGGACAGCTCCCGACTCTACCCCTTCACTGCTTGCGCTAGGTGGTGGTGTGGATAGGGGGTGGGGAGGAACGGTTTTCGGCGCTAAGAGCGCAGGGAGGTCTCTCTTCCCAGCTGGAGCGACTTAGTTCCATAACATGATCTACAGAAGGAGAGGAAAAACATAAGCATTTAGAGGGGGAAAGTTCTCGACGTGTAGGGCATCTGTACATGACAAAATTTTACACCAGTTTCAAATCACTTTAAAGATGTTTTTTCCTCTGGCAGCCATCATTTGTGAAGGTGCTGACATTTCCATGTAAGAAGCCCGTTGCTCTTTCCTATGGCTCCTGTTCCCAGGGTTTCCTGCTGAATGGCTGTGACAGTCAAAACTGGTTCTAAACTAACTTTAAAAAACAATCTTCCCTTGTAGAATCCAAAGCAAGAAGAAAAAGAGTTTGGATTTGATATCCCGCTTTATCACTACCCTAAGGAGTCTCAAAGCAGTTAACATTCTCCTTTCCATTCCTCCCCCACAACAAACACTCTGTGAGGTGAGTGAGGCTGAGAGACTTCAGAGAAGTGTGACTGGCCCAAGGTCACCCAGCAGCTGCATGTGGAGGAGCAGGGAATCGAACCTGATTCACCAGATTACGAGTCCACTGCTCTTAACCACTACAGCACACTGGCTCTCAAGGAGGGGATGAGATGGATGTCACAGTTAGGGAATTATGAAGGCATCAACTTCCGTTCTACCCTTTATCAGTCGTGTGCAGGACTCCTTCTGTTTTGCGTTCGGCTTCGGATGAAGCTTACATTTTTCATCTCACTGCCCACTGTGATTGAACTTTTCATAATTGCATTATCATTATGTTATTCTGCACCAATCATTTTAATGCAAAGGAAAGCTAGTGCAAAGTGGAAAGGGGAAACATGACTGATTACACAATCATTCTATATTGTTTATAGGCTGAAAACAACAACAGTGAATAATGATCATATTCACTGGATTAATTTCTGTTCTGGACATGGGACATCACCCAGACCACATCATCACCACCACCACCACCATCAACAATTTGTTTTTTGCACCCTGTCCATCTGACCGTGCTGCTGGACGGATCGGGTATTTTGTCGGGTGCCTGGCAGACCAGCTGACTGCAGCCAGGCAAGTGGAGATGCTAGGCACCAAAGGTGGTACAAGGATATCTCCATCCAGTCGCAAAGGGCTGGTTGCCAGTCGCAAAACGTGAGTGGCACCCGGCTAATTTAGAATGCAGACCAAGATCCTTGAAAATCAGGTAGTTCTAGACCAGTCAGCTAAGGCAACTTTTTAGCTATATAGGGAAGCTGAGGGCAAGGAAGCCATTTCTGCTGGTGGTGGGTTGGTGGGTCGCTCTGTAGGACCCAAATGCGGGAGATAAATACTCTTAGTCATAAATAGATCATTCACTTCCCAGCCATAATCTTAAACCAGAGCCAGTGTGGAATACGGAACACAGAGCACTGTGCTTGGGCCAGGGAAATCAGGGTTCAAATCACTACTCTGATGTGAAACTCACAGGAGGAGGGGGGCTTGAGTCAGTCATTATCTTTCATGTTTCACATCACAGAGCATAATCTCATGTACCACAGCAGATTCTTGAAGAGGTCCCAGTTTGAGAGATGGTGGTGACACAATATTAAACCAGCATTATACTTATCCTTTGCGTTGTAAAGTGAACTTAAAATAGTTCATAGAAGTGCCAGAGATGGAAAGAAGATAAAATCCTGACCAGAGAAGAATGGTAGATTAAGTTGATGGATTATGCCGAAATGGCAAAAATGACCAGAAGAATCAGAAATCAGGAAGACCAAAATTTTAGTAAGGGATGGGAGAAATTTATAATTTATCTTAAAAACCATTGTAAACAGCTAAAATCGTTAGTAGGATTGGAATAACACTTGTAGTTCAGTAGTGAATTTTGGACATAATGGAGATGTAAAAGATTTGTATTATTATAAAAGATGCAGGAGGAAATGATTTACAATAGGACTCACTGAGGGGAGGAGGGAAATCCAGGAGATTCTTTGGAATCTTGTTTGGATGTTGGATATGTGATTGTAAAACTTTAATATGAAAAACCAAATAAATATTTTTTTTCTGCCCATGGATCAGCCCCTTACTCAGCCTTACTCAGGGTTCTTGTGAGGCAAACAGACAAAACATACTTTTTTTAAAAAAAAACAAAACACCACCTATTGCAACACTAGGAATGCAACATGTTAAAAGCCAAGGGCTAAGCTAGGCACTGTGCTGATAAGCAACCACCAGAGACAGAGCTCCTTTGTTCAGGTACATTACCTGTTAGTGGCGGGTCTCCCTGCTCCGGTCCCACCTCTGTCTCCTGGTTCTGCTGGTCCTGGGCTTCGCCTTCAGCACCTTCTGGTTGCTCAGATTCATTGGGGACTTCCTCTACGGATCCAGCAAAGGATACTTTCTGCCCACCTGACGGGAACAAGCGTCACGCTGACAAGCAAGAAGTGACAAAACATCTTTTGCCCTGCAAGCATCCTTTACAGCAGGGGTAGCTAACCCTCAGCTTGTGGCCTGAAGGCGCCACCACCACATTGGTGGACATGGCCAAAAAATGGTTGGAAGAGCAGAGAGAGAGAGAGAGAGATTCTCCTCTCCACAGCAGCACTGGGATGTTTCCCTGATGCTCAGCCCAGTACTACTGGAGCCTTGGCCTAACAGCTTTGGCCAGATCAGGTGCAGGGGAATTGTCTGGAGGCTACAGAACACAGAGCTATAGGCAACAGAGATCAAACGAGGGCATTCACACCTCACCGCAAGTTAATACTGGGATCAAATACCCCTTCCATTTAAGAGAAAGGGAACTTAAAAATTTCTCGTGTGCCATGGAACGTGGAAATTCTAAGGAGCCTCAGTTTCGATACATCCCATAATGTTTAGAGCCCCATATAGATGCACCGGCACAGGTACCTTAACTTGCAATTTCCATCCTTTCTGGTGCAGAAGACACTCAGTAATTGTGTTAAAGATTTAAACCAGTGGTGGACCTTGGGGTCTGACACTTCAGCGGCGCCCTGTACAACATCAAAATTTGGCCAATCCTGCCTCTCGCCTTCCATTCTAAATCATTGTTGCAATGCCCCCTGTGGCTCCCCAAGGCTCTGCACCCAGTGCTACCAAACCGGTTTCGACCCCTGCCATCCGCCTCTGCTTAAACTGAAGGGTTAAAAAACCCCTCTAGAATTTATTTCGTTTATTGAAAAGAACATTCCCTGAATTCCATGAAGCCCCCTCTGGTGGTGGGAGTGGGAACAGGGAGGGGGGACACACCCCATAATACATAAGAATTATACTGCCCTTTAAGATGTCAAAATAACTTTGCAATTATTATCTTAGTAATATTTACATGCTGGCCACATGACCCGGAAGCTGTACGCCGGCTCCCTCGGCCAATAAAGCGAGATGAGCGCCGCAACCTCAGAGTCGGTCACGACTGGACCTAATGGTCAGGGGTCCCTTTACCTTTAATATTTACATCAGCTCTCTAAAGGAGGCTATTTTTATTATTATCTCAACATTATCCCCGCTTTTGCCGTAATGGACTGTATTTTAGTCCTGATATGGTTCTTCAACCATGGAATGAACTATGATGAAGATTATAAGCTGGCTGAATGGGTCCCGAAAAATACCAGGCCTCGCATGCAGTCTATTGCTGTTATCACTCTAAGTGCCTAAAGCTAAGACAGAATAGCTTGCAATAACCATATAAAGTGCCTTAATAATAATAATAATAGTAATAATAATAATAGTAATAGTAATAATAATGATTTATTATTTATACCCCGCCCATCTGGCTGGGTTTCCACAGCCACTCTGGGTGGCTTCCAACAGAATATTAAAATACAGTAATCCATCAAACATAAAAAGCTTCCCTAAACAGGGCTGCCTTCAGATGTCTTCTAAAAGTCTTTAGAACACATATCTCCCCCCCGCCCCCAGGAATCATGGAAACTGCATTTTGTTGAGGGTGCTGGGAACTGTAGCTCTGTGAGGGGCAAACTATGGTTCCCAGGGTTCTTTGCTGAGATCACAGATTGCAAACAGGGCAGAGATCTCAAAAGAAGTTGCAGCGGGAATCACCGGGGGGGGGGGGGGAGAGCCAGAGACTGCAAATCCCATTCAGTCATGGCAGCTTCCCTTTGTCTAACACACACTCTCTTCTCACACACATATGCAAGAGAAATTCACTCACAAACACACCCCGACTCGTGCTGAAGCATTTTGCACACACCAAAACAAGCACAGCGGTTCCATTCCTCCCACCCACCGTCTTCCACAGCAGCTTCTTCCTCGGCGATGGCCATTTTTCTTCTGGGAAGCAAGCTCCCTCTGGGAGAGCCAGTGTTTGGCAATGAGCAATGTTTTGAACAACTCACTCTTAGTTAAATGACTGGTTAGAATGGGAATTCTGAAACCTCACGGTTCCAGATTTATACACAATAGATTTTGACCAGCAGAAGGGAGATCCCTGACATAATGGAAACGGCCCCCAAATGGGTAAATGTAAGGTATGCTTTGGCTGTGTATAATAATAATAATAATGGCAGGGAACATGGGATGCCTGAACCTGAACGCAAAACGTGTGAACTACTCTAATTCAGTCATTCTTCTCCAGGATTTTCTGAAATTTCACCATATTATGCTGCCCTCAACCCACCCAAGGCATATTCTTTATGCCAAATTTCACACGGATAGGGCAAAACCTCGTTTCATGAAGCTTTGCAGTGACAGAATGGGGGAAAAGTCAACTGCCTTCGCTGTTAAGCCATGTATGTATATAATATTTAACCTGCTTGCTGATCAAACAGCTTTGTCTCTGTGTCTGAAGGCTCTCTGTGCAACTGAGAACCCTTACACATGGCAGTAGAGAGGGCAATCTCTGTCTTTCACAGACTGATCTCTGAAGACCGGAGCAGGCCACTTCAAATGGCTTGGTGGGCCTCATCCTGCCCAATGTCCACCATCCCCAGTAGCATCCTAGAGGAGAGCACCAGGATCCAGTGAGGGCACACCACAAGCCTATAAATCTCTTCTTCCCCAAGTATATAAGCAACGAAACCTTGATTGATGTTCAGGGCTGGCAGCTATCCCTGACAGTTAACTCTTGGCCACTATATGGTGCAGCAGAGGATTCTGGGAAAGGAAAAAAAGGGCTCGTCTCTAAGCCCTCAACAATGGTACAAGGTTCCTGTTCAAAGGGACTGTTGTGGAGAAGGGACACGCCACAACATTTTATTGAGATTCCTCTTCTGTACTCACAGAATATGTACAGATCTGCCTATGATTCTGTTTCCATGGAGACAGTGGCTGGAGAAGGACAATAGTTCCTACAGGCAGCTGAGAGTGATAAGGCAGAGAGAGAGAGAGAGTTGCCCACCACTGCCATTGTTCGCAGCTTTCAAAAGTTTTTTTTTTAAGAGCATCAGAATCCTGCATAATCTTCTCATGCATAGCCAGCTGTGCCTGCTTCTTGAGCTATCTGATTTGGCCATGGCGATGCACGACTTCAGTTACATGCCATTTGGATTACTGTAATCTTTGTGGGGCAGCCTTTGGAAAGTGCTCAGAAACTTCAGCTGGCTCAAAGAGCTGCAGCCGGATTGTTTACCTGGGCTTGTCGTACGGAGCGTACGACTCCCTTGCGACAACAGCTTCACCGGCTACCCGTCGGTTTCCAGGCACAATTCAAAACGCTGGTTGTGACTTATAAAGCCCTACACAGCTTCAGTCCAAGCTATCTGAAGGACTCTATTCCCTCAGACAAACCTGGCTGGGTTTTGAGATCTTCAGGGGAGACCCTTCTCTTGCTCCTGCCACCTCACAGGGGCGCTTGGCAGAGATGCGGGAGACGGCCTTCTTGGTGGCGGCTCCCAGGCTTTGGAACTCGCTTCCTAGAGAAACTAGACTGGCTTCCTCCTTGTTGTTCTTCTGCCAGCAGGTGAAGACTTTCTTGTTCCAACAGGCTTTGGGGAACTGACTGCTTTGAATGAAAGGGCTGGTGCTGTGCTGTTTTTATTGTACAGTGGTACCCCGCAAGACGAACGCCTCGCGAGACGAAAAACTCGCAAAACGAAAGGTTTTTTCATTTTCGAGTTGCCTCGCAAGACGAATTTCCCTATGGGCTTGCTTCGCAAAACGAAGCTTGCCCCGGGGACAGCGGGTCTTCTCTTTTGAAGCAAGGGGCGGCGGGGAGAAGCAATCTTCTCCCCGCAGCCCCAGGTCCGGGGACAGCGGGAAGCGCTTCCCGCTGCCCCCGTACCTGGGGCTGCGGGGAGATCGCTTCTCCCCACCTGCCCCCACCGCCCGGCTTCGGAACGCTGCTCCGAAGTGGGGCGGGAACACCTGCCCCCACCGCCCGGCTTCGGAACGCTGCTCCGAAGCGGTGCGGGGGGGCAGGAACACCTGCCCCAGCCGTCCCGCTTCGGAACGCTGCTCCGAAGCGGGGCGGGGGGGAGGGAACACCTGCCCCAGCCGCCCGGCTTCGGAACACTGCTCCGAAGCGGGGCGGGGGGGGGGGCGGGAACACCTGCCCCAGCCGCCCCGCTTCGGAACGCTGCTCCGAAGCGGGGCAGGGGGCGGGAACACCTGCCCCCAACGCCCGGCTTTGGAACGCTGCTCCGAAGCGGGGCGGGGGGCGGGAACACCTGCCCCAGCCGCCCCGCTTCGGAACGCTGCTCCGAAGCGGGGCGGGGGGGGGGGGGCGGGAACACCTTCTGAAGGCGGGCGGGGGGCGAAAGTCTTTGTCCCCCCTGCCTGCCTTCCCAGGGGCTTTTAAATCGCCCTGGACAGCGGAGAAGTCCTCCGCTGTCCCGGGCGATTTTAAAATGCCGCCCGCCAGCATTTTAAGATCGCCCGGACAGCGGAGAAGTCCTCCGCTGTCCCGGGGTTTTTTAAAATTCTGGGGGTGGGAAGAAAAGCCCTTGTCCCCCCCCCCAGCCTTCAGAAGAGGTCCGGGGACAGACTGTCCCCGGACCTGGTCTGAAGGCGGTTTCCCTAGGAACGCATTAATTGATTTTCAATGCATTCCTATGGGAAACCGTGCATCGCAAGACGAAAAACTCGCAAGACGAAGAGACTTGCGGAACGAATTAATTTCGTCTTGCGAGGCACCACTGTAATTATTCCTATGGTTTTAACAGGTTTTATATATTATATAGTTTTAATATATCAATGTTTAATTGTTTTTTAATGATTTCCCCCCTATGCTTTTAGTGGTTCTTATTTTTATCTGTAAGCTATTTTGAGTTCTGTCAGGGAAAAAGGTGGGGTGGTAACAACAACAACAACAACAACAACAACAACAACAACAACAACAACAACAACAACAACAACAAAGTATGCACCCCATGGGCAATGACGCTGCTGCCATGTCATCTTTAACTCTCAAAAGCTTTTTGCCTTCGCCCATATAACCCGAGTGATAAATCCCACTTAAGCCTTGCAGTTGTCGCACACACATTTACCTTTCCGTTTCTGTGATTTGGAGAGTGCAGGATAGATGGGATGCTCAGATTCTTTGGGCTTGTTTTCCAAGACTTCTCAGGCAGCCGTGATGGTGATTGAAGAGGAAAAAGGAGAGAGAAAATATCACTACCCACAAATGCCCCGTTGTGTGCGTTTGAGCTTGTATGTAGTCTCCTCTGCCTGCGTGCGCCTTTTGCCAGTCTGAAGACCATGTACGTGTGTTTTCCAATTAAACTCGATGTGGCCTTCGTGTTGTGTCTTGGATTATATCTGGATGCATCCAGCAGCAACGTTATCAGGCAGGATAACAGAGGCTGCAGCATCTTTGTGATTCAGCTGGTTTTATAGCAACACAATCTTCTCCAAGGGTGCTTCCAGATATACATTTATTGTGGGATCAGTGCTCCTCACACATGCAAGTCGTTGGTTGTTGGGGTTTTTTTGCAGCAATCTCTCAACAATCTTTCGCAGTATTAAGCCCGTATCTGGAAGGACCATAAGCAACAGCCAGCGTTGCCAAATGCACACCAAACAGTGAGAAGGTGGCACACACACACACAAACATATGGACCAATGAACAATCTGGGAGCACTTGATATTGTAGCTTTGCAGAAGCTAAGGTCAGTGCTGTGATGGAGCCCCATGCGCGCTGCTCTGTGCTTTCAAAAAAAAAGCAGGCGGTCGATGTCAAAAACACCGAGAGTATATGCACAGATCATTTAGTGATGGAGGGGGGAAAGCAAATTATTAAGAGCCAAGGATAACAGAAGTAAATTAACATGTCACGCCCACACAATTCCCAGTGAATGCAATACATGTGTGGAAAGCAGCAATCTAGCATTCTATCAAAGTGCTGACATCTAAGATGCGGATCAGAAGGAGATATATTTGGACACATAATACATCTCCAGCCAGACTGTACCACTTTCAGAGTACAGATGGGAAATGCATGTAAGAGCACTACCATATATAGTCATGGAGAAGTGGATGTTACATTTTTCTATGTGGGTTTGGGATTTTTTTTGGGGGGGGTATGGTGAAACATTCAAGCACACCATTCCTGAGCTGCATCCAAGGGGTGTATAATCTTGGGATAGATATATCCGCTGATTGAGCGGCTCAGCTCTTCGACATTCTTCTCCCTTGCCACTCCTGCTGGGCTCCTGTCCCTATGAACCTGGGACTAATAACACCCAAGAGATCTTCTCTCTTCCCTGCCTCAGCTATCTGTGTCAGCTGGGAGCTGAGTGGTAGGGAAAGTGGCAGGGCGGTATGAAGGTAGATGGAGACTACGGGGGGTATGATGAATACGTGTGTGGTGCAGTGCTGCTTCTGGTGTGGAGAGATAAACCCAGGAAAAGCTTCCCAGCCTTCTCACACCATGGCACAAAGGCATGCCAATTTTTTGGCCATTCCTCCTCGCTTTGCCCTCACTCTGGACGCTCTGCGTACTTGGGTCGCATGCAATGCTGTCATTTCTACTGTGGCTATTGTGGTAAAGAGATTTTTTTTTTTTTGGGGGGGGAGAATACCAATACAGGTCCTTGCCAAGGGCACAAGGGACCCTAGGTATGCCTCTGCATGGAATGCTATATACATCTTGCGTATTCAATTTGTAAGTTTAAAACACTTGATGTAGATTTGGCACCTGCTGAATTTCCCTTGTAAGACCGGCAGGCATTCCATGCATGTTCCAAGTTATGAAAAGGTTGATAAAATAATTGGTTAAAACCAATTGAAAATTGGTTAAAATTGTGTGAGCCAACTTTCTGACCTGACGCCATCTTTACCGGAAGTGTCCTTGCTTGTTTGCTATTTAACCAGAGCTCTCATAAGTTCCGATTAAGGCAACCAGAAGAAAAAAGGATGGGCAGAGCCTCCTGTAACTTTCACAATAGTCTGCGAGACTATTTGGCACATGCAGTTTATCATGAAAGGGTAAGAGAATCCCTCTTTTGCACAACTGCAAAGCCCACAGGGCTGTTTGACTTTGGACAGCTCCAGTGCTGATTGCTCTGATTATGTAACTCTAGGATAGATTGCCAGGACGCAGATCTGACATGAGAGGAAGGTGTTTTCTTACCAGTGCATTGCCTGAGCAAGGCTGCCTTGGAAGCTGGGCCCAACTGGGATGCTGTAATAGACAATAAAGAAATATGAGTTGGGAAAGGAAAACATGGTCAAAACATCTTTTCTTTTTCCTTTTACTAACTTATTTATTGATACTTCTTCATAGATATGCAAAAACACAAATCCATTACAAAGTATCTTTTTATAATATACTAAGATAAAATAGCTACTTAGCCAAAAAAGGAACAAAGTCAGAAAGAATAAAAGACAAGAACAGGAGAGAACTGAAGAAAAGAAAAAGGGAAAGAAAGGAAAAACTAAAGAAAGACAGAAATGAGTCAAAGGACTTCCAGTTCTCTGTCCAGCAGCAACATATAATATCCATTCCTTAAAATCCAACCATTCTACCATCTACAAACCAGTCTTTTTTCAATCTTCAAATCCAGATATTACAAGTTCGCATTCTTTTCTTGCACAAAAAGCCCATACGAAATTTCCGATGCTTAACAGATGCCAGTAATGATTTTTCTCTAATTAAACATGCTAACTTTGCCATCTCAGCCAGATCCAAAAACACCATTGCCTAATTGTGCGGCAGCATTTTGAAAAGAAAAGAAAAAAGAAACCAAGTTTCCAGTCCCTGTCAACACATCACTGGCGCAGAACACGGTTAGGTGGTTCTTTCCCCCTTTATTCAGGTTGCAGCTGGTTTGGGCAGAGGGAACACATCCAGCACAGTATTTCACAAGATGTTGCAGGAAATATGAATTGTGGCTAATGTTATATGTACGCCAGTTCCCAAACTTGGGATGGGAGCCCACTAGACGCAGAGTAAATGTGTGTGTACACAGCCTGAGAGCCAGCGTGTGATCACAAAGCTCCCGCTAGGATCTTATAAACCCCAGCCACATCCATGTACCAACTTGGCACCGTCCTCCTCTTCGCTTTCCCCCTGCCCTCCCTATGCAGTTTGAAAGAGGCTCCGTGTGGCCACAATTTCGTGATGATCTGAAATCCACAGAAGCCTGCTTTTTTTAAAACTGCTGGACACCTAGCAACTACCCCCCCCCCAAACTCCAGACCTTTTGCTCTGATATAGCAAGAGGGAGTGAATATGTGGACAGAAGGGGCTGGAGGCGGGAGAGAGAAAGATGCCTTGTATAGATGCCACCTCTCCCATCTCACAGCTCTTTCCTGCTGAGGAAGATGGTTTCCTAGGAGACTAGCAGCTTCTCCCCATACTGGGGGTAAGGAGCTTGTGTGTGTGTGTGTGTGAGAGAGAGAGAGAGAGGGGGGGGGGGAGAGGAGGAACCATTTACAGGTTTCTCCCTGACAGCAGAGGTGCTAAATGAAGGGAAATGTATTCAGTACATGCAGCGAACCCCCCAGCGAGTGGGATACATGGCGAACAGCGGGAGAAAGCCCTTTAAATAGAAGAGCATTGCCATGGAAACAGCCCACCTGCTTGAGAACGACTTGACCTCGAGAACCAGCCCCTCCCTGCTCTCCAGAGCACCCTTTGAGCTATCACCTCAGGCTGAAGCGAATGCATTTTATGGGGGGGGGGGCAGCAGAAATGGGGAGAAGTCAGGGGAAGGAATTCTATCTTTCAACCAAGTAGGGGAGGATAAATGCCAAAGCGGAGAATATAATTTGATTTATTTATTTTTGACGTGGAGTGGAAAGAAATGTCTGAAACAATAGTTCGGAATTTAGCAAAATCATAGGGGTTGCCAAAACTTGCAATTTTTTTTATTTTTTTTTAAATAGCAGTGCCATTATGATGGCAGAAGCCAATTTCTTGATTAAGAACTTCCAAGGGGACCAGCCATGTTTAGACTGTTGCAGCAAAAAAACAACAAGTCAAGAGCCCTGAAAGCTGCTGAATTCAGTATGGCATAAGCCTTCGAGCAAATGCCACAATAAATGCACTAGTCTTTAAGGTGACACAAGACTCTTTGGTGTTTCTGATTCACTGGATTAGACATGGCGTATCTGCAGCAGCAGACAGCCAGATGTCCCTGAGAAGTCAAAAGTAGGCAACTGAGCGGCTGGGCCATCGCTTGCTATTTCCCCCCAACAACCTGCAGAGGTATACAGTGGTACCTCGGGTTACATATGCTTCAGGTTACATACGCTTCAGGTTGCAGAGTCCACTAACCCAGAAATAGTACCTTGGGTTAAGAACTTTGCTTCAGGATGAGAACAGAAATCGTGCTCCGGCGGTGCGGCAGCAGTGGGAGCCCCCATTAGCTAAAGTGGTGCTTCAGGTTAAGAACAGTTTCAGGTTAAGAACGGACCTCGAGAACGAATTAAGTACTTAACCCGAGGTACCACTGTACTGCTTTGAATTGTGGAGGTTCCATTTGGCTTGTCATGGCTACTAGACCTGCCCCCATGACTATATCCTATCCTTTTAAGAGCAACCAACAGTGAAGGCAAGCGCTAAACGATTTGGCAATGAATGGAAGAACTATGCATTTCGTGAAGAAAGACTCGAGGGGAGGATTTAGAAGAGGCAGGCTGCATGCACGCACCCCTCAGTTCCACAAAAAGCCAAGTTTTGGGTTGAAGAAACCCAAATGATGAATTTCAAATTCACTTTGCAGATGATGGCCTTGATCCAGGTAAATGAGTCATGGCTGAGCAGCGGAACCCAAGTGAGTCATGGCTAATTCATTCCCCCAGTTGCAGGGGGACTGCGATGACTAACCTCAGATGTCTTGGGGACGATGTATATTTTCGGGTCTGTACTGGTTATCTTTGCATACTTAATTCTGCGTGCAAAATTTAGCTTTTTAACAACTGGGAAATGCTTGGCAAGGAGCGGGCGGGAAGCGAAGTCATAGGGGATGGGTCCACACTTGTACCCATAAGGCTAGGCAGTTAAGATCTAGACTTGGATTACAAATAGACAGTAGGAGCAGGACTAGATTCTAGGGAGATGGAGCAATGTAAATTTGAACTTCCAGTAGATTCTCCCTATACAGTGGTACCTCAGGTTACATATGCTTCAGGTTACATACGCTTCAGGTTACAGACTCTGCTAACCCAGAAATAGTACTTCGGGTTAAGAACTTTGCTTCAGGATGAGAACAGAAACCGTGCTCCCGTGGCGCAGCGGCAGCAGGAGGCCCCATTAGCTAAAGTGGTGCTTCAGGTTAAGAATAGTTTCAGGTTAAGAACGGACCTCGAGAACAAATTAAGTCCTTAACCCAAGGTACCACTGTATATTGGGAAGTGGGCTCTCCTGCTGCAGCCACGAAGGAATAAGTTTGCTAGAGAAGAGAAGAGAAGAGAAGAGAAGAGAAGAGAAGAGAAGAGGAAAACATGGAAGCTGGAGTGGACAGCTCATCCCTCTCTGTATCCCAGCAGCACTGACATCTGAGTTTGTTGCAGATGAAAGCTGGGCTGCTTCCTGTTGCCAGTAGCAGTGCAGGCAGAGAGTGGGGAAGTATTCATCTATTTTAGGCTTGGAAAACAATTTGTTTTCCATACTCCACTTGTGGGCTTCCCGGAAGCATGTGGCTCGAAACAGGATGTGGGACTAGCTAGATGGGGCTTCAGTCTGAAGGGTTGTTTATATATATATATACATTTCCTATGGAACATAATCTAGGCATATCCTTTTCTCTGCTGTGGTTTCGGATGAATGATTGAACTTTCCTTTCCTTTGCTATGGTGCTTAGACTCAAGGCAGCGCAAAACAATTTTCTGCAATTCCCAGAAAATACTCCTGCACTTTCCCCCCTGGTTTTGGTGTGGGCTCCTACAGTGTAATGTGTTTTATTATTCCTTTCTCCTTTTCCTTCCCTTCCCTATCCATTCATACTATACTGACCAAAGAGAGCGAATGCAACGATGGTGTTAAGATGGTGCTGTGCAGGTAATAACTTTAATAAACCAACACAGTGGCTTCAGAACAAATTGACATGTGACTCATCCGCTGTAGGAGCTACCTAGAAGCTGCCAGGCCCAGCCATGCCAAGCGCAAGATGGGTATTCCCTGCTGCCCCCTGCTGGCACCACAGTCTCCCTCCCCCGCCTCTTGTGTGTCTGCTTGCTATTGTCATTGCTTACCCCCAGGCTTGCAAAAGCCGGGCATCTCCCTCACGGTGTCATCTGAATCCTGAGCTTCTTCCTCTTCCTCCTCCTCGTCTTCATCTTCCTCGTCCTCCTCAACATCCTCAGGGTAGTCATCATCCATCCAGGAACTGTTGGATTCCAAATGGCTTTGTGCTAGGCGCTGCACAGCTGTCAAAGATCGAAAATTCGGCAGGTGAGATTTGCTAGGAGGGCTCAAAGAGAATTGGGAGTTTGGAACTGGAGAACCTCGAATAATGAATTTAACTTCACTGACACCTTGTGAGTTACTGCTGTCTTGCTCCTGACTCCCATCTTGAAGCAGCACCACATTAGACTCACAACGGCAGCTAAGGGAGATCCTCTGGGCACATCAACCTCTTTCCCCCAGCCCTCAATTATCATCCTCTTTCCTTCTTCTTGATCCTTACAACCTCTTCTGGCAACACTCAGCCCATCCAGATTCCAAACCCTGCATGCTTTTTTATTCCTCTCCCCCCTTGCCCTTTGCCTCTCAGGTCTCCTGCTGTGTATAGCAACTCTGGAAGATTTCCATCCACTCCAAGCAACCTTCTCCTGCTCTCACTATAAGGAGGCCTTGAAATAGCCTATCAGTAGTGAGCACCTGAAAAAACAGACTGAGCAGGCTCACAGCAGGGACCTAGCCACACTCTCTCCCACCCCAGTGAGATGTATTTTCTATTGAAGGTATATTTTATATATGTATTAGCATGTGCAAATCCATGTCCTTGTTCTCTTCTTGGTGCTGAATTTCCTTTTTAAAAACAAAACAAAACACAATGTGTTAAGTTCCCACCCTAGTAGGAAGTAAAATGTCTGCAGAAACTTTGCATGAATCGCCAGAATTTATTAAAGCGACCTGCAGGGAAACAATTAACATTTTTTAAAAGGCCAGTGGGTCGAAATAAATGTATAAAATCTAATACATATCACCTGGTTGACCTCACAGAACCATCTGCCTTGGCGTCACCGAGATGGCAAACCTGAATCTGAGTGGTACCACTTCAGAGTACAGGTAGAGACGTCCATGAGATTGAAATAATAATAATAATAATAATAATAATAATAATAATAATAATAATAATAATGATGATGATGATGATGATGATGATGTCCCCTCATGTCATGGTGAAGGTTCTAGCTACCCTTCTCCCTGACATGCTCATACCCTCCAACATTTCTCTTATGAAAACTGGGACATCCTATTCCATAATAATAATAATTTTATTATTTATACCCCGCCCATCTGACTGGGTTCCCCCAGCTACTCTGGGTGGCTTCCAACATATATTAAAACATAATAAAACATTAAACATTACAAAAAAACTTTCCTATACAGGGCTGCCTTCAGAAGTATTCTAAAGGGGGTTGCATAACTCCATACCCTTCAACATTTCTCTGATGAAAATAGGGATGTCCTAAGGGAAAGCGGGACATTCCAGCATCAAATCAGAAACTGGAACTGCTTCTGTAAATCCAGGACTGTGGGGTCCTAGGTCGTACAAGCCTAAGACCATACCTGTTTCTTTGGCAAATCCAGAACTGTACAAGAAGCTGTGGCCATGTTGCTCCATTCCTCCCCACTCTCTACCGAGTCCTATTGCCCAACCTCCCCTCCAGCTTTTGGGGGGTCACAGAAGAAGCTTGTTTGCTTCATCTGGCTGGAGGGGAGCAGAGCATGGGGTAAAGGGACTGAGTGGGGAGAGGAGCAAGAGAAACCACTGGTGCAGCTTCCACATCTGCAGGTCTGTTAAAACTGACAAACTCCAAAGCAGACATAATCTCATTAATAACCCAGTCTCTCCTCCTACTCTCCCCCTGCTGCCAGAAACACCCTGACCCATGGCACTGCAACGTTCCCCCCCCCCCAGCCAAAACGACCTTTCAGTTTTCTCAGAGATACCACAGTGTTATAAATAATTTTATATCTGGCACCTTCACCCTCAGCAATCAGAATGTCCCTAAACATTCCATGGCAGCTGAAAAGTCCGATTAGCAAGGTTGTTGGGGTTTTTTTTTAACCTTATCCCTTTTTCAATCACAGAATCTCTGAAGGCGATAATTTGAAACACTGCCCACAATAAGAGCACCTTAACATCTGACAGACGAAACTTTGGTTTTGATGGGATCAAAAGAACATTGATGTGCATTTATTTAGAAAAAGAAGAGATTACTTCTTTGAGAAAGTACAGGCACGCAGGGTAGGGCGGGAATTTTCCCACACCACCTGAACTGGCTTAAAGTTCTATAGAAAAGTTTGCACAAAGGGGGAAAATGGTTTCCTTGTTCAATAAACTTGGCAGGGACCTAGTCCTCAGTGAGGAATGTGATTCGCCTTGTTTGGGGAAGATAAATAGCCACAAGGGAGAGAGAGAGAGAGAGAGAGAGAGAGAGAGAGAGAGAGAGAGAATGAATCTTTTCCTTGTTCAGAAGAGGCTTTTTATTTGGTAGTGTCAACTTTTTCCTCTTCGTACCCTCTTTGCAGACACACCTTCCTTTGCTTTCCTTTACACAAGCCCTGCTGTTTGCTTACCAAAGGTCAAACATACGGTACTTTAGACCAGGGGTAGGCAACCTAAGGCCCATGGGCCGGATGCGGCCCAATCACCTTCTCAATCTGGCCCACGGACGGTCTGGGAATCAGACCCCCCCCCCAAAAAAATAGTCCGGCCTACCACATGGTCTGAGGGACAGTGGATCGGCCCACGGCTGAAAAAGGTTGCTTGACCCCTGCTTTAGACCTCATCATTCATCAGCTAAGGTTTTGGGAGGGGGTGGGGGGCTGAATTTGGAAGTTTGTATATATGGTGGAGTTAGGGTGGCTATGTGTCCTAATTTAAAGAGGATAGTCCTCTATTTGAAGGGCTGCCTGACCCCAGTCTGGTTTAAATGATACAATACGATATGATACGATAATTTTTATTGTCATTGTCCCATACAGAACAACAAAATTGAAAAAAATCTACATTCAAAAACCCACAAGCCTGCTATCCCAGCCTGGTTAGCCCCTAAAAACTCTGATACCCCATAATTGAATACAATATACTCACATAAAGACTACACTGTGTTTAAAACCAAAATTGCATTTGGATAGAAACTGTTTCTCAGGCGGCTAGTCCTAGTCTTTATAACCCTGTACAGTGGTACCTCGCAAGACGAATGCCTCGCAAGACGAAAAACGCGCAAGACGAAAGAGTTTTCCATTTTTTGAGTCGTTCCGCAAGATGAATTTCCCTATGGGCTTGCTTCGCAAGACGAAACGTCTTGCGAGTTCTTGCGAGTTTGTTTCCTTTTTCTTAAAGCCTCTAAGCCGTTAATAGCCGCTAAGCTGCTAAGCCGCTAATAGCCGTGCTTCGCAAGACGAAAAAACCGCAAGACGAAGAGACTCGCGGAACAGATTAATTTCGTCTTGCAAGGCACCACTGTACTTTCTTCCAGAAGGCAGAAACTGAAAGAGATCATTTCCTGGGTACACACTATCCTGCACTATCTCTGCAGCTTTCTTATGGCACCTGGAAGCATGGATTTGATCCAAGGTGGGAAGAATGCACCCAATTATTCTCTCCGCAGTCTTTACAACCCTGGACAGCATTGTTTTTTCCTTGACCCAAGCCACACAGAGAGACCATAGGTTAATACACTCTCAACAGTACAATGGTAAAATGCCATCAACGGGTCCTTTGAGAGATTATTTTTGCCGAGGATTCTAAAGAACCCTAGGAAGGCAGGGAGCAGGACAGACCTTGAAGATGCCCATCTGCAGGTAGCAGCTGGACAGCAGCCTGAGCAGCCACATAGGTCACATGCTCTGTGTTCCACACTATGCTGAGATCATAGAATTGCATCATAGAATTGCAAAGTTGGAAGGGACCCTGAGGGTCATCCAGCCTAACCCTCTGCAATGCAGGAATCCCAACCAGATTATATATGGCAGGTGGCCATCCAACCTCTACTTAAAAGCCTCCAAATAAGGAGAGTTCACAACCTTCCAAGGGAGGCCCTTCCCCTATCAAACAGCTCTCACTGCCAGAAAGTTCTTCCTGATGTTAAGTTGGAATCTCCTTTCTTGTAACTTGAATCCATCGGTTTGAATCCTACCCTCCAGAGCAGGAGATAACAAGCTTGCTCCAACTTCCATGTGACAGCCCTTGAGATATTGGAAGGTGGCTATCGTAGCTTCTCAGCAATCCTTTGACTGAAAGGGACAGGGGTGCGTTTAGCCAAGTCGTTTATTTATCCCGACAGTGTGGAAATCCACCTGCCATCCTGATGGAGGTTGCTGGGGGTGGGGAGGGGTTGCTTTGATTTTAAAAACCTGTTTATTTGGCCAATGACTGGAGCCCTGGGGCAGGCAGGAGAAGAAGGGCTGTAGGGCAGATCCACATCATCATTTAAAGCCCATTTAAGGTACAATGACCCCCAAATAATTCTGGGAAGTGTAAAGGGTGCTGGGAATTGTAGCTCTGTGAAGGGGAAACTGCAGCTTGCTTGTGGGTCAGAACGTAAGCTTAAGGCTCATGTCGACATCCCAGATTTGTGCATTGTAGGGAGGACTTAAGAGTTACTTGTGTTTGCATTAGCCAGGGACAAAGGCCGCATAGAGCTAAGATTACAAGGCCACATCCCTCCATTGACAGCAGGCTTTTGCAAAGTCTGCAGAAAGGGTGTTTCCCCACATGACTGTGCTATTGAGACAGGGGTGACCAAGACTAGATAGAAGCCAGGGCAACATGAGCTCGAAAAGATACCCATGCAAAGCAGAGTGTCCAGATGCGACAGGGAACAGTTTTGCAGAAGAGGGAACTTCACCAACGTCTGCTTGTCTGGCTGAAATCCCACCTTCTGCACAGCTATGGAAGGTGCAAGGGCCTTGTCCTCTTTTGCATTTGCCCCCAAAGCCTTAAACTAAAGTATGGAGAATCTTAGTTTGCCTAAAAGTATCCTTAAGCCTCCTAGAGCAAAATATACATTCAGAGGCTTAGTTTGGTGAGAATTGAGAATGCACTTCCAAAGTTAACGTTAAATAAATTACTTCTGGTAACTGAGCCACCATAGCTGATGGAGGGCCGTGAAAATTTGTGTCCTGGGCTTTTTAGACTCGTCTACCCATGTGCTATCTGAAATCAAAGGGGTGCATTGGTTGCCAGATGTAATTTCTTTTCGGCTCTCTCCTACCCCACTAGAAACTACAGGATTGATACAGATTGTGGCTAATGCCATGTAAATGCGGCTTCAAAAATTAAAAGCACTGGGTGCGGAGGAAGCAGTAATGTGAACATGCGCTTTCCTCTTGTACTCTGGAGAGTGTCATGCACACAAAGACATAAATTCCACTTATAATGCTGGCACACATGCCCTGGGGAGGCAGGTGGGCCTGCCCTAATTTTGACAGCCATCCGGGTATTTGCCCTGTAAACTGCTTAGATGGGGTGAATAATATATGCCACACCTCAAAGGAAGACAGGGACATAAACACAGCAGGCAGGGTCCTGTCAGCAACAGCTTAAGGAATGCTAGTAAGGAGAAGCAAGATGCTATATGGCTATACGATACGTTGGGAGGTTGGCAGCATGTTTGATCTACAGCAGTGATGGCCAAACTTGGCCTTCCAGCTGTTTTGGGACTACAATTCCCATCATCCCTGACCACTGGTCCTGTCAGCTAGGGATGATGGGAGTTGTAGTCTCAAAACAGCTGGAGGGCCAAGTTTGGCTATCACTGATCTCCGGAGTAGCAGGGCAGGGGAGGTGCTTAATCCTTTCTTTTTATGCATCGGTCACCTTTTGCTTTTCATAGAATCGTAGCACTGTAGAGTTGGAAGGGACCCTGAGGGTCATCTAGTCCAACCCCCTGCAATGCAGGAACCTGTTTTCCGCCAATGTGGGGCTCGAACCCATGGCTCTGGAATGGAGAGTCTCATGCTCTACCAACTGAGCTAATCTGCAGGCATTTCCATCTGTGCCCATGGGGCAGGGGAAGACAGGCACCTATATCATTTCTCCTCCCCACCACGTGAATAGGAAAGCAACCGTGGGGAGGAAGGGGGGGTTAGTGGGGGAAATGGTTGGAATGCAAAGGGATAAGCAGTTCTTCCAATCTGATTCAGGCTTCCACAGCTACTTTTAGCTATTAAAAAAAGGGATTAGGGAGCAGTACTGCTGGGTGACTGTGTATGGTTCCTAGACACCGCTTTTTCAGGGAAAAAGCGGGTGAGCTCTCCAGCTCCCCACCACCTCGCATTTTATCTCATCATCGTTATGTATTTTCCACCCCTGCCAAATCAAGGGAGAGCGGACAAGCCTGGCTGTGGGCAAGACTACAGCTCATTACTTCCACCTCGGCCTCAAGATTCCCCGCTACCCGCATCCCAGTTCTCCCTGGGAGGGAAGGAGAGATAAGAGCCCCTTTAAAAGCAGCAGCCACGAAACAATGTAAAAGCTTTAGGTATGTGTGGGAAGGCAATGTGCCAACTCCCCCTCAGAAGATCAAATAGCTTGGGGAGGGGGGAGAAGAAGAAGAGAATTAGAGAAAGACAGGTGCGAACAATAGGTGCGGGGGAGTGATGATGAGAGCAAAGGCTGACGGGAAATGGATGAGTGCAGCACTTTGTGGGGGGCGAGCAACTGGCAGTGAGCATTCCCTGTCGGAGAACAGGAAGGATGTGAAACACACACACACACACACACACACCATTCTGGCATGCGGTTTCTCACATTCTTCTGACAGGCAGCGCATTTCCAGTACCGGGGGCATGTGCACTCCAAACACTGCTCATCTCCAGCCCCCAGCCCCCCAATTCTGGCTTCATCTATCAGCCCAGTCTATTTACTCCTTCGCCTAACACCTGTCAGGTTTGCGGCACCAGCCGTTTACGGCCAATTGAGCCACTGCCTGTGAGATGGGAGTTCGCCTTCAACCCATGACATGACCCAGGCACCTATCTAAAAACAGCACTGGCTCAAACCAAAGTGAGCTTCTCTTCCTGGGGAGAATTCCCAGAGAGGCCTGAAGGGCCACATCCAGACCCCTCCCGGGGCCACATCTCCCTGTCCCAGTTTAAAGGCATGTACAATGTCTGGATTCATCCCTATTTGCTTCCACAGAATTTATCATAGAGTTGAAAGGACCATGAGGGTCATCTGGTCCAATCTCCTGCAATGCAGGGATCATTTGCCCCAAATGGGGTTTGAACCCACAACCCTGAGATTACGAGCCTCATGCTCTACCCAACTGAGCTATGCGGGGGGTTGCCGGTCTTTGTTGAACATTTGATCTAATCTGTCCTCAGGGTGGCTGGATGATAACGAGCATTCATTCGGATTTGCTTGTGGGGTCTTTATAAGTTTTCCTGTTAGTCGCTGTTTCAAACCACACCTTTCAATGCATTTCCTTGTTATCTTTCTGCATGGCAAAACAAACTTATTTTTTTTAGTGGGTTTGCTTTTGCATATGTACAGTATTTTGCCACATGTCCTGGATGCAATAATACTGCATTGGTGGTGGATTTATATTGGACTGTCCACACATCATTCAGCTTTTTTTGCAGTGCCACCATGGCATTCCGGCATTACAGTGGTGCCTTGCAAGACAAAATTAATTCGTTCCGCGAGTTTTTTCGTCTAGCGAATTTTTCGTCTTGCGAAGCACAGTGTCGGAAAAGTTTTGGAAAAGCTTCAAAAATCACCAAAAACCTCAAAAAAGGCTACCACACCGCGTTCTATGAGTTGCTCCTCGAAGTCAAGTCGCAACTGTATTAACGGTGTTAAGAAAAAGGAAACAAACTTGCAAAAAACGCAAGACGTTTTCTTCTTGCGAAGCAAGCCATAGGGAAATTCATCTTGCGAAGCAGTTCAAAAACCGCAAAACCCTTTCATCTAGCGAGTTTTTCATCTTGCGAGGCATTCGTCTTGCGGGGCACCACTGTATTATGGTCTGGAAGGGCACTCCTGCGCTATAGTGCAATGAAAAGAGGACATTCCCTCTCCCACCCCCTCCCACCCCCTGAACATTTGTTATTAATAATAATAATAATAATAATACAAAGTTGCAGGATTTCAGCAGAAAGCTACTGGACATGCCCCGATTGGAGCAAAAGGCCTATGTTCACCCAAAACATCTGCAGGCACAAACAATACTGAAAGTGCGGTGGTATACAACTGCCCTGATACTATCATGAGCAGAAATCTCCATGAATGCACAATACAAAGGACATTTGAAGGGGATCCAGAGCTCTTTCATCCACTTCAATTGCACAAACCTAACGTTGTATCACACTCTTGAATCCTGCCTGAAAATTACTGACAGTCTGGTGGTACCCACAATCATAATCTTAGCTAATAATATAGAAATCGTCTTGCAGATTTTTAGAGCACTCTCATGTACTCTGCTAATTTCTATATAGGTAAAACTCTTTTGATTTCCCGATTCCTGTGTTCATTTCAGTTGTTCCTCTTTGCATCATTTCCCACTTTAATCCGCCTTTCTCAAACACCCAGAGTTGGATAGAGAATTCCTGGCGCAACCCTCGTTACAAGTTCTTCCCTCCCTGCCCTCCCCATCACCACCCAAAAGTGGCCTTGAGCCTTAGAGAGAGTCGAGATTCCTGCTGTGGCCATTCCCTTTCTCCTGGGACGGCCTCCTCTCCAGGCTGCGTTCTGCAGGAAACGCTGCCGATTATTGGCAGCGCTCATGACACAAACAGCAGATTGTGGGAAGAGGAACGCAGCACAAGGGAAGGTCTTTAAATAGGGCTTTGTTGTCAAACACATTGGCCTCCAACTGCCTTGGCGCTTCCAACCTCCGTTTGGGAAGTTAGCGCCACTTGTCACTCAGGGGGTGGGGAAGAGTGGATGTTCTTGCTGCTGACCTTAGTGCTAAAACTGGAAAATGCAAACGACTGGATCGAAAGCTCTGCGTGTGTGCGCACATCCATGCTTCGACCGGCTGCCTTTCATTTCTACCAGGTGATGTGTCAAAGTGAGAAAGAAAGGGCTTGCTTTTGTGAAGGGATGAGTAAGGACTGTCTGTTGAAAGTTGACACAATGAGAACTAAAAGTCGGTGGTAAGAAGTCAATGGCAGCCCACTGCTGCATAGATATCAGCAGCACTGGGGAATGCACAGTTAGAAGTACAAGGTGTTGGAGGTTCGAGGCTCAATTTAAGTACAATGTGGGGCATGTTTTAGAAAAACCTTGCCTGTATGGTGTTCCAATATTAGCATGCCAGGGATAAATGGCCCAGGAGACTGTGATATTAATGTATGTTCAGTGACCAACACTTGGCTTAACTGTGATGCCAATAACATGTTTTCCTAACGTGACCGACAGCGAGTTTAAACATAATTTAAATTGAGTCTGGCTCCCAGAGCTTGGAAGGAGATGCAGTGACAAACTGACGCTTAATGTGTGTCTCTATCTCTCTTTCTCTGTGTAAAGTAGGTAATAAGAAGTGTTTGGAATACCTCCAGAAATTCCAGGTATTGCGCTTTCAAGAAACCAGCATCTGTGATCCTCGTCAGCTGTTTCTGTCAACGTTATATTTTGGAAGGCAGCAGCAGAGAGAGGCCTTCCACAGCAGAGACCTTGATGTTAGTTTCAACAGACTCTGATTTCATTGCACTGCTGTTAAATGTAGCTGCAAACCAGAGTTCTTTGGTTTTCCCATTCAAAACGGAAGGCCTGTGTTTATTTCCTTCCCAAGGGAGCCAAGAATTTCTCAAGTCAAACCCAAGTTTTGCCTTCAGATCCCTACTTGGGTGGGAGGTTTTTAAACAATGCCAGAATATGCTCTAGTGAGGGAGACTTTATGCAATGATTTCAACGTGGATATTTCCTTGAGGAAATATGTAACGGAAGTATCATTGATGACGAAGAAGGGTCATTTACTTTTGCATCTACTGTGGGAGGGAGTCACACTAATTATAAACTTCTTCTGGTATGTTCAAAATGCATATCAGCCAACATTTCTTTGATGAAAACAGGGACGTCCTAAGGAAAAGTGGGACATTCTAGGATCAAATCAGAAACCATGGTGGCTTCTGAAAATCCAGGACTGTCCCTGGAAAATAGGGGCACTTGGAGGGTCATCTTTTGTGGAGGACAAACCTGATCATGGTAATTTGCCATTAATTTTCAGAGGCCTTTTCTTGATACCAACATCTACCCCAAAGGAGCCTGATAGGGTTTGGGGGTATATCTAACTTAAGGCATTTGAAATGAAGCACCTACTTAAAGGGATCCAGGCCAGCGTTATGAATTCATCTCAAATTGAGAACTCTCTGGCTCAGATTTTGCATGTTGTTAATCGCATACAGTTCTGAGTTCCCAACATTTTCATATCTATATATTTGTTTGACGGAAGAAGCTGCTCATGCGTTGCTTAAAAAGTGGGAATGCATCACACACAAAGAAAGAGGGAGACTTGCATAAAACAACAAACACTCTGTGAGGTGAGTGAGGCTGAGAGACTTCAGAGAAGTGTGACTGGCCCAAGGTCACCCAGCAGCTGCATGTGGAGGAGTGGGGAAGCGAACCCGGTTCCCCAGATTACGAGACTACCGCTCTGAACCACTATACCACACTGGCTCTCCAGTGGTAGGGGAGCGGGTCATTTAATCCTCCTCCACTTCCAAGTTGGGCCTTGCTTGGAACAGATTGTCCTTAAAATGTGACCTTTTGGAAAGAAACAAAACTTTTATATGTTTCTGGCTAGAGCATTTAAAAGCTGCATGGCTTAAGGAGAAATGCAGAGAAGTATAGTTCATAACAGGGCTGCCAACTTGAATAAAATATTGGGGGGGGCGGCGGCAGGTAAGCCCCTCCCAGCATAACTGATCACAAGATGTAGTGCAGGCACACCATTTGAATAGCAATGCTCATCAACATGGGGGCGTGTGACCCCCACAAATATTTTATTGGGGGAGCTGAAGGGACCTCAGCCCCTAGGAGCTGTCTTCTATGGGGGTGAGGAATCTCTAGCCTGCAGGCTAGATTTGTCCTGACACGGGTCCCAGTTTGGCCTGTGAGGCTGTTTTGCCCAAACCGTGCCCACATAATATGTGACGGCAGGCGTAGGGCAGGCTGTACGACCAAGCTTCATATGGGGAACTTGACTGTGCAGCTGATCCCTGCAGAAAGTAGTCCTGAAGTCACCACCCAACAGCTGATGGGTGACTTAAAAGTCTGCTGCATCAGCTTCAGGGCTGAGTTCTCCATGGGGCAACTCAATCCTTCCAAAAGGATGCTTGGAGTCATCACTCTTGCAGCTTCAAGCCTGTTGATAAGCAGTGCTTCAAAGCACTGCATAGAGCTTTGATCATCGCCTGATGCCATTGTGACATCATCAGGTGACTGACAGGTGGGTGACCCTGCCCACCCTTCAAGGGGTAGGGGAGAATAAGGTTCTGGCTTGCTGACCAGATCAGATTCCCACCTCCCCATTTTATATACTGTATACACACACACTGCTATGAGTCACCCCATCTCCCTGGCATCTTGGTTCTGTTCATCTGAAATGAAGAAAGTCGGCGCAAGGTAATGCAAAGTTTGGTTCATGCATAACCCACCCACCCGCCCACACATATTCCTTCCCTTCCCCAGCATTTCTCTCTGTGTGCCCAAGGTCACCTTCGCTGCTATGGAATGGTTAGCTTTCCGAGCAGATGGAGTTGTCAACTCTTTATGGAAAAAATATAAAAATAAAAGCATAGGGTGGGAGGAGAGGGGGCACCTCGCATATCCAAATCAAGTGCGTGCCGAGTCTGTTTCCTTAGAACTGCAAGTTCCCCGGCAGCCTGGGGGGCGGGGGCGGGCGGAGGGAGGGGTAGCAGCAAGGGAGTTTCATGCAACTGTGAGAAAGAAGAAGAAGAAGAAGAAGAAGAAGAAGAAGAAGAAGAAGAAGAGGAAGAGGAAGAGGAAGAGGAAGAAGGAGGCGGCATTTGCAGTCAATGTTTTTCTGGGGAATTATGCATGGACTGAAGTTGCAAGTGGAATTTCTCTCTGTCTCTCTCTCTGTCTCTGTCTCTCTCTCTCTCTCTCTCTCTCTCTCTCTCTCTCTCTCTCTCACACACACACACACACACACACACACACACACACACACACACAGTTAAAAAGGTAAAGGGACCCCTGACCATTAGGTCCAGTCGTGGCCAACTCTGGGGTTGCGGCACTCATCTCACTTTATTGGCCGAGGGAGCCGGCGTACAGCTTCTGGGTCATGTGGTCAGCATGACTAAGCTGCTTCTGGCAAACCAGAGCAGCGCACGGAAACGCCGTTTACCTTCCCGCCGGAGTGGTACCTATTTATCTACTTGCACTTTGACGTGCTTTCGAACTGCTAGG
The DNA here is from genome assembly GCF_964188305.1 of Podarcis bocagei. NCBI lineage: Eukaryota > Metazoa > Chordata > Lepidosauria > Squamata > Lacertidae > Podarcis > Podarcis bocagei. The sequence goes on from NC_138138.1 coordinate 28,258,317, forward strand.
TTGGCAGGAGCAGGGACCGAGCAACGGGAGCTCACCCCATCATGGGGATTTGAACCGCCGACCTTCTGATCGGCAAGTCCTAGGCTCTGTGGTTTAACCCACAGCGCCACCTGCGTCCCAATATACACACAGTTAAAAGGTGTTAAATTCCAGAACTTTGTGTGTATGTGTGCAGATGTATCCAATGAAGTCAAATGGTGGGCGATTCAGGACAGACAGAAGGAAGCCCTTTTGCACTAACACTTAAAACTGCAAGTCACAAACAATTCAAAGCTACCTTACCTTTAAGAGAAGGTGGGGTGTAGACACAGGGGGCATTCCTTTTGTTTTTAAGGTGGTAGCCTTCACCCAAAGCTCTCTAGGAAAAGAAAACAAGAGTCATCAGGTCAAAGGCACAGCTCTCCAAAGATTGCCCAAAGAATGGGGAATGTGACAATGAACAATATTTTATTTTCAACAAATCAACATATAAACACTTGTTAAATTAAAATATTGGCTTTGATCCAGGATTCTGAGTGTGTTTCGATAGGCATTTCTTATTTTGTTTTCAGCGGCTGCTCCCCAACTCTTTGACATTGGAAATGGCTTTTGAAACTTGTCGGTTTTCAACACGGCTATCGAAATTAATTAAATTTATATACTTCCCTTCATCAGGAGACCACAGGACAGTTTACAGCATAAAACACAAGATAAATTATATAATAAGAGTAAAAGGAGGAGAAGATAATCACACACACACACACACACACACACACACGACCATAAATTGATTAACAGCTGAAGGCCTGGTTGAAGAGAAATGTTTTTGCTGGGCACCTGAAGATATGCAATGAAGAAACCAGGTGACCCTCCCAGGGGAGAACATTCAGCAAAATGGGAGTCACCACAGAAAAGGCCCATTCTTGTGTTGCCACCCTCCAGACCTCCTGTGGAGGGGCACACAAATAAATGCCAATGTGATGATGAGTTCATCAGTAAAATCTGCATAAAACTGCAGGTGATAATTCGGATGCAGGGAAAGTGCACCATGTTTTTCGATAATATAGCAGTCATAATCTAATAAGAGCAAGAAAGGAAAAAGGCACTTCTAAGGGGTGCCTACTGCCTGCAAGGTTTTTCGAAATGCTTGTTTTCTAAATATTACAAAAACGGGTCTAGGCTAGGATAGGCGGCATAGTGCCCTCCATATGTTGTTGGACTACAATGCCCATCAGCCTCCAGCCAGCAAGGTCAATGGTCAGGGATGATGGGAGTTGTAGTCCAACAACTTCTGGAGAGCACCACCAGATGTTTTACCCTAGAATGGGAAAATCCAAAGTATTATTATTATTATTATTATTATTATTATTATTATTATTATTATTATTATTACAGGGAGAACAGGGGCTGGCATTTTGATACTAATGACGTTGCGTGGGCTCTGCCAAAAAGTTGCATACACAAGGAGCTGTTGTCAGCCCACAATACACACCTGTCTGGAAGGAACCCCTAATTCCTATAATTTAATATCCATGATGCATTTAACATTCAACGTTCTATGTTGCTATGCCCTAAAAGCTCTGCGTAAGTGTTTACTGCCATGTCACTGGGAGAAATCGGAAACTCAATTCAGTTTGCAGTTAAGGACATGTATATCAAACCGAAACAACACGAGAGCCAAAACTCAGCTATCCTTCAAAACTTGCACTTCTCCGAATTTTGTGAAACAGTTCTCTAACAAAACAAATTGCTCCAGAAACCTGGAGAACTGGGTTTAAGACTGGAAGATGAGAGAACTGAAACTGACCAGTCTTTCAATCCCTAGTTATGGGCTCCTTGCAAGTGGTCACTGTGATAATCTCTTGATCTCTTGCTAGTCTACTTTCCAGCAAGGACTGAGGCATCCCCTTTCATTCCAAGGAATGGGAATCTTGGCCCCACTGGCCAATAACATGACTTCCTGTTTGGAAAGACACAGAGTCGTCCTAATCTGACACTGGTGTACTTTCCTTCCCAATGCCAAATATGGTAAGTGGTCAGATGAGTGTAAGCAAAACACACCACAAAGACTCCCCAAGAGAATTTTTATAGGGTCAGAAGCATCCTGTAGCTGTTCAGGGTGTCTCAATAAAACAAAGGGAGAGGGGAGAGTTGCTATTTTTAAGTTTCCTTTGCAGTGTCTGGAATTACCTTCGGTTTTCCTTAAATATGTTTTCCCTTTGTTTAGCGATGCTTGTTTTGGCTGTAATGTTGTTCTCGGCAACCTCAAAACCTTGCCTGAAAGACTGCCTCATGCACAGCGCAGAGGCAAAACCACAACAGATTTGGAAAGCGGCGTTGAGCCAAAAGGAGGCAGGCAGTTGCTTTCAATACACAAGTGCCCCATCTTTCCTGCGGGATAGGGGTGGCGGAGAGAAAATCATACAAAAAGGTTTGTGAGGATTTGATGGGAGGGGGGAGAAGGCATCCTTGTTGCCAAGACAACCAGGCCTACACATTGCCTGTGATAGTTTCACTGTAGCGTCTTATGTCAAGGAAGAGCATGTTGAACATGATGCCTCGGCAGTGGAGATGCATTTACTTTCCCCTCATGCCACGAAAGAGGGCAATGCAGTACCTAATGGTGCTAATGACACCATCACATTCACAACATTATCCCCGATCGGCTGGGATCACGTGGTGATGGAGAAGAAAGCCTTTAAAAATACACATTGACTTTGTTTTTTCACATCACTCGAGCTCCTTTGAGCTCATGAACTTTGTGAAAAAACCAAGATTGCATTTCTATGTTATAAAATGGAAAGTTAATAAGTATTATTTTTTAAAAAACATGCACACACTTTGACAGGGGAGGAGCCTTCATAGGAGCCAACTCCTAGGGGCCAAGGTCTCTTCGCACCCTCAATTAAATATTTGAAGTGGCCGCCCCCCCGTTGATGGGTCTTGCCATTCAAATGGCATGCATCGATTATGTGATCTTGTGATCGATTATGCAGGGGCGGTTATTACCTGGACTACCCCAATATTTTATTCAAGTTAGCACCCCTGAGAGCCTATGAGGTGTAAAGGTTAGCACGTCAGACTAGAACCTGGGAGATCATTGTTCAAATCCCCACTCAACCCATGAAGCTACCTGGTTGACCTTGGGCCAGTGGCCTAGCCCACCTCACAGGGTTGTTTTGGCGATAAAATGGGGAAGGAGGAAGACCCATGTGCCACAGCAAAGAGCTTCCCTTGAAGGGGAAATGGGATATCAATGTAATAATAAGTAGTGAAATAAACATTATTGTAAGTTAATAAATGCAGCAGCAGATGGAGGGAACAGTGGCTGTGAACAGCTGCAACAACAAAAAATAATGTAAAGCTTTTTTTTAACAGTAAAGAGTTTTATTGGGTGTAGGGAGAATGTCCAAGGAGGAACATCTGGCACAGGGCAGTTGACCCACATCGGTAATACTTAGAGGATAGTGACGACACCTGTTTACCTCAGGGAAAAGAAAGGGGTGGTGTGGACAGAGGCATTCTGGGAAAAGCAGGAGCAGGGTTACTGCTGAAACAGTCCCAGGGATGATCCTGAGAAGTGGCAGAAAGTGTACTTCTCTTGAAAAAGATAATTTGCTTTTGTCCTTCTCACCAGTGCTGGCCCAAGGCACGGTGGGACCCGAAGCAGAGCCCTTGGGAAAGTCTCCTCCCCTGAAATGTCTCCTTGCTGCATCATTTAGACACCAAATCTTGCCTTTATCTATTCCCTCCCCACCCCCTTCTTTCCCTTCCCTGGTGCTGCCCAAAGCAGGTCATTTCACTGGCCCCACTTCCTCCCCGAACTCCAGTTCACAGAGAGAATGAGGGTGTTTATGGCGTTAGACAGGGCTTCTTAAATGGAACTATAAATAAATAAATAAATAAATAAATAAATAAATAAATAATATCTGCATTACTAAATTTGCAGCCTTTAATCAGAAAATTAAGCAACTGAAGTGTTAGTTGTTTAATTGGTGATGGAGATATTTGAAAGGCAGGGCTGAGAATTATGTTCACACTTTGTTGAGGTTATTTTGGTTCTTGTGATGTAACTGTAATACAGAATGGAAGGATTTTTATTTTTTTTACATATGTAAAAAACGATGGCCTTTCTTTTGCATTAAACTGTGAGTTCTCACACGTTCTTTCGGTAGCTTAAATATTTCAGTAGCTTTTAAAAAAAGAAATCTGAAAATATATAGATTTTGGAAATAACTTTTACATTTAATTACTCAAACAAGCTAAAACCCAGATGATTAATCGCAGTAAAGTTTTTTCAAAGCAGTTTTTGACTGCTGTGTAAGTTAGCCGTTACCTAGCTATCCAGGTCTGGAAACCAGCAAAATTCTTTCCTTTCCTTTTTTTTTTGTTGTTGTTCACTGGACAAAAGCTCTGATCGCATTTTGGAAAATGTCCATGTTCCCTGCTCATTTTGGGGTTGGGAAACAGGTGAAAAAGGTACGCATTCTGTCTGACCTCCGCCAAGGGCTTTACCTCCCCCCACCCAGAAAAAAAAAGGGGGGGGGGGAAAGCAAGCTGCCAACTGGTGAATGGGGCGGCACACTCAGCGATTAAATGGATAATCTGATAAAACAACAGACAAGTCATGGGGAGAGTTTGAAAAGCAGCCAGTCTTTCTCAAAGGCACTAAGCTTCTGGCTCCTGACTTGCTGTCCCCAGGATCCCATTCCAGAACAGTACTTTGTCGCATATTAAAGAGGAATTTAATGTGATTGAAGATCAAGGGGAAGTCATGGAAAAATGCAAGCAGGAATAAATTTTCTCTGCAGGCTTGGGTGTGTTTGTGTGTGTGAGAGAGGGGTGGGATAAGCTCAAGAGCCAGACTTTCCAATGGGGCATTCTTTGTTTGTTTGAGTAAATTCCAAGGTCTTCTAGCGCAGCAGAATTGCAGATTGCAATGCCCAGGTGAAGGGCATTCAATGAAGAAACGCAGAGTCTCACAGTTGATGCAGTCCCCTGGCCTTCATGTTTCCCTCCCCTCTCCTGCACTTACTATTACAGTGGTACCTCAGGTTAAGAACTTAATTCGTTCCGGAGGTCCGTTCTTAACCTGAAACTGTTCTTAACCTGAAGCACCACTTTAGCTAATGGGGCCTCTCTCTGCTGCTGCGCCGCCGGAGGACAATTTCTGTTCTCATCCTGAAGCAAAGTTCTTAACCTGATGTAGTATTTCTGGGTTAGCGGAGTCTGTAACCTGAAGCGTATGTAATCTGAGGTACCACTGTACTGAAATAATGGCATAACCTCCCAACATTTCTCCGATGAAAATACAGATGCCCCATTCCATAATGATAATTTTCCTATTTATACCCCACACATCTTACTGGGTTGCCCCAGCCACTCTAGGCAGGTTCCAACATATACAGTGGTACCTTGGGTTACATACGCTTCAGGTTACAGACGCTTCAGGTTACAGACTCCGCTAACCCAGAAATAGTACCTCGGGTTAAGAACTTTGCTTCAGGATGAGAACAGAAATCGTGCTCCGGCAGCGCGGCAGCAGCAGGAGGCCCCATTAGCTAAAGTGGTACCTCAGGTTAAGAACAGTTTCAGGTTAAGAACGGACCTCTGGTACAAATTAAGTACTTAATCCAAGGTACCACTGTATAAAAATGTAAAAAAATATTAAACCTTTTTTTTTAAAAAAAAATCCCTATACAGACAGATCGGGAGTCAAATAACTCCATACCCTCCAACATTTCTCCAATGAAAATAGGGAAAAGCAGGACATTCCAGGAAACCAGAAACCGGGATGGCTTCTCTAAATCAGCTAAATCCCTGGAACATAGGGACACATGGAGGATCTGTAATGGGGGAGCTTGAAGGATACCTAGCATCTGAAGAAAGGAAGAGTCTACCTCTGCTTTCCAAAGTCAGCCACCTTTTTCTCTCAGCAACAGGATTATTCAGTTCAAACTGTGTCCTGTGTCTCTCTGCCACCTTTTAGAATGCTGGATTTTTTCCCATGTCTCAGTTCAAAAAACCAAAAGAGCAATTATTCAGGCCACACCGATGGACAGGGTGGCTGCCTCATCTATTTCATCTGGCTTGGCAGAAACAGAAATTTAGCAGGCGAAGCTTTTCTGAGTGTGGGAGATAAGTGACGGTGAAAAGTGTCACGTGCTGGGTTTAAGTTTCAGGCTGCTGTTCAAAGCACAGGGGGTGTCAGCTTTGCCACAGGGGTGGCCTTCCTGTGTGGCAGGAGGGCAGCTGTGCTGCTCTTCTCTTCCCTCTCCATCTTAAAAACGTTCTGGGAAACAGTTGTGTCAGGGAACTGACATCGGAGCGAGAGGCGAAGGGGAGGCTCCCAGATTATGCTGGCGAAGGACCCAGCAGCAGGGGGAGAAACAGCTCAGTAGAGGGGGAAGCCAATCAGCGCAACACCGGGGATAAAGGGAGGCAGACGGGGGAAGTGGAGAAAGGGCTCCAGGACTCTTCACTGGATATCAGTGAGGAGAGCCCAGGTCCTCCGCTACCCACGCCTTCCCTGCGCAGAAAACTCCCGCGCAGTGAGAGGAGGAGGAGACTGGGTGTCAAACAACTTTTATGTTGGAAGAGGTTCAAGAAACGCCCACTGACGGATTCTGCCAGTGACTGAGGCAGCCACCATGAGAAGGGGCTGTGCAGTCAGAAAGTTTTAACAAGGCAAATTAACCCAGAAAGGCACCAGTTTACGCACGAGTAACTCATACCCATTACAAGTTGCTTGCAGACGACCTGCTTACTGAGCATCCAGAGAGGGTAGATTATTTACTGTACACTGAGCACTCATTCTGACTTCACTCTCAGGGTTTGCACACAATGGAGTTTACTGTGTTTTTGCTGGTGTGTTAGCGTTAGAAGATCTCTCTCTCTCTCTCTCTCTCTCTCTCTCTCTCTCTCTCTCTCTCTCTCTCTCTCTCTCACACACACACACACACACACACACACACACACACTTTTGATCCCTCAGTCGGAGGTGCCAACCTGAATAAAATACTGTATTGGGGAGGGGGCAAGTACTGTATTTTTCGCTCTATAAGACGCACCAGACCATAAGACGCACCTAGTTTTTTGGAGGAGGAAAACAAGGAAAAAAATATTCTGAATCTCAGAAGCCAGAACAGCAAGAGGGATCACTGCACAGCGATCCCTCTTACTGTTCTGACTTCTGGGATAGCTGCGCAGCCTGCACCCGCTCCATAAGACGCACACTCATTTCCCCTTACTTTTTAGGAGGAAAAAAGTGAGTCTTATAGAGCAAAAAATACAGGCAGTCCTCCACCAAATAACTGATCACAAGTCATGGCACACATACACCATTTGAATGGCAATGCCCCCAGCCCCTCAAATATTTTATGGGGGTGGTGGTGGTCAAAGAGATATTGGCCCCTGGGAGTTGGCTCCTATGCCTCAGCTTTACAGAAAACTGCACAAGCAATTTTCAAAAGCCCGAGTGTGGGCTTTTGCAGACTTCTTGGGTGGGGAATTTTCTTTTTTTAAAAAAACAAACAAACCCCAAGCACAGCTATCTATATGCACACCCTGTAGGTACTTAACTGGCACAATAGAATCAGCAAATGAGAAGGCAAGGACAAACACAAAAGGGATTGCCTACTGGTGTGCATGGGAAAGACCAAAGTTTTGCTTCCTATACAAATGTAAATAGATGCAGGGGTGGATTTTGATTAACAGCTAAATAATGCTCAAATGTGGACAAATTTTTACACTCTTCTTCCCTTACTTCTTCCCTCCAAAGGGTTCTACCCTCTCCTGTGTCTGTCAGGTTTGTGGGGCCTCTGGGCAACGGGCCCTGGGTGGGCCCCCTCTTCTGTCAGTGGGCCCGATGGACTTCCTTAGCTCCAAGCAGGAATGGGCTGATGGGTCTAACCACACTTAATTTCTCACAGCGATATTAGGTTGGGGGCACTGTGGGGGGGAAAAGGGGGCTCAATCTAGTCACCTGCTGCTTTTCAGAACATCAGGCCAGAATAATGATGATGATGATGATGATAATGGACCCCAAGGTATCAGTGGGTCTGCCAGAGCGCTGGGGCCCTGGCAACTGTCTCAGAGGTTGCCAAGAGTTGATGCCTGCTGAAGTTTCTAAATGAATTGCCGATCTGAGCAATGCCGACCTGAGCAGAGACGCCAGTCATGTGCAGCCTGCTTTGAGGGTGGATAATTCTGCTGTGATTCTGTGACAAGTGTGATTGAACGTTCTGCTGCAGAGATGAGGGAGAATCAGCAAGCCAGCGAAGGCTGATGGAAAGAGGCAACCTCAGAGCAGGCACCCATGCAGGGAGCGGTGGGTGGACTCCATGCAGGCCCCCCAGGGCGCCCCGCCCCACCCTACCCTGCCCAGCTCACCCCGCCCCCATGGATGGCTTGCTCTGCCCCCAGGCGCCTGAGCGACTAACTACACTGCTGCAGACTCCACTGTATCAAGTACCTAGGAGCCAGCTAGGGCTGAAGCCCTTTCACCCCTCCCCCAGTAAAACATTTGAGGGGGCCTGCCCCCCAGCCCAAGCTGCCATTCAAATTGTGTGCATGCGTTGCATCTTGTGATTACAGTGGTACCTCTAGATACGAACGGGATCCATTCCGGAGCCCCATTCGCATCTAGAAGCAAACGTAACTAGCGATGGCATGTCTGCGCACGTGCACGTTGCTTTTCGCTGCTTCTGTGCATGCGTGTGATGTCATTTTGAGCGTCTGCACATGCGCAAGCGACGAAACCCGGAAGTAACGCGCTTCGTTACTTCCGGGTTGCCGCAGAGCGCAACTCGAACGCGCTCAACCTGAAGCACAATCAACCCAAGGTATGACTGTATTTTATTTGAGCTGGCACCCCTCATCAAGTATTTTGGGTTCTGTTACGTATTTACTTGACCTCGCCACAATGATTTATTAGCATGCACTGGCACAAAGTTTGAGAATTCCTGGGTTAATTCATTCCAGCTCTCCTGTGAGTTTCCTCTTTGCTAGCTAAGGGCTGCTATTCAGCACAGTGCACGAAGCTAAAGGCTCGTCCACACTCCTGTTTGTCCTGGGCCTGGAAAGCATGGGTCCAAGTGTTTTTCTGCTTGTCCCATGCTTTCCAGACTTTCCCTCACTCTTTAGAGCTAAATCGGAACAAATGGCAGTCTGCAGACAACCCAACTGCCATTTGTTTGGATTTAGCACCAAAGAGTAGGTTCCCCTAGGGGTGGGGGAGCAGTGGGGCAAGCAGAGGTGTAGATAAACCCTGAGTTGCTCACCATTATTATTAATAATAATAATATTTATTAAACTTATTAGTCACTTGTCATCTGAAGGTCTCCAAGTGATTTACAGCAAAGAAAAATACACAATACATAATATTATAGGAGGAAAGGGGGTATCATATCATACATTAATTTTACAAATAACATCTGTGGGTGGGGGACAAGCTACATAAATAGTAGCGAGCAATATTAGCAATACTCAAATGATAAACAAATAAATACACTGATCCACTAATTAGCAAATAAACAAAACCTCAACCTCTCCCTATTTTGAGAATTATTCACCTTGAACCAACAATTCCCACCCCCCATTTAAGAAGAAGAAGAAGAGTTTGGATTTGATATCCCGCTTTATCACTACCCTAAGGAGTCTCAAAGCGGCTAACAATCTCCTTTCCCTTCCTCCCTCACAACAAACACTCTGTGAGGTGAGTGGGGCTGAGAGACTTCAGAGAAGTGTGACTAGCCCAAGGTCACCCAGCAGCTGCATGTGGAGGAGCGGGGAAGCGAACCCGGTTCCCCAGATTATGAATCCACTGCTCCTAACCACTACACCACACTGGCTCTCATGCGCTGTCTCTGAGACTCATGCAAGCAGAAGCTTGAATGCTGCGAAAATGCAATATTCTTCAAGCAGAACCATTTCCCCACCCACTGATTTCATAAAAGCCGGAGTTTTGATTTCCACGTTAAACAGTTCACCTTAAAATGTTCTAAGCCTTTGTTCAGAGAAGCAGTAAGGAAGTCAACCACTCCTCCATATTCAGGAATTCTGCCTCCTCACACCCATAGATACTTGGAGGGGGAGGCTGGCTGTGATTACGCAACAGCACTGAGGGGTAGTAAGCACCCTGCACTTATTCAGAAGCAGCCTCCTTCCTAGGCAGGCACACACACACGTGCAGAGTGAAAATGCACACCGTTTTGGGCGGCGTATAACATACTCCTCCAGAATATAGTGCAGCAATGCTTTTCAGAATGTGTTCTGGAGAAAACTGGGGCACCTCAGAATACTATCATTATGTAGCCAATGAGATCAATGATGGGGAACAAGCCTCCCTGAAAGAAAGCTGGCGTGCCATTACTGTGAAATTTACTGTGTATTTTGGAATGCTGTCTGTGCTTTATGCAGTTGGACACCTCTTGAGATATCCGAACCAAAGTCTTCATGATGGTTCCTGAGGTCAAGAAGCAGGTTTTTGTCCATGTTTGGATACGATGGGGCACCATTTTAAATTAAGATGGAGGGCTGAAGCTTTTGCACAGCACTGATTTTTTGGTTTCTTAGAATTCCCAAGCAATGCTGAGTAAGAGCAGTGCTGGATTTATGTATAAGCTAAACAAGCTATAGCTTAGGGCCCCAGTCTTTGGGGGGCCCCAAAAAATTTAAAGACTAAAAAACCTGGATGTACATTTCCAAAATACAAGATAAAAAACAAATAAAATAAAACCTACATACAGCAACAGTGTTTTGTGTTGTGTAGGCTCCTATGAAGTAAGTAATGGGCCCCGCCTGCTAGGCTGCTCCCTAAAATATCACTGGTTGTCTCATTTCTATATATAGGGTGCCTACATTCTGCATGGACTGGTTGCATGGCGTAAATTACCATATAGCATATATTCAACACAAAAAACAGTGACAATTTGTTGTTGACAAAGGACAGCTGGACATATAAAGGGCCCCATGACCTTCAGTAGCTTAGGGCCTCATCAAACCTAAATCCAGCCCTGAGTAAGGAGGCAGCAGAGCTCTGGCATCCCATCAGCGGCCTGGCACCGCCTTCCCAAAGCCCAGGAAGCTTCTGCCCTGTTTAGGGAGGGAGGTGCAATACTCCTGCGTGCACAATGTTGACCTTAGACTGCACTTGGAAGCTGGCGCCTCTGGCCCTAGCTGTTCCCCTTACGAAAAAATTTGCCGCACACCACAGCACCTAGGAATCCTGCCTGTGCAAATTGCCATTCCATCAGGATGGAAGAAAGCTGAGATACAGTGGGCGCTCGGGTTGCGAACGTGATCCATGCGGGAAGCACGTTCGCAACCCGCAGTGCCACGTGTGCACACGTGTGGGTCGCGATTTAGCGCTTCTGCGCATGCACAAGCGTTGAAACCCGGAAGTAACCAGTTCCAGTACTTCCGGGTTCGACGCGGTGCGCAACCCGAAATCGCACAACCCGAAGTGTCTGTAACCCAAGGTATGACTGTATAAGCATGACAGGCAACCCAACATCTCCAGGAATCTCTGGGGACAAGGAATTACTATTAAACCAGATATGCCCTTGTAGCCTTTTTCACCCAACTGCTCCTTTCCTTTGCATGCCTTCTTCTCCTATGTATAACTGGTGATACTGACCTGGTATGGAGAACCTTCGTCTTCTGCAGCGAGCGGGTGAAGAAAGAAACAAACAAGAAAAGAGAGCAGTGTCAGTAAAAGCAAACAACAGAGAGGCGTAGAATTGCAATCTGAATTTCCGCAATCTGAGACAGAAATACCCAATGTGGCATCCTCTAGACGTTGTGGAGGACACCTTCCATCATCCCTGGCCATTGGTGGTGGCCGCTGGGATTTGCAGGCCACCAGGTTGGGGAGGCCTGCTCCAGGACACCGGGAGAGGTGCAAAGGACTTGATTCACGTTCATAGGCATTTTGTGGCAAAGTTGTGCTGGTGGCACAGGGCGTCTCATTCATGCATTCAAGCAACCAGGCAGGTGACCACTTGGCAACTTGGCTGTGCGGAGGCAGCTTGGCACAGCAATCTATTTGTGTGACTGGCTCCCCGCATTGGGTTGATTTCAACAGTGCCTCTGCAAACCATGGGAGCTCATCAGCATGTTTTTAAACCACCCCAAACAGCACAGTGAGCCGCTTACGCAAATAGCTTTCCTGCATGGCATTGCCTGCAGTCGTGTTCAGAGAGTACCTGCTCAGCTGCTTGGATTTATGAACCAGGCTGGAATGTTTTACCTCCTATTCAGCAGTAATAACCTGGTTAAATCCATTATGCCTAGCGTGGGAGCAGCTGCCTCCCTGTTGAAGCTTCATGGGGTCCACTGATGAATGGAGCTATTGGTGGGCATAAGTCAGTGAAAGCCAAATACGTAGTCTTTTGTAACTGTGCCTTTTTTGTGGAGAAGCCACCCCACTCGCAATCCAACGCACAGGCCTTTCTTCAAAATCAGGCCCATGTCAGCAACTGGGAACATAGACCCGCCCCCAATTGTTCCTATTTTCCAGGGACAGTCCCAGATTTTCAGAAGCCACCCCAATTTCTGATTTGACCCTGGAATGTCCCGCTTTCCCTTAGGACGTCTCTATTTTCATCAGACAAATGTCAGAGGTATGGAGTTATGCAATCCCAAAGCCCAGGAGATAAGAGACCATACAACCTTTAGAAGACATCTGAAGGCAGCCCTATATAGGGAAGTTTTTTAAAATGTTTAATGTTTTATTATGTTTTTATATGTGTTGGAAGCCACCCAGAAGGGCTGGGGTAACTCAGTCAGATGGGTGGGGTATAAACAGTAAAATTATTATTGTTATCTAATAGGAAATCCCTATTTCACTGGAGAAATGTTGGAAGGTATGGGGATGGGGTAGAGCTTCGTTTCATTGCCAAGCCTGACTGCTGAAATGGCCTCTTCTCCGTAGCTCCTTAAAGAAGCATCCGGGCACTCTGCCCCACCCTGTTTTTGGTGGAGAGCCTCTGGCTGCCCAGCTGTTGCTGGACTCCAACTCCCAACAACCCCAGCTTACAAGGCCAATTGCCATGGATGATGGGAGTTGTAGTCCGGCAAACATCTCGAGGGCTACAAGGTTCCCATCCCTGTTTTTAGATCAGCTGAGCATGGCGTTTAGAACAAGGAGAGGACTCAGAAAGGTGGAACTCTGGAACTCACCCTCCAGTGGTTAGCCAAAACCCAGGTTTCATCCTGGGCCTCTGCCAGACCTTTTGGCTTGGAAAAAATGTTCAACTGCCAGGGATAAACAATGCTCTCTCTGTGTATCTTGTTTTCTGAAAATTATCTTCACGTTTAAAAAAAATACTGTTTGTGTCTTGGTTATGAGCTGCCCAGATCTTCTGTGTGAAGAAGAACCTCTCCAATTAAACGTGTCCATGATCCCAAGAGATCGCAACCATACTTAATGTGCCTGAGCTCCGCAGAACCCGTTTCTGTATGTTGGGCCACAGATCGGTGGTGGAGCACATTCGTTGTTTATGGAAGGGCCTGGGCCCAGGCATCTTCTGACAGGGCTGGGAAATACTCCTGCCTGAAATCCCCAGAGGGCCATGGCTTGGTTAGAGCAGGTGACGCTGAGTTGGATAGGCCAGTGGTTTGAGTTGGTACAAGGCAGCAATCTGCATCTCACACGCTCCTTTCCATCACCAGTATGCAGTGGCGTAGAGTGGGTTGTCAGCACCCGGGGCAAGGCAAGTAATTTGCGCCCCCTAACCCGTGGATTTGCGCCCCCTAACCCGTGGACTTGCGCCCCCTAGCCCTAACCCCCAGATGTTGCGCCCGGTGCGGCCGGCCCCCCCTGCACCCCCCACGCTACGCCACTGCCAGTATGTAACCACCTGGAGTTTAGATCTTCCAGAGTTAAAGCAATGGCTTATGGCAGGGGTGGCCAACTTCCAAGAGACTGCAATCTACTCACAGAGTTAAAAACTGGCAGTGATCTACCCCCTTTTGCGGGGTTCAGGTCAAACTTGTTGAGCTTCTTTAGGGAGGAGGAAAGTGACGTTGAGCTTTTTTTAGGAAGGAAAATCCTGTTTTTGGTGGTTCAGATGTTGAGCTTTTTTTAGGGAAGAAAGCCCCGTTTAGGGGAGCCAAAGTTTTTTAGCTTCTTTGGGGGTAGCCACTGATCTACCGGTGATCTACTACAGACATCCAGTGATCTACTGGTAGATCACGATCTGCCTGTTGGACATGCCTGGCTTATGGGAATACGTTAGCAAGGGGTCGCCAATCATGGGGACATTTGCAAACAGGTAAAAAATATAGGTAACCACCCACACCCAGGGACCAAGCACACCTATTTTACTGGCTACAAAAGAGTTGCTTCTTTCAAGTCTAAGGGACTGCGTGGACAGCACAGAAGGTCTCTGTGGGCACATCTTCACCCATGGGCACCACCTCTGGTTACCTCTGCATGAACATGGCTAGGAGTGCATCCTGATTGTCAGGCAGCCAAGGATCCAACTCCCACAGCAGGTTGCCAGGAACGGACAAAACAAGGAAAAGTCCTAACCATCTGCATTTATGCAATATTCACAGAGAGAGGCTTGAGAGTGTGGCCTCTCGGAATAATGGCGTTGCTCTGGGTGAAACCCCACCCCCTCCGTCTCTCCCACTTCCTCATGAGTCAGTGCTATGGGTGCTGGAAAATGCCCTTTGCCTTTGAGCTCTTTGCTCTCCTACTTTCAAGGCCCACCGTGTTCTGGGAGAAAGGGGGCGGGTCTTGAATGCTTTCTAAAGACACTGAGTCCATCAGCTGTTTCTCCCCTATTGCTTCTTCTTCTTCCTCCTCCTCTCCCATTATTTCCCAGCTTTTCCCTTCATCTGCCTCTGAGGTGTGACCTCCCTTAAACTTCTGTTGTCATTCTGAACTGTCTCCTTCTTCTCTGGAAGGGTCAGGCTGGGGAGGTGGTCTGCACCATTCCTCCTCCACCCTGACCCTGACACTGATGGGAGTTTGTTGCAGAACTTCTCAGATGCTTTTGCATCGTGGACATATCGCCGCCACCAATGTGTCTGCCTTTTAGTGGTTCCACCTGGATTTCAGATCAGTATAAAATGACCTGTTGTGTATGTCCACAGTCACAAGTGGATTTTTGTGACGGGCTGTTTGTTATGTGACATTTCTGTGGGTGGGCTCCATCACCACACTGCTGCTTCTGTTTGTTCCTCACCTGAGCACAACCTAGCCTTTTTTGTTCCTTATGGGATGCACAGCATGGAGATAGTGGATGGAGAAAGCCCCCCCCCCAATAATGAAACTGAATGCTGGAAGATTCAGGACAGATAAAGGTACCATATTTTTCACCCTATAGGACACACTTTTTCCCCTCCAAAAATGAAGGGGAAATGTGTGTGCGTCCTATGGGGCGAATGCAGGCTTTCGCTGAAGCCTGGAGAGCGAGAGGGGTCGGTGCGCACTGACCCCTCTCACTCTCCAGGCTTCAGGAAGCTCTCCGCAAGCCTTGGGAGCTCCGCGGGAGTTCCTGTCGGGCTCCCAAGGCTTGCAGATAGCAGCCTGCATCCTGAAGCCTGGGGCGTGCTGCACAGCGCGCCCCGGGCTTCGTGCAGATATCAGGCAGCCCCACAAGCTCGGGGGACAGCGGGGAGGCGGAGCGCCGCCATCCCACTGTTCCCCGACCTGGTTTGGATTCCCTGACCTGGTTTTTTTGGGGGGATAATTATTTCCTCCCAAAAAAACTAGGTGCGCCCTATGGGCCGGTGCGCCCTATGGGGCGAAAAATACGGTAAGTACTTCTTCCTGCAGTATATAGTTCAGCTACGGATCTGGCTCCCACAGGAGGCAGGCATGGCCACAAACCTGGAAGGCTTTAAAAGAGGATTGGACAAATTCGTGGAGGAAAGGGCCATGATCTATGATCTATGTTCTGCCTTCCCCAGTTGAAGCCAGCAATGCTTCCGAACACCATCTGCTGGAAACCACAGGAGAGGAGAGTGCACTTTTGGTCAAATCCTGCTTGCAGGTTTCCCACAGGGTGGCCACTGTAAGAACGGGATGCTTTGCTTGATCCAGCACACTCTTCTTCGATTTTTAAGTGTGTCTATTTCCACTTCTCCTGCCAACCTAGCAGTTCGAAAGCACGTCAAAGTGCAAGTAGATAAACAGGTACCGCTCTGGCGGGAAGGTAAACGGCGTTTCCGTGCGCTGCTCTGGTTCGCCAGAAGCGGCTTGGTCATGCTGGCCACGTGACCCGGAAGCTGTACGCCAGCTCCCTCGGCCAATAAAGCGAGATGAGCGCCGCAACCCCAGAGTCGGCCACGACTGGACCTAATGGTCAGGGGTCCCTTTGCCTTTACCTATTTCCACTTATTGCTGCTTACTAAAGACACGTCTGAATTTCAACAAGGCAGCTCAGAGGAAGTGTTCGCTCAGGACCTCTGCACAGTGCATGTATAATAATCCTATAATAATAATAATAATACAGAGGTCTTGCGAAATATACGTCAATCACAGACTCATAAACACTATGTGTGATATAAAGCCTCCTGGTCTGGAAGCACGCAAGGTCTCATTTCAGAAATTAAGCTGTTGTGTGTTAAGACACCCCAATGTGCGCTGCGAGAAACTGCACTCGCGGGGCCCAACTCTGAGGTCTGGAACGGAGCCAACCACTGGCAAATTCCAGCTGCAGTTAAGCAACAACACTGCTCACCCACCGTTCCGACTGTGAAAGTTTCCTGGCCACATAAACATAGCTGGAGGATGTGTTGCGGAAAGTTCCTTGGGAGGGAATCAGTCCGTGGAATAGGTAGATTCTGTCCTTCATGCCCTGCCTGTCCCTGTACAACAAGGGAGGCTATTGTCCAGAGAAGGAACTACCAAGGGCTGGAAGGCTGTTCACTTCTAGCAAGAGATACTGAGGAACATAGTCTTATTTTCCAGCTGCTTGGATGGAACCTTGAGCACAGAAAGAAACTCCAGCGATGAGCTTTCTTGCAATGCAGTTTGACAAGCAAGGCTTGTTATGGGGAGGGTGGGGGGCAGCGGCTGGCAGTTGCCTCTGCTTTCCATGTTGGGGGTGGTGGTATTTCCCTTCCTTGGTTCTTAGTTTACATTTTCCTTACAAAAGATTTCTGAATCATTAAGTTGTTTAGCGTGTGTTTATGCAGTATATC
Source organism: Podarcis bocagei (assembly GCF_964188305.1). Taxonomy (NCBI): domain Eukaryota; kingdom Metazoa; phylum Chordata; class Lepidosauria; order Squamata; family Lacertidae; genus Podarcis; species Podarcis bocagei. The sequence goes on from NC_138138.1 coordinate 28,275,456, forward strand.
ACTTATTTTTAAGCAGCTAATGTACTGTAGCAGCTAAGACTGTGAACTGGCCAGACTCCAGGCCGGGTCTCACCCCAGCCACAAACGCACTAGGTGGGGAAGGGTCACAGCTGAGGGGTTCATAAAGAAGGCTGTAGCGGGTTCAAGCCCCCGCATCTCCAGGTAGGGCTGGGAAGGATCCCTGTCTGAGAAGTTGCCAGCCAGCACCTACCGGTTTTCGCCAACCTGAAGGAAGTTGTAATTGAAAGCGCCAATAGGGCATCAAATTGACGAAGGCTGACGTAGACTTTATTCAGCAAGACAGACCAATCATCTGGCTTGGTACAAGGTATTTGCCTACATCCCTAAACCACAAAATTCTCAGCTTCTAACTTCTATTCATCTGCAGTTTGGAGATTTTACCAGCCAACCTGACAGAGGTGTGGTTGTTTGGGGAGGGGGGGAGCAGGGTAAGGGACTGCTGATTTATAGCGTTGTATTTCTGAGTTGCTCTGTAACCAGAGTTCTTCGGCTGACGTCGTTTGTACAAATAAAAAAAAAAGTTGTAAAACCAAGCCAATCAAATGTAACAGCTCCAGAACAGCCTTGGGTTACTGGGGTTTACAGGCATCTGAACAATTTTGAAATGTTCGGTATGCATCTTATCATACACATGCAGAGATTTTATAAATCGAGAACAGGAATCGGAAGGAAGGTTGTTTAGCTTATCCCAAAAATATTTAAAAATTTTGTTGTTGTTGTTCTCAAGGAAACAGTGTCTGGATTTTGTTTTTTTGCAAAAGAAGGTCTCTGCCATACAGTCTGTTACCTGTTTTCCTGCCTAACCCCTGCCTGTACCCCTGCTATCTCCAGCTGAAGGATCTAAATCAGGAACGGGGAACATTGTACTCCAGATGTTGCTGAACTACAACTCCCATCAGCCCCAGCATGCATGGCCAATGGTCAGGGATGATGGGATTGTAGTCCAGTGACTTCTGAAGAGCCATAGGTTCCTCACTCTTGGTCTAGATGGGCCAACATTCTGACTTGATATAAACCACTTTTGAATGTTCATATACATATTGAAATGCTGCCACTGTGGACCTAAGGATATCAGAAAAGCCAAAGGCCTGTCTGGTCCACACCCCAGGCCACCTGTCCTCTTCTCCTTCCCCCATCCTGGCCTGATAAGAAGAATTAAGACTCACCAGGGGATGATGTTTCTGACAGCTGGAACAGCAAGGCTGGAGTTGGTCTTCGTCGGCGGATCTGGAACGGAAATCATATGGAGGTTTTGTTAGTTTTGCAGAGGAATATGAGAAGGAAAAAGATGGGCAATGCATTCTTTTTTTTTTAAGGGGGTGAGGTTCTGAGAACACACTACTCCCGCCAATTTTGCCTGTACAAATTCACAAGCCAGGTACCGCAAGGTCTTCTCTGTGAGACAAGACTTTGAGCATGTTTGGGAGCTGCAACTAGGGCCCCATTCCTGGATTTGGGAATGAGCACTGGGACCGCCAGTTTCCCCCATGCCCTGTCCTCCTTCAGCCTTGTGGGCACAATTTAAGGTACTGCTTTTGGCTTCCCTATCCTGTTCCTTCCACGGCCATAGAGGCAAATTAGAGTGCATTCAGACATGGGGGACCACAGAATCATAGCATTGTAGAATTGGAAGGGACCTCGAGGGTCATCTAGTCCAGCCCCCTGCAGTGCAGGAATCTTTTGCCCAACGTGGGGCTTGAACCTACGACCCTAAGCTTTAGAGTCTCCTGCTCTACCGACTGAGCTATAGAGGCTGCATTTGTCTCCCTAGCTGAAATGCCAGCACTTCTGTCCCTGTCCATAACATTTGTTTCTCATTGCATCACCTGCTGCATTACGAAACTGTGGCTTTTTGACCGATATACCACCCTGCCGCTCTACATTTCATTCCCACCGGTGGGTGTGGTGTGACTCAACAGCGGACGTCATCAAACACGTTGTTGCCACACACACCCCACCCTTCATGTGCACGTGCACTTCTGCCCCCCTCCCCAATTCACACAGCAGGGAGGACCTCTATGCCAGAACCACCACCACCCCACATTTCATACTGCAATTTTCCAGGTTAACGGGGTTGCGGACAAAGCAATTAACAGCGAAATGAGTGCTAAATGTCAACTAAATTCTGCTAGATGGCCAGAAGTGGCCTTTACTTAATGTGGAAGGAGATGTAAAAGGCAAAAAAAAATTGATCAGGTAAGGAAACTGGAATAAAGTGCTGTTTTAACACAGCCCTAGGTAATTGCCAGAGGTGCCTGGATTTCAGGGATGCCTCCCTCAGCTATGTAAGTGGCTTGGGAAGAGAGCCCATGCCTGCATCTTGGGAGGAGGCAGCTGAATTGGCTGGCAAGAGCTCCCTGGCATGCCAGAGAACATGACTGGGTCCCTGCTGGTCTCCATTGGCTGCTCAGAGGGGAGGAAATAAAGACAAATCAGATGCGAATGAGGAAAGAAGCAGCCAGCTCAGCTCTTCATATTATTGTAATATATTATTGTTATGCTGCTCAGCATACGAGAAAGCGTTGGGGTGGGGAAGAGTGGGAAGGACTCTTAAGCCCCCCCCCCCCGAGGCCTCCTTTCCCCTCCCTGTGCATTCTTCATTATTTGTGCTTGTGATGATATTGGGGCAGCCTAATAATAATAATAATAATAATAATAATAATAATAATAATAATATGCTACCCTGCTAATCTTGCCTGTGGCTGCAAAAGTTTTGGGGTGCTAACACTACAGTGGTACCTCGGGTTAAGTACTTAATTTGTTCTGGGGGTCTGTTCTTAACCTGAAACTGTTCTTAACTTGAGGTACCACTTTAGCTAATGGGGCCTCCCGCTGCCACCGCACCGCCAGAACACAATTTCTGTTCTCATCCTGAAGCAAAGTTCTTAACCTGAAGCACTATTTCTGGTTTAGCGGAGTCTGTAACCTGAAGCGTATGTAACCTGAAGCGTATGTAACCCGAGGTACCACTGTACTTCATTTTCCATCATTGCCTGTTTGGAAACTTCTTGCTGAAATCCCATCACTTTTCGGGTTACCTCCATTTTATCGTATTCTGCAACATGTTTCTGACACAATCATAGGGCATTGTAGGGAGTGGATTTATTCTGCTTTCATTTGTTCCACGATTCTCCCCCAGTGCTGTTGCTGTCTGGAGGGGCTATAGCGTAACAAAAGCAAGGCAGAAATAAACCAGAACATATGTAGTATGAAAAGTTATGGAATTTCATCAAGGAGTTACAGTATGTGCACCGATTGGACAGGAAGTATGTGACCAACTCTAAAAAACTTTGCAGGAGCAGGCAGCTGGGTTGTGTGTGACGACCCCAAGAGCATCATGAGAACAAATCATCGTGAATCTGAAACAAAGAATACTTCCTGGTGTTCTCCACCTTCTTATCAGCACGTGTTTCTGTCATGGTGACTCTGGAGTCAGGTTCCTCATCTTCAGGGGTTAGGGGTGAAGACCCTGATGCAGAAGGGGAAGGGCATTCAGGGACAGCCCTTTTCAGACATAGGAGTCAACTCCTAGGATCCAAGGTCCCTTTGGTCCCCCATAAAATATTTGAGGGGGCCGGAGCCCCCCAAGGTTGATGGGTATTGCCCAGAGCCGGATTCAGGTTTGATGAGGCCCTAAGCTACTGAAGGTAATGGGGCCCTTCATATGTCCAGCTGTCCTTTGTCAACAACAAATTGTTGTTGTTTTTTGTGTTGAATATATGCTATATGGTAATTTATGGACCTAATAAGTATCTAAAGCCATTTGCACATGTTGCCATGTAACCAGTCCATGCAGAATGCAGGCACCCTGTATATAGAAATGAGCAAACCAGTGATATTTTAGGGAGCAGGCTAGCAGGCGGGGCCCATGACTTACATCATAGGAGCCTATACAAAACACTGTTGCTGTATGTAGGCTTTATTTTATTTGTTTTTTTATCTTGTATTTTGGAAATGTATATCCAGGTTATTTTTTCTTTAATTTTTTGGGGGCCCACCAAGAGAGTGGGGACCTAAGCTATAGCTTGTTTAGCTTATACGTAAATCCGTCACTGGTATTGCCATTCAAATGATGTGTGTGTGCTGTGTCATGTGATCAGTTATGCTGGGTGGGGTTTATCAGGGCCCCCCAATATTTTATTCATAAGCCTGCAAGGCCAGTATCTGTCCGCTGCCTCCCTCTCTCAAGGATGAGGCACTGCCATCATCTGACTGGACTCCATTGCCAAAGACCCAGGAAGACCGAAGGCTCGCTTCTCCACTGCAGTAAAGGTAAAGGATCCCTGGATGATTAAGTTCAGTCAAAGGCTACTACAGGGTTGCGGCACTCATCTCGCTTTCAGGCCGAGGGAGTCTGTGCTTGTCCACAGACAGCTTTCCGGGTCATGTGGTCAGCATGACTATACCACTTCTATACCACAACGGAACACCGTGGCAGAAACCAGAGCGCACGGAAACACCGCTTACCTTCCCGCCACAGCAATACCTACGGTATTTATCTATTTGCACTGGCGTGCTTCCGGACTGCTAGGTTGGCAGGAGCTGGAACAGAGAAAAGGGAGCTCACCCCATTGCGCGGATTCGAACTGCCAACCTTCTGATCGGCAAGCCCAAGAGGCTCAGTGGTTTTGGACTGCTGGGTTCGGACTGAGCCTCTTGGGCTTGCCACTCAGAAGGTTGTCGGTTCGAATCCGCACAACGGGGTGAGCTCCTGTTGCTCTGTCCCAGCTCCTGCCAACCTAGCAGTCTGAAACCACTCAGCCTCTTCTGATCGGCAAGCCCAAGAGGCTCAGTGGTTTAGACCACAGCACCACCCATGCCCCTCGGCCTGAAAGCGAGATGAGTGAGCGCTGCAACCCCATAGTCACCTTTGACTGGACTTAACTGTCCAGGGGTTCTTTACCTTTACCTCCACTGCAGTAATAAGAGGTTATTGGAGAAGGCTGGACCCTTTAAAGCAGCACAGGTGGTGTTAACCGTTAAGCTGCACCCACTGCAAGAAGCATTTTATATTTACAATTTTGTGCAGCTGCACTCATGGAATGTATGCATATATAGCTGACAGCTTTGTGCATCTGACAAGATATTTTCTATAATCCATTCCCTGCTTACGCCAGCTGCCATATATTGGTTAGTCTTCAGAGGTCCAAAAGGATTCTCCTTTGCTTTGGTTGCTGTTAGTACCCCTCTGGGATTTGGAATTGGTTGCTACCAAGATCTAACAGTCTCCTGAGATAGCTCAGTCAGCAGAGCACGAGAGTCTTAATCTCAGGGTCGTAGGTTTGAGCCCCACACTGGGCATTGCAGGGGGTTGGACTAGATGCCCCACGGTGTCCCTTCCAACTCTACAAGGCTGTGGTTCTGTAATTCTTCCCCTGTACTAGCCAATCCATGCTCTGTGTGTGTAAGAGAAAGGAAGATTCACTGCCTTTCAGACTAACCTACCTCACAAAGTTATTGTGGAGAAAAAAGATGGTCTATAAATGCAATCCATCAATGCTGTACAGTCTATAGCCTCAACACTGATACAGTTAAGTTCCACTAGTTTCCATGAGAAAGGTTTAAACACGTGCTTAACTCTCACATTCGAAAGTGCATCTTTCTTACTAGATCGTGGCTCTAGAAATTATAATACAGTGGTACCTTGGGCTACATACGCTTCAGGTTACATACGCTTCAGGTTACACACTCCACTAAGCCAGAAATAGTGCTTCAAGTTAAGAACTTTGCTTCAGGATAAGAACAGAAATCATTAGCTAAAGTGGTGCTTCAGGTTAAGAACAGTTTCAGGTTAAGTACGGACCTCCGGAACGAATTAAGTACTTAACCCGAGGCACCACTGTAATTTCTGTAGCACTTTTAGTGTGCAAATTACATTATGATTATGTGTGTGTGGATGTGGGCGTGCATATCCTTACATACACAAACCCAAGAGATAGGCTGTAAGTATTGGCATTTTACGGATGGTGAACAGAGTTTGCAAGCCAGTGACTTATTTGCTCAACGCCACTCACAGAAAACTTCTGGCCGGAGGCTATGTATACTACGTGGGCATGTGGAATTAACTAATTAGAGAGAGAGAGAGAGAGTGAAATCTGCATCTAGGTAACTCAAATTCTGGAAAAGTGGGCATCTGCAAACACACATATATTTGCTTATTTTGCATCGCACATTCTCTTCGGTTGGTCACAGGGAGGAGCAAAGAGTAGAGAGCAGATGCTCCACCCCCTGATCTCTGGAGATCCTGTTTTTAAGAGCCCTGTTTCTGATTTCAGAGATTCCACCAGGACTTGTCCTCACACTTCCACTGAGAAGTTTCCAAAGCCATAAGGACCAGAAACCATGGTTGTAAAAAAGTGGACAAAAGTTACAATTTTCAAAGTGTTGATTTCTTCGCCGTGTGTGTATGTGTGTGATTGCATGGTTTAAGTGTGAAATTGCAAAAAGCGCAAAGGCAAGTGTGAAAATCAGGGATTTGCATCTGATGTGAGAATTTGCTCATTGGAGTAAAAATAAATGCATGAAAAGAAAGTTTGGACGCACACTGAATGTGGGGTGTGCAGGAATGTATACTTAAATGGCCATCGTGGGATAAAAGTGCCTACTTTTTATAAATAAGCTTGGAATCAGGGATGGTTGTGCAAGAAGAGCGAACAGTGCACATCTGGGCGTGTATGTGCACCTGTGGAAGGAGGGAATAAAGAGCATTTCCAATGCATTAACTGTATTTTCCTAGTTGGGTTCATTAGTTCATTTTGGTCTTGCATTCACAGGTGTTACTTGCATGCAAGTCACTCAAATCCCTACGTAAATACACAATGCTTCAAATACTAAATTCTCTTACTTAGCTGGTTCATACACCCCGCTCTTCAACAGGTTTCTGGGAAGGCTTACACAAAGTTAAAACGGCAATGATGCAAATTACAAGAAAACTCTTAACACGTTTTTTAAAAAGGAGCACTAAAATGCTCACAGCAGAAAAGAGTGGAAGCCACACACATTCGATATAAGAAATATGCATCGTACAAAGGGCATTTCATAGACGCGCTTAACCTGAGGACTCGGAAATAAGTCCCACAGATTTCAGCAAGTCTTCCTTCCCTGTAATATATATATTTTTAAGACCGAAGTTCCTGTGTTTCCCGTCTCTCTGTGTGTGTTAGAACATGAAGCACATTGGATGTGCTTATTTGCATTGCAAGCTGAAAGATTGCCTGCGAGAGACTCCGGCAAATCAGTGCCAGCTCACACTTCCCAGCAACTTGATTCCTAAGTCCCAAGCCGCCTCTGCTGCCCCCCCTGACCCTAACCCTCGTCCCCCTTACCATTTCCACCGCTCTGGGGTCCAGCTGGCTAGGAGGAGCAGGCACAGAGAACTGGATCTTCTTCCTCTCCTTCGGGTCCATTGTAGCAGAGCCCGTGTCTTCTTCCAGCCTACGCCAAGGAAGAGTGCCCCCCACTCACTCTGCCCCTCTTGTGAAGGATGGGGATGGGGGTCTCTGGATCTCTTGCCAGCCCCCTTCTGGATCCAGCTCCCTGGGAGAGACGGACCCCCCTCAACAACAGCAGCAGCAGCAGAGGTGCCCGGTGCCAACTTCCCTCTCTGCGAAAGGCAACTGAGGGTAGCTGAGCTCAAACCTCATTCCTGCTGCGTTGGGGAACTGTGTAGGTAGAGACGCGAGGGCAGGAGGAGGCAGGGAAGAGAGGGGGTGGGGAGAGGAGGGGAGGGGCAGCTGGCTGCTCTCCAGCGGCAATCTGAATTATTTAATCCTCTTCTCCCAAGGCAGGTGGGCACCAGGAGGACTCAGCCTCTTAACAAGCCCTCGGCTGGGTGCCCATTAAAAGGACGCCAGTCAAAGGATGCCAACTGCCCGCCTTCAGCTGTGTGTGTGAATGAGCAGAGCTCTGGAGGTGACGGGGGGAGCAAACACCCAAAGTTGGCTCTTTTGGCAAGGCTTCGATTCATCAGCCTGAGAGCCTCCCCCTTTCTTTAGGTTCAGGTCTTCAGCCCCAGGACATACTGAAATGGAAAGATTTGAAATAATGAGGAAGAAAAAGAGAGTGCCTCTGAACATGTGCAGAGTGCTTTAGTGCTGGCACCTTTTATTTATTACTGTATTTTTCCATGTATAAAACGCCCCCCAATTTTTTTGAACCCTTTTATTAAAAAACAAACAAAAAACAAATCTTTTGGGTTGCCAAATCTCTAGAAGTGAAAATCCAGATGATCAGCGGTGGCAGCAATTTTCTCACCTTTTTTTGGGAGGGGGGCAATCGCTCTCAAAGTTTTTTTAACGATCCATGTATAAGACGACACCCAACTTTTGACAAAAAAACACACAAATAAAGCAAAAAAATGTTTTTTTATACAGAGAAAAATATGGTAATTTTTACATTCACAACCCATGTTTTATATACCCCACAAAGAGCCCCGCAAAGAGCTCAATGTTCTCCTCCCCCATTTTACTCTTACAGCAACGCTGCGAGACAGGCTAGGCTTGAGAGGCACTGACTGGCCCAAAGCCACCTAGTGAGCTCTTTTGACTGAGGAGGGATTAGAACCCTGATCTTGCAGTTCCTGGTCCATAATCTTTTGCACTGGATTATCATACTCCTGCCCTTGTCTCCATCCCACTTTAAAAACAAACTTAGTTGAGAACTTTTGCTTGCAGGGCTGCAGGGCAAACAGAAAAATAGCACACCCCAGCCACCAGTAATTTGCTCAGATACCTAAATCCACCTCTGTATATATAAAGGGGCATGTGAGAATTTTAAGCACACTTTTTTTTTGGTCATGGGTTTAGGCTCTTTTAACTACCTACCTGTGCTCCTACCTCACTTTCACCAACAGGTGACCGCAAGCAGCCTACGAACACCTGGGAGCAAGAGCTATGCCAGGCATTGGCTATGAGAGGGCGTTCCCTGTGCCCCTGATCCAGCAGGATTCGGCTCCGGCTCCGGCTCCCACCAGCTAATGGGTGGTAAAGCCCAAAGGTGCTTTCCCTTGCTGACACACCATCAGGAACAGGCTTTAAGGCTCCTGGTTGTGCATGGGCAACCGTGTCTCCACCTGCCCCATACGTGACATCACAGATGTGACATCATATGACATCATATGGCATGGGGGGGCAGACATACTTTCTCTGGGGTGTTCAAAGTGGTGTACATTCTTCTCAACATCCTCTTTTTTATTCTCACAACAGCCCAGCGGGGTAGGTAAGGCTGAGAAAATAGTGCACTTAATTCTGAGAGAGGCAGAATTCAACAGGTTTCATGTGAATGCGTTAAAACGCCAGAGACAGACTCTTTACAGAAGCCATCCTAGTTTCTGATTTGATCCTGGAATGTCCCACTTTTCCTTCGGATGCTCCTATTTTCATCAGAGAAATGTTGGAGGGTATGGAGTTGCCTGACTCCTGAGCCATCTCAAAGCAGCCCTGTATAGGGAAGTTTTTTAATGTTTAGTCTTTTGTTATGTTTTTAATGTATGTTGGAAGCTGCCCAGAGTGGCTGGGGCAACCCAATCAGATGGGTAAGTGGATTATTATTATTCTCATTGAATAGGACCTCCCTGTTTTCACCAGAGAAATGTTGAAGGGTATGCAGAGCTGGAATGGAGAGCCTGTGGCTCTCCAAATTTTGTTGGACTACAATTCCCATCGTCCTTTGCAGGCTGAGTTGATGGGAGTGGGGTTCAGCAATATCAGAAGGGATATCCTAGACGGGGAGAAACAATGACCCCTTATTTGCCCTCAAGACAACCAACTGGAGACACACTCCCCCCGGAAAGAGCCCCATTTTCAACGTGTCCAGGAAAAAGGTTTAAAAAACACTGTGATATGATATCTCCCCAGAGCACAGCCTTATCCTAATCTCATAACAAAACTTGGACGTTTGTACTGTCTCTGTCCACAGTTCAAACATCCGCTTGACCCCTTTGCCCATTTTCAAGTGGGGGAGGATAAATGCAAAACAAATTGTAATGTGATACCTGGAATGAAGGCTCCCAGCCATTGAGATTTACTCATTTATTCTGCTTTTGTCATTTATTCATTTATTCTGTTTTATCACTAGTGGCTGGGCACACGTTGTACCGTAAAGGCACATTTGCAGCACATTCTATCCCTCAAAGAATTCTGGGCACTGTAGTTTGTTACAGTTGCTGGGAATTGGAACTCTGTGAGGGGCAAAATACAGGCCCCAGAATTTTTTGAGGGAAAGAATGCACTCTGAATGTGCTTTAAAGGTATAGTCCGTATGGAATGCTGACCAGAAAACCTGCTCACATTCTTCTCTGGGTTTTGGGATGTCCCACAATAAGCTTTTTTGTTTTGTTTGATAATTTAAATCATTTTTTTTCTACCGTCCTTCAGCACACCAGATTTCAGGCTACTTTCAGAATACCTAAAACAGCAGAGGAAACCTTAAAAGCAGACCGAGGGCCCTTCCACATGTTCATTATGCCATTGGGGAGGTCATAAGCATCCTGCTTTCAATACTATTTGTACCTGCAGATGTTTTCAGGTGCTTATACTGCTTCATTTCCAACCAGTGCATATCCTGTAACATCCTGCTGAAATCTGATACCGTATTTTTCGCTCTATAAGACGCACCAGACCACAAGACACACCTAGTTTTTGGAGGAGGAAAACAAGAAGAAAAAAAATTCTGAATCTCAGAAGCCAGAACAGCAAGAGGGATCACTGCACAGTGAAAGCGCAAAAAAATACGGTAACTTTCCATGTCACAAATGTTCTTGGTTGGGGTTTTTCGGTCCCACTGTAGTCCGTTCGGACAGCAGTAGCATGGTAACATTGAGGAAGCATCGCAGAACAACAATAAAGCAGAACAAATCCACCACCAATGCACTGTTGCGGAATACACCCATGTTGCAGAATACACCCATAATAAAACATGAGTCTGGAGGGGCCTTACTTGCGTCACTAAGTTTATATCAGAGGGCAAGAATAAACACACCTAAAGGTGAACCACTAAGATTGTTAGGGTACTGAATTCTGTGTTCGACATCAGATCTGTGTGATGAAAATGCAGAATCAATAGGTATAGCCCTGCCTGCAATCAAAGCACTCACCCATGGCTCAACTTTTTCTGTCTGTCATGCTCTGCCTTTTAAAAATCTTCTGTCACCACCTTTTTCTCCAATGTTTTTCATTTCTACATTCCTCGGGAAACAGAGGCTGTCAGCACAATCCTATACACGTTTGCTCAGAAGTGAGACCCGTTAAGTTAAAGCAAACGTGCACAGCACTGCAGCCTGTGACAAAGGATAGCTCAGCTGGTTAGAGTGTGGTGCTGATAACACCAAGGTTGCAGGTTCGATCCCCGTAAGGGACAGCTGCATATTCTTGCATTACAGGGGGTTGGTTTAAATCAGAGCTTTCCAAACCTTGTGTTGTGACACGTTAGTGTGTCGGCTGCAGTGTGTAGGTGTGTCGCACGGATGTTCCCCATGCTTTGCCCGGGGCTGGAAAGTAATTCAGTTTTACTAGCAAACTAGAGGTTAAACTAACCTCTGGTTTGCTAGTAAAACTGAATTACTGTGTCATGAAATGATGCATGTCTAAAGAGTGTGTCACCAACATGGAAAGTTTATAAAGCTCTGAACTAGATGATCTTCAGTGTCCCTTCCAATGCTATGATTCTTTGATACAACACTTTGCCCTCTACTGGTGCCAAGTAATTCCATTAAACGGTGTTGTGGTTGTTTAGTTGTTTAGTCGTGTCCAACTCTTCGTCACCCCATGGACCAGAGCACACCAGGCACTCCTGTCTTCCACTGCCTCCCGCAGTTTGGTCAGACTCATGTTTGTAGCTTCGAGAACACTGTCCAACCATCTCGTCCTCTGTTGTCCCCTTCTCCTTGTGCCCTCCATCTTTCCCAACATCAGGGTCTTTTCCAGGGAGTCTTCTCTTCTCATGAGGTGGCCAAAGTATTGGAGCCTCAGCTTCAGGATCTGTCCTTTCAGTGAGCACTCAGGGCTGATTTCCTTAAGAATGGAGAGGTTTGATCTTCTTGCAGTCCATGGAACTCTCAAGAGTCTCCTCCAGCACCATAATTCCAGCACCATTAAAAGGTGGTGCCCCCCTAAAACAGCTTGCCCAGGGGGCAAGCAGCTCTGGACATTGTGGCATTGACTTACAGCAAGCAAGATGTGCAGAACAAACTGGAAAACCTTGGCTTCAGAAGCCACCTCCACAAACAAGCTTAGTGAGCTTGCTGGCTCCAGTTTAATCCGGGTGGCCCCTTCTAACCCAACAGCCACATCGTTCCTTGTTTGGCTTGGATATTTATTCTGGAGGCGTCTGACAGAATAAAATAAGCCCCAGGAATTGGTTGTGACCCAACAGGAGGGGGGGGGGACACTTGGTGCTGGCAGAAGGGACCTGAGAAGTCAGGGCAACAGCATTGCCCAAGGTGACAGAGGTGTAAGAACATTTCCCTTTGTGAATTTTATTGGTGCTTGGAGAAGTCGTTTTAACATCCCATTGCCTACTACTATTTAGCATTTATTTTGTGCAAAGCAACCAAGGTGAGACCCTGCCCCAGAGAGCTTACCAGTGGCAGGGAGACAATGCAGCCAATGTTTAGTACTTTTAAGTCCCATTGATTGCAGTAGGAAGCAAAAGGATTATAAATGGATGGTTTTCAAACACAACATGCCCTCGGTTTCAAACAGTTAGGGCTCTATTTAAAACGAATGCTAGCCTCTGCTCCAGAAAGGGCACACTTAAGTCATGAATGTCCTTACTTTGGTATAGGCTGTTTTGAATTCTCCTTGGAACAGAATAGGAAACTGGATGTCCCCCATAATCAATATCTGTGTCGACAAGATTATTGGTCACTTTCTGGTTCAAGAGGGTGGGATTTGGGTGCTGTTGACCCTTCCAAGCAGGGATGGGGAGCCTTTGAACCTCCAGAGGTTGCTGGACTCAGTCTCCCATCAGCCCCAGCTAGCATGGCCAACAGCAATGGAAGATGGGAATTGTAGTCCACCAACACCTAGAAGGCCACAGGTTCCTCATCCCTGGGTTAACACAAAGCTCAGGGCCGGCCTGTCCATGGGGCAGACTGAGGCAGCTGCCTCAGGCAGCAGAATTCAAGGGGCGTCTCCATTGCCATGCCCCCTTCCTCTGCCACCAGAGGAGTGAGGAGAAATGGCTATGGCAGCTGCCATCATGATCTTGTGTGACCCAGGTAAGCAAAGCTTCATTGGGGGTGGGCTGCACTTCATGTTGTGTGTGCTCAGGGCGGCACCTTCTCATTTCGCCTCAGGTGGCAAAACAGGATGGGCCATCCCTGACAAAGCTGGTTGGAACAGGACAGGCTTTCTGAAGAAGTCAACTTTCAGGAGGAGAAAATGATTCTGTGGACCTATCAGTTAGGGAATGTGTTATTATCCCTACTATTACAGGAGAATACAGCCTCATCATAAGCCAATCTAATGACCAGGGGGAATATCATTTCCCACTTCTAGGTATGGCAGTCAGGATCTGTGCATGAGCAAAACCCAACTGAATCTTCTTATTAGAAATTTCACAGGGGCCCAAGCTTATCCTGGCAACCAATATTCTGACTTATGGCAGTCCCCGTCAGAATTCTGGTAAAACAGTTTACCACCCCAGTGCCCCCATTCATAAATGTTTTGTGGTGATGTTTTCAAAAAAGAAGAAGAACTCTGCTAGGTTCTGCTGGGTTCCGAGATCTCTGTCCCCTTCCAAGGGATCTCCCAGAGGCAGCAAAATCCCACAATTTGGCGGGCATGATTCATTACAGAACGTTTAGCATGGCTCAGAAAGCAGGGACGAAAGTCCTCAGCAGCTGAAAACTCTGGGATTTTCAAGGCAACTCAACTGCCTCCATGGCTGGCTTCCAACCGTTCTAGCAAGAAGAAAAATATTTACCCTGACAGAAACGTCCAGCCAGAAGCTCCGCTCTGTTTTCTACATACCTGGATTGTTGTCAAAAAAAAGAAGTTTTGTGTGTGGGAGCAAATCTGTCTGTTCTCTTTATATATTTTTAGAGGGATGTGGGCAAATGAGAGAGGATTCCAGGCTGTGGCCTTCTCCGTGTTATAATTAAGCTGCCCTCTTGCTCTGCTGGACAAAATGGGGGAAATATCGCTGCAGCTCATTTAATGAAAGTGCTGGCTCCAGGTTTTGTGAGGGGTGGCAAAACACTCACAAGACACCCCCTTTATCTCTGAGAGTCTACCCACTCACTGTCACAAACCCTCCAAGTGTCCCTACTGTCCAGGGACAGCCCAGGATTTACAGAAGCCATCCCGGTTTCTGATTTGATCCCAGAATGTCCTGCTTTCCCTTAGGATGTCCCTATTTTCATTGGATGGTAGCGGGTTCTGTGTCCCCCAAGCCTAGGAGATAACTAACTCTACAGCCTTTAGAAGACACCTGAAGGCAGCCCTGTATAGGGGAGTCTTTTAATGTGTAATGTTTCATTATGTTTTTATATATTTTGGAAGCCGCCCAGATGGGCGAGCGGGGTATAAATAATAAAATCATCATCATCATTATTATGGAATAGGATGTCCCTATTTTCATTGGGGCAATGTGGGAGGGTATGCTGTCAGTGTTGCCAACTGCTTCTGCTCCTCTGCCTTGTTGGCTTGCTCTTGCCAGGCAAAACCAAGGAGCAAGCAGCCAGTGGCAGCTACCCAGAGGAGGAGGGTCCATTGGGGCAAAAGGGGCACTGACCCACCGAACCCAGTCTGCTCTCAGCCAGCCTCCCTATTTACAAGCAATCTGGAGGCTGTCACTGCCTGGCAGCCCCCTCCCTCTCCTTCGTCTCTGTGTTGGCCTTGCAGAACTCTGTAGTGAAGAGGATGGGAATGGTAGTCTGACAACATGTCCTAGCTCCCCGCTGCTGTTCCACCACGTGCGACTGCACGCAAGGAAAATGACACAACTCCTAAGATTTCCCTGAAAGGCAATGATTTGCCAGGGCCCCCTGGAGAGTATGAGAGATGTGAGAGACATTGAACAGTTCATGCATTCCTTATTATCAGAGCTATGTATAGACTCAGGCCTGTATATAATTGCATATATTTTATATTTTAAAAAACTGCATCCAGAAAATCTATATTCTTTCACTTTAATGAAGAACGTTTAAATTGCAAATGGGGAACCTTAGCTGTTCAGATGTTGCTGGACTCATAAGACATATCAGTCCCAACCAGCATGCCCAATGGTCAGGGATAATGGAAGTTGTACCCTGACAACATCGGGCTTGTGGCGGCACAAGTCGTTCCAACCCACCCCGATTTGTGTCACAGAGGCTGCAATGCTATGGGTGCTTCGCTGGGAGAAAGCCCCACAGAGTAGATTGGGGCTTACTTGTGAGTAAATATGCAGCTGGGCCATGATGGGACTTGGCACAGAAAAGCAGTGGGTGGGTGAAAGGGTTAAACAGCCTCTAGCCTACCTTTCGAAATCCCCCCTCCCCAAGCTGCAGGGGAGAAAAACTGTTGGGCTTTTCTTACATGCATGGTTGTATATAATGTTTAATAAGGCACTTGGTAAACTAAGAGTAACTTTCCATTTTTTAAAATAAATGTTATTGTATCTTAAGTGGAATTTAATAATGCTATTGTTCCTCTGGATTATAGAGCTTCCTCTACCACTGAGATACAGTCTCATCATGTTTGTCCTTTCAACAGCCTATGTTTGGGCTGTTTGCCTGCAGGCAGCTCCTTCCTTTGCACCAGCCCTCAAAGAGCAGTCTTTCATGGATTCCCACTCAGGTACACCATTTCCTGTCCAATGCAAGGCTTGAACAATCTCAGAAAACTCCATCTCTGGGTTTGTTTGTTTCTGCTAGGCCATCCCTACCATTTGACAGAATGAGGCGGCCGCCTCAGGCAGCTAATTCTGAGTGTCATGAAAGGGCATCGAATGGCTAAATAATTTATAGTTGCTGTGTTTTTACTGTAAGGGTGAGACGGGTTTTCTGCCACAGCTTGCCAACATAAAATTTGCCTCATCTTGGGTACGATGCATGTTGACTTGAGAAGGGGGAGTCCCATTTGTTGCTTCTTCATGTGGCCCTCAAGGCCTTTTTGGTGGCCCTCAGCAACATTGGACACCTCACCCCACAGCCTTCCCAAAGCCAAGTAAGCAAGGCTCTGGGCTTTGGGAAAGAGGTATAAGGGGTCTCACAGGGTCCTAGAGTCCTACTTTCTCCTTCCCAAAAGTTAGTTAGCACTTTTCCAGCTTAGGGAAGGAGGTGGACCCTGCCAGAGCTTCACGCCACCTTCCCAAAGCCCAGCGCCTCCGTTATCCGGCTTTGGGAAGGCAGCACGAGGGCTAGGGAGGTGTCAAATTTTGGGCTCCCTCCCTCCCCACATGACCAGGCAGTTCCATCAAAGTACTTTTGCAGCCTACTTGGTATAAAAAGTTGGACCACCCTGCTTTCAGGATTCTTTCTCACTTCTGTTTGTCCCATGTTTTATTCTGTTTGCCATGTTTGGCGGCATTTTTTCATCTCCGCCAAGCTAAGCAGTTGGCCCCTTATCTCTCTCGCCCTGACCTAGCCACTGTGATCCATGCGACGGTCACCTCCAGACTGGATTATTGTAACTCGCTCTACGTGGGGCTGCCCTTGAGACTGACCCAGAAACTCCAGCGGGTGCAGAATGCCGCGGCGAGACTCCTTATGGGGTCTTCGCTGTGAGATCACATTCATCCGGTATTATACCAGCTGCACTGGCTCCCGGTGGAGTACAGGATCAGGTTTAAGGTGCTGGTTTTAACCTTTAAAGCCCTATACGGCCTAGGACCCTTGTACCTACGGGACCGCCTCTCCTGGTATGCCCCACAGAGAAACCTACGGTCTGCAAATAATAACATCCTCAAGGTCCCAGGCCTCAGAGAGGTTAGGCTGGCCTCAACTAGAGCCAGGCCTTCTCGGCTGCGGCTCCTATCTGGTGGAATGCTCTGTCACAAGAGACTAGGGCCCTGCGGGACCTGACATCTTTCCGCAGGGCCTGCAAGACAGAGTTGTTCCGCCAGGCCTTTGGTCAGGGCGCAGCCTGACTCCCTCCTCTGGCAACCTGCACAGAATTTTGCTTAATTGGTTGCCATCAATTTGATTTAATTAATTTTTATAATGAAATATTTTTAGATTGTGTGACTATTTGATTGTTTGATTATTTGATTGTTGTTAGCCGCCCTGAGCCCGGCTTCGGCTGGGGAGGGCGGGATATAAATAAAATTTATTATTATTATTATTATTATTATTATTATTATTATTATTATTATTATTATTATGTGATTTCCAGGCGAGGGTCTGAGAGGCTTTTCTTTTATCCTGCCGCTTTCCTCAGAAAAACAAAATAAAAACTCGTTCTTTACTGCAGAACTGGAACAAAAGAGAAACAAGTTTTCTGAGGATTGACTTTTGTTCTGTTTCAACAGTTAACAGTGGGGTTTTTCCCTGTGGAAAGTGGCGGGCAAAAGAAAAAACCTCTCTGACCTGTGCCTCGAAATTGTGGAACAAAAGAAAGTGCAGATGAGCTCTAAGAAGTCCGCTGAAATATACACCCAATATGTAGCAATGGA
Organism: Podarcis bocagei; assembly: GCF_964188305.1. NCBI lineage: Eukaryota > Metazoa > Chordata > Lepidosauria > Squamata > Lacertidae > Podarcis > Podarcis bocagei. The sequence continues at coordinate 28,293,072 of NC_138138.1, forward strand.
GATTTGGTATGTTACTGCTTTATGAATCTTGTGTATTTTGTGAATTATCAGAGAGCCACCAATAGGGAGCTCTAGAGTAACTAACTGGGTACTAGCAAACAGTGACCCCTATTGCTGAAAGCAGGTAACCAGCAGTGAATGCTTCCACTCAGCCTTTGCACTGTTGACTGAACACCCCCTGCTGTGCAGATAATGGAGAAAGCTCATCAATTGTATCCCTTCTGGCATCCTGACCAACTCTATTATGCTGGTGTAAACCCTGATGCACCAGAAACACAGAATAGCAGCAAATAAAATCCGCTCATACGTCAGCAACTGATAAGACTTGTCAACCAGTTCTTCCAAAGTCTTCCTAAATTATAAAGCTCCAAAATACAGGCCAAAAGAGAACAGGTCTGGGAAGAGCAAGGCATACAATGAGCACCACCAGTGAAGAGGCCCTGCTCTGTGTAGCTCCTGCCCTGTCATTTGATAGGATGCCCATTTGCCCTCCTTCTTGACATGGAATGCTCTCTATTGGAGTCTCCAGGTCCATTACAAAGACCATAAGAAGGGAGAGCAGGGACCTTAAAGTTCCCAACAGCTGTTAATCAAGCAAGCAAGCAAGCAAGCACACAGGTCACCTTTGTCACAGTCAGGACGCCTATGTCCTGGACAGGCCTGCACCCAATCTTGTTTTTGTAAAATCTTGTTTGTCCTTAGTAACCAAAATTATATTATCAACATATGCAAGCAGAAAAGTTGTTTTCCTTCATTTGCAAGGAATCGTACAAAACAAAGTGGCACTAATAAAGAAAAGTTCCAGAGTGGCAACAGAAAGCAAACTAAAAATGCTTTTGCAATTCATCAAAACTATCCAGCATTATTAAGGTATAGGAAAACTGGTGCTATTAAGAGTAATTTTTCTAGTTCGTTAATTGGTTCAGGAACTTCCATGCACATGACATGTGATGCTAATTATTTTCCCCAAGAGTTAAATGAACTAATCAGAGGCAGCTACAGTAGAGCTATGAGATTAAGGTGAGGGTCAGATGCCTTGTCAATCCCAGCAGGTATATAAGAGGATGACCCGGCCTGCTTAGGCCGCAGAAGGTTTACAAAGTTCAGTTATTGCAGAAGTTTCTCAGTGTTAATTTTAAGCATTTTTTAAAATCACCATGGTATTTAACAATAATATCTTATGTTCTTTAGAGGAGAAATTGTGAATTGCAGAATTTTAAATACCCGTCATCATTCTTGGCTTCACTCAATTTTTTTCTAGTTGTCAGGGTGGGGGTGGGGAGCGGCCTCAAAAGTGGAGTAGCCTAGGGCCTCTCCATCTAAATCTGGCACTGGAGACAGCCCATCAACATCTCAAAGGCCACTAAAGATGTTCCAGAGATCACCACAATCTCATGGTTTTAAAATGCCCAGTGTTGACTCACACTAGTAAACATCCTTTCACATGCTTCTGTGTTTTGCCTCTTTTCCCTTCGGTTCTTTGAGGATTTCCCCTTTCCCCAGGATAGTGAGCAAAAGAGCTTCCCATCAGTGGCGGTCCAGAAAGCCCATCGCAGGTGGGCACAGCAGAGGCGTGAGTCACCCAGGGCCCTCTGGAGAGGCAGACTCTGCCTGCATGTTGTACAAAAGCTGGAGGCGGGAGAGAGAAAGCCTGCCAATTATACCTGCCTGGTTATACAATCCTCACAGCTTTGGAGAGAAGCTTGAAAGCGTGAAGGCAGCATATATATATGGCAGGCTCTTTGCAGAACAAGGAGTGCTGTTTTGAAGCCCTATGAGGCTCCCTGCCTGTTCTTATAGGGCTGGCTTACACGGCGAGTATCCCCTACACATGATCAGCCCTCCAGGTAATCCTGGGGAACAGAACTTTGAGCTAAGATTCGGGTTACAGCTGATGGAGGGCGAGGGGAAACCTAGCCTAGACAGCTTTTCGACCTCTGGGTCAGTTGACAGTATCTTGTTTTCAGTTTAAATGTTTGGGCTTGTGCATTTTTTTAATAAACCGGGAATTCTGGTGTGCGTGTTTGTGTTTGGGCGGCAGCGTTGGGGCGGTAAGTAGTAGCATTTCCACTTAGTGTGCATATTTGGACTGAGTAGGTCATGCATGTGCATTAAAAGGTAAAGGACCTCTGAACGGTTAAGTCCAGTCAAAGGTGACTATGGGATTGCAGCGCACATCTAACTTTCAGGCTGAGGGAGCCGGCGTTTATCCACAGACAGCTTTCCAGGTCATGTGGCCAGCATGACTAAACGCTTCTGGTGCAACGGGACACCATGATAGAAACCAGAGCACACGGAAATGCCATTTACCTTCCTGCTGGAGCAGTACCTATTTATCTACTTGCACTGGTGTGCTTTCGAACTGCTAGGTTGGCAGGAGCTGGGACAGAGCAACGGGAGTTCACCCCGTTGTATGGATTCGAACTGCTGGCCTTCTGCTCAGCAAGCCCATGACGCTCAGTGGTTTAGACCACAGTGCCACCCATGCGCATTAAGGAGCCAGGCAGCTGAGCTCAGTCCCAGCACATCCTCCAGCTGCTTTCCCCAAAAGGGTGAGTGGTGGTGACTTGAAAATAGGAAGCCACCTCATGAGGCCATTGGTCCATCTGGCCTACTGCTGCCTACTGTGGTGGATAGCCCAGTGTCTCAAGAAGAGTTATTTCCTAGCCTTGTTCTCTGCCTTCTCCTTTGAAACCAGGGACAGACAGCCTGCAGACTTATATTTTCATGGGGCTCTGGCTTAATATCCAAAGCCTTCTGCCGAGTGATCAGTTCAGATATCGGGCAAAAATGATAATCTCTTCCCCTGGTAGTCTGCTGAGTGGGGAGGAATGGTGGGTTAGAGAAGTGGGTGACAGAAATAAGAAAGAGAGGGATCTGTGGCTGAAATGGAGCATGGAGGGGGTTGGGAGGGAGGAGGTAGCAGAAAGAAGAGGGAGTGATAGAAAAGAGAGAGAATGGGGTTTAAGATATGAGAGGGGATGTGGCTTAAGCCACATTTATCTCTGCCTCTACCCAGTGCTGGATTACAAAATAGGCAGAGTAAGCCTATGGGCCCCACACCTTATGGGGACCCCACAACAACGGATCAAGATAATATTGATTTGATATTGAAAAATATGACAATCAATATTAGAAGATAATTTGCGAGGGGCAGGAGAGGTTTTGACTGCCTAGGAGCCTCCACAGGGTTTAATCCGGCACCGCCTCTACCTGCTCCTGATATTCGGACCCTGTCAGATCACCCTTGAGGGAATGTGCTCCTTGACCACTCCTTTTTGGAAATGGAGGTGCTGGGAGCTGAATCTGGAAGCATCTGAAAAGAAAACATGTACTTTGCCAATTAAGAAATGGGCGGGGGGGGGTTGCCCTTTTGCCCATCTCACTGCCTAGAAAGAGCCGCAAAGGCTAGAGTCCACTTTATCTGATAAAGTGTGAACTTAGTCCAGGATAGATTACGCCTTAATGAATGTGTTGGTCTTTAAAGTGATGCTTTGTTGTTTCCGCTGCAACAAGACTAACACGGCTCCCTTTGTTCCCTTCGCAGCTCTTTTGGACTGCAGTGGCCCCTGAGCAGGCACACCGAGTTGTGTCCAGTATTTGGGGGGGCACGGGGAAGGCAGAGTGGATCTCCCCCCTTTTTTTACAATAAGTTGCCCACACAAGATGTATGTGTTACTGAACTCTGCCCACTTCTCACACCATATCACCTTGAACTGGTTGACTTCAGACGTTTTCCTCTACAGCCAATGGCTCTCTTCCGACTAAAGTGCTAAAAAGTGAGGAGGGAGAGATCAGCTCACCTGTTATAAAAATAAGGCCAGCTTTGGCTAACTAGGTATCCTTGAGATATGTTGGACTATAACGTCCATCAGCCCCAAACGTCTCAAGGTTGCCAGGTTGACGAAGGCCGATTCGACCACAACTCTATGTGAATGGGGCAAGCGTGGAACACATGAACATGATGGTTCCCATCACTGCTGGATTGGTTCTAGTAAGTATGTCCCACAGGCAGTGGCAAGCAAGGTCTTCAGGACTCCATGCAAGAGCTTGGGAGCAGCAGCTTGCCGATCGGAAGGTTGGCGGTTCGAATCCCCGTGACGACAGGGTGAGCTCCCGTTGCTCGGTCCCTGCTCCTGCCAACCTAGCAGTTTGAAAGCACGTCAAAGTGCAAGTAGATAAATAGGTACCGCTCCGGCGGGAAGGTAAATGGCGTTTCTGTGCGCTACTCTGGTTCGCCAGAAGCGGCTTAGTCATGCTGGCCACATGACCCGGAAGCTGTACGCCGGCTCCCTCGGCCAGTAAAGTGAGATGAGCGCCGCAACCCCAGAGTCGGCCACGACTGGACCTAATGGTCAGGGGTCCCTTTGCCTTCACCTATTTCCACTTATTGCTGCTTACTAAAGACACGACTGGACTTAACTGTCAGGGGTCCTTTACCTTTTTTACCTTTACCATGGCACCAACCAAAAGCTGGCCACATCCACACCATAAAGCAGATAGCCTGGGTAAGCTCAAGGATGGACAGGGACTCTGAGGCCTAAGCTGAGTCACATGGCGCTTGCTAGGCCCAGGCCTCAGCTGCCTTCCTGGTTGGTGGAGTTTCTGAGGTGCTGCCATTTTCAGTCTGAGACACCGGTGAGTCATTTGGAAGGAAATGTCAGTGAGGCAGCGAGAGATACAAGACTGGACGGAAGACTAAATGACAGAAGTGGAGGGGAAATAGATTTGGGAATTGTGGATATGGACATTTAGAAGGAGCAGGAAGCTAAAACCTCTGTGAAATAATAATAACAATAATTTATTATTTGTACTCTGCCCATCTGGCTGGGTTTCCCCAGCCACTCTGGGCAGCTTCCAACCAAGATTAAAAATACATTAAAATGTCACACATTAAAAACTTCCCTGAACAGGGCTGCCTTCAGATGTGTTCTAAATGTCAGGTAGTTGTTTATCTCTTTGACATCTGATGGGAGGGTGTTCCACAGGGTGGGAACCATTACCAAGAAGGCCCTCTGCCTGGTTCCCTGTAGCTTTGCTTCTCGCAATGAGGGAACCACCAGAAGGCCCTCGGCACTGGACCTCAGTGTCCAGGCAGAACAACGGGGGTGGAGATGCTCCTTCAGATATACTGGGCCGAGGCTGCCTGAAAAAGGGCTGCCTGTGAAGAGAGACTGGTTACATTTGAAGATAGGAGGGGAAAGAAAACTTTCCCTTTACTTTGACTGAAGCTGTGACATGAGATGCAGCTTGCACAGTGGAGACTGAGAAGGCCGCACGGTTGTTATAGCAACAAGTGCTGCATGTGCGTTCACGTGTGTGTTTTAAGTACTATTAGATAATATTTCCTTGATTTTTGAAACTGCAGAAAAACTTATCCGCGGAGATTACTCCCCCACCTTTGCTTTGACAGGATTTGATGCCTGACAAGTATGCGGCACGATCTCCTACCACTTGTCCCCCACGCCCCAAATGGGGCCTGCGAGTGCAGAAGAGCACGAAGCGATCTGCTTAAGAGATGCCAAAAACTGATTTCCGGGTTCATTGGCCTCCCTCTACTACTCTCAAACCATACCAGCCACATGGTCGTTTGACTTCCTTCCCATCAGTTCTTTTGTCTGCACTCTTGGCCACGCACAAAGTAAGCATCTTTCTGCAATCATACACTCCAGTTGTTGTTCTCAAATTACCAGAGGCTAGCCCTGTTTCCCCCTTCATGGATCACTGCCTTGTCGTGGTGAATGGGCTTGAATAACTCAGAGAAGCTATGAGCTATGCCATGCAGGGCCACCCAAGATGGACAGGTCATAGCCGAGAGTTTAGACTAAATGTGATCCACGGGGAGGAGGAACTGGCAAACCACTTCAGTATTTTGCAAAGAAAACTCCATGCACATAAAAAAGGAGAAGCTTTGTGAAGAAAGTGAGAGTTTCCAAGGCATGCTCTGGGTCATGGAATCACGGAGAGTCAAACACAACTGAGACGACTAAATAACAACATCCCTGTTTTGCCTTAAGGGAATTTTAGAGATATATCATCCTCATGTTGTTGTTTTTAAATGCTAATGTGAACACAAGTCTCCACTTCGCCTTTCTTAGCCTGGTGTCCTTCAGATGTTGTTGGACTACAATTCCCATCATCCCTGACCATTGTCCATGTTGGCTGGGCCTGATGGGAGTTGTGGTTCAGCAACTTCCAGAGGGCAACCAGGTTGGGGAAAGCTGCCCTTGACTTTGAGTCTTTGCAGGTGCCAAGATTCAATAGCTACTACACAATTGGGCTGACAATTGCCTTTGGCTTGGTTTTCACAGGGCATGTGACCAGCTCACCATTAAAAATGTTGCACATTGCCCCAGAGTGATGCTACAGCAGGGCATTGTGGGAAGTAAAAAATGATCAACATATTGCGCCGGCTTCTGCAGATCACTCAATTCCAGTTGGTCATTCAGCTAGCTCAGGCCAGCAACAAGCAAGGAGTGTCAGCTCAAGAGGATGGGAATGGCCAGAAGGACTCTGGGGGGACATCCAGGGAACTCAGGAGAAGCATCCAGGGGTGTTCTCCCCCCCCAATTATCATTTAAGTGAGGCAACCACCACATTGCTTAGAACTAATTAGAGGCTGAAGTTGCAAATTTGGCAGGAATGGTGGGTCAAAGACACCAAGGGTAGCCAATGTGGCGTCCTCCATTTCTCACTGGACTACAAGTCCCATCATCCCTGATCACTGGACACATTGGCTCTGGCTAATGGGAGTTGGAGTCTGATGACACCTGGAGGGCATCCTGTTGGCATAAGGAAAGGGGACCCTTCCATGTGGACCCATTCCCCAGATCATCACTTTCTCACATGCGAGCGACATTCATCTCGTTTTGGTTCCTGCTGACCCTCATCTCATGGATCCAGGGACACTGGAACGCCTCCCCCTCCGCCCCCATGCTGGTTTTGTAGCTGGTGGTAAAAGCTGCATTTTGCCGCAGCGGCAATTTTAGTTACGGGGAGAGAGAAAGAGAGAAGAGAGAGAGTTAGCATAAAAATAGAAGAACATTTGTGATAATTACCACTTACAGCTTCACCCTCCTCGAGGAATTAAATTATATTTTATGACTTTGGGTTGTTTTGATGGAACATAATGTGTCTCTTTTTGTTACAGAATAGTCATCAACTTTGTTGGGAGGGGAGGGGAGATGATGAGGGGGGAGCGCAGAGAACTGAGCACCCCAACCCAGCAAATGCAATTTGCATGCAGGAAAAGTTCCTGCATGCAAAGCAGCTTTAGAGTTGCATAAAAGCCTGAAAGGCACAAGGAGACTGAAGTGATATCTCAGGAATCCACTCATTGTGTCCCCCTGGAACTTAGTAGGGGCTCCTCGATGAGGTGGTCAGTCATGGTAGACTAGATGACCCTTGTGGTCCCTTCCAACTCTACAGTTCTATGATGGGACAAGTGGCTGCTGAAGCAGGCAATGCTCTATTAATTGGAAGAGGCTTCTTTCAATGAAGGCAGAGCTAACCACCCAGATGGGGCTGAAGGTCTCTGAAGGTCCCAGTCTGGGATGGTCTCTTGCTGAAGCAACATCTGAGCCTATACAGTGGTACCTTGGTTTACAGATGCTTCAGGTTACAGATGCTTCAGGTTACAGACTCCGCTAACCTAGAAACAGTACCTCTGGTTAAGAACTTTGCTTCAGGATGAGAACAGAAATCATGCTCTGGTGGCAAGGCAGCAGCAGGAGGCCCCATTAGCTAAAGTGGTACCTCAGGTTAAGAACAGTTTCAGATTAAGAACGGACCTCCAGAACGAATTAAGTTCTTAACCCGAGGTACCACTGTACTTAGGAATCTCCAGCCTTAGCACCACACAGAGCTGTCCAGGGTGCTACCTAGAACATTAACTTTGCCTTGCCTTCTGCAAAAAATGAACTTTGACAAGAATCCGAAGGACTGTCTGGAACCCCCTAGAACCTTATCTGACTAAGTGACTGGGATTGAAAACCTCTATGTTAATAAGAACGGCATCAGTCACATCAGTGCTCTGACTCAAACAAGCTCTCCCTTTGGTAAGTCCTACTGATCTTAAAGGTGAGCACTCTTAGGACTCCAGGCACATTGGGCTTACAAATCACTATTGATTTGTATGCTTGAAGAGCTTTTCTGTCAAATTACCACAGGGTTCTCCCAACGTGGGGAGAAAGCTAGGCAAGCCATTCATCGGCAGGGGGTGGTCTTGTCCCCTAACCTCAACACTGGCTCTGCTAATAGTATATGTAAAATGTAAAGGTAAAGAACCCCTGAACAGCTATTTCCGGGTCATGTGGCCAGCATGACTAAATATTGCTTCTGGCACAACGAAACACTGTGACAGAAACCAGAGCGCAAGGAAACGCCGCTTACTTTCCCGCCACAGTGGTACCTATTTATCTACTTGCACTTGACGTGCTTTCGAACTGCTAGGTTGGCAGGAGCTGGGACAAAGTGACGGGAGCTCACCCTATCACGGGGATTTGAACCGTTGACCTTCCGATCAGAAAGTCCAAGAGGCTCAGTGGTTTAGACCACGGTGCTACCCACTTCTCTTGATATATATATAATACAGTGGTACCTCGGTTTAAGAACAGCCCTGTTTACGAACTATTCAGTTAACGAACTCTGCAAAACCGGAAGTGGTGTCCTGGTTTGTGAACTTTACCTCGGTCTAAGAATGAAAGCAGAATGGTGGAAGGGCACTGGCAGCGGGAGGCCTCATTAGGAAAAGCACACCTCAGTTTAAGAATGGTTTCAGTTTAAGAACAGACTTCCAGAACAGATTAAGTTCGTAAACCGAGGTACCACTGTATATCTACAGCCATATCTGCATATACACAACCATCAACGACTTGGATGATGGACTCAAGGGCATCCTGATCAAATTTGCAGATGACACCAAACTGGGAGGGGTGGCTAACACCCCAGAGGACAGGATCACACTTCAAAACGACCTTGACAGATTAGAAAACTGGGCCAAAACAAACAAGATGAATTTTAACAGGGAGAAATGTAAAGTGTTGCACTTGGGCAAAAAAAATGAGAGGCACAAATACAAGATGGGTGACACCTGGCTTGAGAGCAGTACATGTGAAAAGGATCTAGGAGTCTTGGTTGACCACAAACTTGACATGAGCCAACAGTGTGACGCGGCAGCTAAAAAAGCCAATGCAATTCTGGGCTGCATCAATAGGAGTATAGCATCTAGATCAAGGGAAGTAATAGTGCCACTGTATTCTGCTCTGGTCAGACCACACCTGGAGTACTGTGTCCAGTTCTGGGCACCACAATTCAAGAAGGACACTGACAAACTGGAACGTGTCCAGAGGAGGACAACCAAATGGTCAAAGGCCTGGAAACGATGCCTTATGAGGAACGGCTAAGGGAGCTGGGCATGTTTAGCCTGGAGAAGAGGAGGTTAAGGGGTGATATGATAGCCATGTTCAAATATATAAAAGGATGTCACATAGAGGAGGGAGAAAGGTTGTTTTCTGCTGCTCCAGAGAAGCGGACACGGAGCAATGGATCCAAACTACAAGAAAGAAGATTCCACCTAAACATTAGGAAGAACTTCCTGACAGTAAGAGCTGTTCGACAGTGGAATTTGCTGCCAAGGAGTGTGGTGGAGTCTCCTACTTTGGAGGTCTTTAAGCAGAGGCTTGACAACCATATGTCAGGAGTGCTCTGATGGTGTTTCCTGCTTGGCAGGGGGTTGGACTCGATGGCCCTTGTGGTCTCTTCCAACTCTATGATTCTATGATTCTATGATTCTATATAAATTCTGTCCGACTTTCCCAGCATTCAGTCACACTCAAGTACCAGTGCAGGGAACCTTTGGCCCTCCAGGTGTTGCTGAACTTCGACCCCCACCATCCCTGGCCAATGGCTGTGCTTGCTGGAGCTGGTGGGAGTTGCTGTTCAGTAAAGGTTCCCCATACAGTGGTACCTCGGGTTACGTACACTACAGGTTACATACGCTTCAGGTTACAGATTCCACTAACCCAGAAATAGTACCTTGGGTTAAGAACTGTGCTTCAGGATGAGAACAGAAATCATGCAGCGGTGGCACAGCGGCAGTGGGAGGCCCCATTAGCTAAAGTAGTGCTTCAGGTTAAGAACAGTTTCAGGTTAAGAACGTACCTCCGGAACGAATTAAGTATGTAACCAGAGGTACCACTGTACCTCCTTCTTACAGAGTTAAAAACTGGCAGTGATCTACCCCCTTTTCAGGTCAAAGTTGTTGAGCTTTTTTTTAGGGAGGAGCAAAGCCCTGTTTTTGGGGGGTGCAGGGCAAAAAAAAAAAAGCTTTTTTTAGGGGAGCCAAAGTTGTTCAGCTTCTATCTACCTATAGTATAACATAACTCCTATAGTATAACATAACTCTGCTGAGGGTTTAACTCATGTAGTTAGATGCCAACATTCCTCCAAGGAGCTCAGAGTTCTTAGCAGTTCCTTTAAATTAATCAAAGTAGACAGGTCGCAAAGTGATTCACAATTTGGAGGTGAAAGTGAGGGCAGGAGAATGGCTGCCTGCTTCTTGTCCCAGATGTTAGGGCCACCAAACAGAGGCAGGAAACAGGTTCATCCACTGCCCCCCTCTCTGGTGTTTCTGACTTCCTGCTGCCTCTCCCCTGTTTCTCCCCTGTCTTAGATGAACTCCTCGCCTCTCCACCCTCCACCAAAGCTGACAGACCTTAAGCTCGCCCTGAATTAAAATGAGCTCGCATACTGTGCTGTACACATATGCCGGGCGTTTTATTAAAAATTAATTTTATCCCATTACAAAAGGAAACTTTAATCTGTGGCAAGTGCTGACGCAGGACGAAGTAATGCCAGGACATTTGGGACATTAATTACTAGCTGACATGTTGTTTACCCTCGTATGGGATTCGGTCTTTGTGGCCGTATCACTTGGGCTAAGCAAGCAACAGCTGTTCAGGGCAAACAACTGAGAAGGAGTTGCCCTCCTAACCCCAGGGGTATGCTGGCTTTGGTTCTGAAGTGGAAGGTCTGACCCGTTTCGCAACTTCCACTTTTATAACCATTTCTTTTCTCTCTCCCCCACCCCCTGGGGGCTTAATTTAAGCTGGAGCCCATTCCTGGGACGCGTGACGCAATTTGTACCCGAGCGCTGCAGCAGCCTCTATAGCTAGATGCTGGAGCATTTAATACTCGAGGGAAATGCAAAGCTCCTTCCAGAAGGGTTATGGCTCTTCTGTTGTCAGCTGCAAGCAGAAAGGCCATCCAAGGCCCGTACAGACATCCTTTTAATTGCACGTTCAGGACGGTTGCTATCGGGGCAGTCACACATAATCCCGCTTTCCATACCGCTTGTGCCTGCAAACCTTTTAGACCACAAAAATGCTCCATTTCGTTTTTGTCCAGCTTTTGCTGTAGCTGCCCCCGTGCCCGGACAACGGTATTGTGGCAGCGCCGCAGGGCAACTAATAAAGCAGAATGAGTCCCCCACTAATGCACTATGATTGTGTCAAGAACATGTTACAGAATTCACCTGCAATAAGACCGGAGGGGCTCCGATTTCCTACACTATTGAGAGTCTTGTGCTTTTTCCATGCAAACCTCTTGCTGGGTCCCATTCACACCGGAGCTGCTGGGGCTGGGGGCATTTGGGCCATTCGCCGGGTGCCGTTTTATAACTCATTTTTAAAATTTTAAATCAATCTTTCAATTATTATTAAATAAATTAATTAATTTAATAAGAAATATTTATAACAATATTGTACCTTTTTTTTAAGGTATAGCACTACAACACCATACTGTGCTAATGCTATAATTCTAAGGGCTTTTCTGTCCCAGCTCCTGCCAACCTAGCAGTTTGAAAGCATACCAGCGCAAGTAGATAAATAGGTACTGCTGTGGCAGGAAGGTAAACAGCGTTTCTGTGCACTCTGGCTTTTGTCAGTGGTTTAGTCCTGTTGGCCACATGACCCGAAAAGCTGTCTGTGGACAAATGCTGACTCCCTCAGCCTGAAAGTGGAGATGAGCGCTGCGACCCTATAGTCTGTTTCGACTGGACTTAACCATCCAGGGGTCCTTTACCTTTTACCTTAAGGGCTTTTCTAAATGACCTGTTTAGTAAGTATCCTTTCTGATTTGTTTGCCCAGAGGTTACAGGATACTATCACCATTAACCCACACTTTCCAGCACATTTTCCCAGTCAAGTGATCCTGGCTTGAAGCTATCGAAGGGATTCTATGGTTACTACAGTTCCAGACCATAACAGAGTCAACTTTTCTATAGTGTGTTCGTCGCCCATCAACGTGCCTCGCTTTCTTCCAACAAGATTAACACAGCTTCCTATCACCTGCCTTTCAGATAGGGAGGAGGTAGACGAGAGGGAGGAGAAAGGAGATTAAAAGAGGACTGGCATGCTAGGTGGCCCAAGGACTGCTCTTGATTCAGGGATGACAAACTCCCTGTGTTTTTTGAAGAACGCCTTCCGTAGGGCAGGCAGAGATTTGGGGTGGTGAGAGTGGAGGAAATGAAAAAAAATATTTGGGCCGCTATTGCCCCCTGCTGGCTCCATCCTTTCTGACACAGATCAAAGTGTTTCAGTTATACGTCGCTGGAAGCATAGCAGATTGGCAAACCCCTGACGTAACCGTCCCAGACCTGCAAAAAAAATTCCCTATGTTGTCACCTGTTTCTAAACATCAAAATGCTTGCTCCTGTTTTGGAGGGTGAGGTCTTGGCTTTCACTTGGTTTGATGAATTTCATGCACGGCGAAGTTTCCTAACAGACAGTCGGGCAATTAGCAGGTGCTTCCACTCAGGAGTAAGTCCCAAGATGTGGGGCTTGCTCCCAGGTAAGTGAGTATAGGATGGCAGCCTTCATTGATATCAACGGTGGGGAAACCTTTGCAGCCTGAGGGCCAGAGTTGCAGAATTTAAACTGAATAAGTTAAAAACAAAGGTTTTAGAGAAAAATTTAACTGTGATGGAGAAAGAGAGGTTTCAGAATGAGACAGGTTTAACAGTGGTTAAGAAAGTGAAATACCTGGGGATTAACATGACAGCTAAAAATGGGAATCTATTTAAAGACAATTATGAAAAATGTTGGAATGAAGTGAAAAAAGACTTAGAAATTTGGTCAAATTTAAAGCTTTCACTGCTAGAGATTTGTCTGGCAGGGCAAGAAACCTAGAATAAAATTTAAAATACTAACAGATGCAAAGGAAAGAGGTGGATTTGCCCTGCCAGACCTTAAACTTTATTATGAATCAGCAGCTTTTTGCTGGTTGAAAGAATGGCTACTTCTGGAAAACGCAGACATTTTGGATTTAGAAGGTTTTAATAATGTATTTGGATGGCATGCATATTTGTGGTACGACAAGGTCAAAGCACATAAAGCATTTAAAAACCATATTGTCAGGAAAGCATTGTTTAATGTCTGGATAAGATATAGGGACTTACTGGAAAACAAAACCCCAAGGTGGCTGTCACCGATGGAAGCGAAAGCTCAGAAAAAGCTTAATATGGAGGTTAGATGGCCGAAATATTGGGAAATTTTGGAACAAGAGGGAGATAGACTGAAATTGCAGAGTTTTGAGAAATTTAAAAACAAAGTGCGAGACTGGCTTCATTATTATCAGATAATGGAGGCATATAATTTGGACAAGAAAATTGGCTTCCAGGTGGGAAAATCAAAATTAGAAACAGAACTGTTAGAACCCAAAACTAAGATTTTGTCAAAGATGTATAACTTGCTGTTGAAATGGAATGCACAGGATGAAAAGGTGAAATCTGCTATGATTAAATGGGCACAAGATGTTGGACATAACATAATGATGGCTGACTGGGAACAGTTATGGACCACAGGTATGAAGTTTACAGCATGCAATGCCTTAAGAGAGAATATTATGAAAATGATATACAGGTGGTACATGACACCAGTCAAGCTTGCAAAAATCTACCATTTGCCCGATAATAAATGTTGGAAATGTAAGGAAACTGAAGGTACGTTCTTTCACCTTTGGTGGACGTGCCCAAGGATTAAGGCTTTCTGGGAGATGATTTATAATGAACTGAAAAGGGTATTTAAATATACCTTTCTGAAGAAACCAGAGGCCTTTATCCTGGGCATGGTCGGCCAAATGGTGCCAAAGAAGGACAGAACTTTCTTTATGTACGCCACAACAGCAGCAAGAATACTTATTGCAAAGTATTGGAAGATGCAAGATCTACCCACCCTGGAAGAATGGCAGATGAAGGTGATAGATTACATGGAACTGGCAGAAATGACTGGCAGAATCCGAGACCAGGGAGAAGAGTCGGTGGAAGAAGATTGGAAGAAATGTAAAGACTATTTACAGAAATATTGCAAAATTAATGAATGTTAGAATGATGTCAGAATGAAGTTAAGTGGTTTAAGCAGCAATGTTTTAAAGGTGTATGAAAAATAGATTAATAACAGGTGAGAACTCAAAGTTATATTATATTAAGTTAAAGGATTAAGATAAAAATAAAGAGGGAAAGAAACTGCTGAATTAACTAACTGAACTGGAATACAGAAAAGGGAGGTGTGAGGAGGTCAGGGAAGCAAGGATATGAATATATAATATGGAAAGATTGATGTGTTTTTTCTTCTTTTTAAAATATTTTTTATCTTTTTTCTGTATTTTGTATTTTTTTCTTTTTTCTTTTATTTTTATTGTTGTTCTTTTGTCTAATTATTTTACTTATGTAACTTTTTTCCTTTGAAAACTTAATAAATATCACTTAAAAAAAAAAAGTTCCTTCTGGACCACTGAGAGCCATGTGCCAGGAGCGAGTGGGAACAAAGGCAAAAGTGGGCAAAACAATGGATGTAATTGTAGTTTTGGGTAGTTTTGGACACACACACACACACACACACACACACACACACACACACACACACGTGTGTGTGCCATCACCCCACCCTTCATCCAGGAAAACAAGAGGCATGATCAGAATTCAAGGACACATTTCAGCCAGCTGAAAATATTCAAGGAGGGTGAGAAGCATCACCAGCGATGCCTGTGGCCTGGGGAGAGTGTGCGTAGGCATGGGCTGAGGAATGTCCTGAGAGGTTTATGGTAGACCCGCTCCACAGACTTCTGTCCTGCTATGATTTGGTAGTTTTGGCAGCTGGGTTAGCAGAATGGTGCTCCTGGGGTCCTTCCATCTTCTCAGTGGCCAGGCGGTTTCCTGGGAAACAGTCGGAAGTGGGCCAGGAGCTGTGAACGAGGAGCAACGGAGCCACCCCCTCAGCCCTCCTGACTGCTGGCTAAGTGAGACCCACAGGACAAATCAGGAGACAAAGCCGAGAAGCCAAAGAGGAAGTCAGAACTGAAGCACAAGAACATAAGACTAGTCTTCTGGGTCAGGCCAATAGCCCATCTAGCACAGCATCCTGACCTGGCCAACCGGATACCTGAGGCAAACCCACAAGCAGCCATGTTCAGGGAAGTTTTTAATGGTTGATGTTTTCATATTTTGTTTGGAGCCGCCCAGAGTAGCTGGGGCAACCTGGTCCGATAGACGAACGCTCCAATGGGAGAACAGCCTCTACCAAAGGCGTCATGAACTTTGAAGAAGCACGAGTTCAGGATGAAAGGGAGAAACGAGCTAAGAGGAAGGCACGTTTGGCAAATCCCCACCGTGATCAACTCCCGCCTGAGAACATATGTCCCTGCTGTCAAAGGGCATGTGGAGCCAGACTTGGCCTCCACAGTCTCTTACGGACACACCAAGATCACTGAAGACAATTCTATTTGGCTGCAAGTGATCACCAAAGAAGAAGATACAAATACACAATTGTTGTTGTTGTTGTTGTTGTTGTTATCATGATTATTAAGCAGATTCCCATTCTTCCTTTCTGCTGTTTCCAGCAACTGGCATTCAGGAGCATTACTGCCTCTGCCTATGGATGCAGAGCATTGCCTCCATAGTCCCTGCCTCCAGCGTCCGTAAACCATCAATAGGCTCCTCCATCAGGAATTTGTCACAACTGGTGTTTAGAGCAGGGGTCAGCAAACTTTTTCAGCAGGGGGCCGGTCCACTGTCCCTCAGACCATGTGGTAGGCCGGACTATTATTTTTTTTGGGGGGGGGATGAACAAATTCCTATGCCCCACAAATACCCCAGAGATGCATTTGAAATAAAAGCACACATTCTACTCATGTAAAAACACCAGGCAGGCCCCACAAATAACCCAGAGATGCATCTTAAATAAAAGGACACATTCTATTCATGTAAAAACACGCTGATTCCTGGACCGTCCGCAGGCCGGATTGAGAAGGTGATTGGGCCGGATCTGGCCCCTGGGCCTTAGTTTGCCTACCCATGGTTAGAGTCTCTTGTTTTCCTTGCCCAGGGATTGCATGAGCTTGCAATGCCACAGGCTGCCAGCAGGTGTCACTCCTTGGCCAGAGTTGTTGGCAAGACCTATGCCAGTGTCTGGCTCTTGGCAGAGTCCCCGTGTCACAAGTTAAGAGCTGGGCATTAGATCAATGACCTTGGCAGGGAGAGATGCGGATGGGAGATGGGGTTGGATTAGACAGAATTTGGCAAATTGCAGCCTGCTGGGCTCTGCCAAGCCTTGCTGGGCAATCAAGGTCCGTCTTCGGATTCTCCTGTAAGACAGGCGAGTTTTTCACACTGACAATACAAAGCAGAACAGAATAGAGACCCCTTTCCACTCTCCTGCTCAAAATAGGAGACCCATAAATTGTTTTCATGGTCAAATCAATAAATTCATCATGAAGCTTTTGGGCACAAGGATTTAAAAATAATAATAATTCTGCGTCCATTTCCACATGAGTCTGACGGCAATTTACAAGCATACCATAAAAATAACTAAAAACTGTTTTTAAAGCTGCACCAAAACAACAACACTCAACTAAAGGTAAGTTTAAAAGCAAGAGGCTCGGAGACCTTGTCACCCAGCTAGGGAAGCTTATTGGAACAAAAATGTCTTCCACTGTTTCCAGGAAGGGCAAGTAGTGAACACCTGTTGTATTTCAATGGGGATGCACAGAAAAGGTGCAGTCACATTCAAAGCCCTGCTCAGAGTTATTTTGGAGTGGGCTTCTGATATTTTAGGGACTTCAAGGAGAAACTCTCCTGCACAAAGCAATGACCTACTGGGTATACAAGGTATTAGGAGGTGGTCTCTCAATTAACATTTATTTTGCAAAAGAATATCTATAGCTTTCCTTCCTTCCTTCCTTCCTTCCTTCCTTCCTTCCTTCCTTCCTTCCTTCCTTCCTCTCTCTCTCTCTCTCTCTCTCTCTCTCTCTCTCACACACACACACACACACACACACACACATGCAGACACAGCCTTCCAAGCCAACGTTCAGCCCCATACCTTTTGGGTCAGGGATCAAGTGCGGCTCAAAATGGCTTCAGAATAGTCAGCAGAATTTTGCCTGAATTTGTGCCACAAGATTTCTTCTCCTAGCACATTTAGGCTGCTGTGTATGATCTCTTCATGTGGATGAACGTTCTTCAGCCACTCCGTGCCAATTAACCCAGAAGAGAACGATGCAATAATTGTGTCTGTGGAGCAGGATTCGGTGGAGGGAGGAGTACCCAACAATAGAGGTGGAAGTAATTTTGTATTCCCGAGGGACAGATCTTCACCTCTAGATGTCTGTCGACATCTTCAGATGCTTCACAAGGGACCAAAGAAGGTTGCAAGCACTTCACATCCCCATGCATTCCCCCCAAGTGTCTCCCTCCCTTGTCCCTTGTCTGCTGTAAGGAACAATACTTTAATTATGCCCCATGAGAGATATGGGAAGGAGGATGGGTGAGCGATAGATAGATACATGGGGTCAAGAAGCTCAGTGACTGTGGCCTTATTCAGTGCCTTGAAGCATCTCAAGATCTCCAGGTACAGTACTTGGAGATTCCCAAGGTCTCTGGGTGCTGACTTGGCCACCATATCTGCATTAAAAGCTGTGGAAGACCAGGTTGCCATCTTGTATATGGCTAACTTGCTAACGGAAGCCTAACCTGTGCCTCCTGCAAGGCCACCCCTGCTATGAAGCAATGGCTTTGGCCACCAGATTCCTAGAGAGAAAATAATTCAGTTGCCTTGTAGAAGTCACTGCCATGAGAATTCACAAAGGGCAGGTCCGCCCATGGTTATGAGCTGTGAGGGTTTACAGGGCCAGCCCTGTCATTAGGCATAGTGTGGCACGTGCTTCAGGCAGCAGATCTTGGAGGGTAGGGAGTGGCAAAGAAGTGCTGGAAGGCAGAGCAGGGTGTGCTATGAAGACTGTCATGTTGCAGCAGCCTTCTATACATGCGTGTGTTTATGACATCCTGCCCTTTGCCTCAGGCAGCAAAAAACCATGGGTTTCCCCCCCCACCACCTCTGCGTTTGCCCTTTGAATATCAGTCAGTAGGGGACAAACAGTGGGAGAGGACTGTTGGTTTCATACCCTGCATGTGGGCTTTCCATAGAAAAACCGGCTGGCTGCTGTTGTAAACAAGATCTTGGCCTAGACTGAGATATTGCTGGACTCCAACTCCCACTAGTTGTAGTCAACACAGCCAGTGGTGAGGGATGATGGGAACTGTAGTCCAGCAACATCTAGAGGGCCACAAGTCATGCCTAGACTCGGGTTGATTCTACACACATATATAAATGCTTTTTTAAAAAAATAGGGAAAAAATATTGAATAGGCCATAGCTCACCAACGCCATCTAGTGTCACATTTGTATAATGCACTTTACAACACACTTAAAACGTTTTATTTGCAGCTGTATAGCTGGGTCCCAGGAGCAACAGTGCAGCCAAGGTATTTTTAGAGTCGAAATCCAACAACATATGGATTGGCCAGAGGTTTCTCCATCCCTGTGTTAGAGGAATCACAACAACCCTGATTTCAACAAAGGGAGAGGGGAAATACGCTGCCCATGTGCTGTTTGTCATTTTAAACCCATTTTGATCATAAGCATCACCTAGGGCTCATGCCATGCCTAGAAAGCACAGCTCTGAGCGGTTTTTCCCTAGCCCCACTCCTTTTCCAAGGGAAAACCTGACTTGCCTTTTGCTCCGATTGAGCGCTAAAGAGCGGTTTTCCCTGGGGGAAAGCAATGGGACAGGAGAAAGTGTGGGTAGCTAAGCCTTTAGTCTTCAGAAATAAAGTGGTGTTTGCTTCTGCTGCCCTGATGCTAAGCACATTGGCTTGGGAATAAGCACCATTTTGTTGCAGGAAAGGATAATGTATTTTCTTAAAGTGAAAATAACAAAACGAGCATCTGTAACTGTGTGTGCAACATGCCTTGCAAGCCGCCACCTGACTAGAGCATGTTTTTGGAAGTGAGGAGAAAGGCAGGAGAAGGATGCAGCAATGACCATCAGCCTTGGTGAGTCCTAACACTACCCCTGCTCAGCTGCCACCATCTGCCAATCTATGGGTGGCCACTGGGTCTTTGAGGTCCAGTCCTAGCTGCAGCGGTGGCTAGGGAGACCTTTAATCTGCTTCCTCTTTGTTGCCTGCCAACAACCTTTCCTCTCTCTGTGTATCACGAAATAACAAGGCTATGTGAGTGCTATTTTTGTCTGTTTTTGGTGCTAAGGACACCCCGGCTCCATTCCTTTGCTTAGATCTGAGATTAAATTCTCAGTTTCCAAAGGGTGCTGGAAGAAGTCCTGGGCTGGAGCACACAGTAGAATCCTATACAAAACGAAATCAAATGTCGGTACAAAATCCCATGCAAATGACCGTTCCCCTTGTACTCCCCGCTAAGTGAATCCAGAACAACTAGCACCCAATTCTCCCTTTTGAAAGGGAATTACAGCTCACTCCCAACCAGGTCATCTTAGAAGTAAATCCTGCACAGTTCAGTGGGGCTCCCTTCGCAGGTAACTGGGGTTATGATGACTGCAGCCTAAATCATTCCCCGCGAAGGATGTCGTAAGGGTGGCAGTGTGGGGAATAACAATGTTTGCGAGGGATATGGGGTTGGCAAGCGAATTAGCAGGGCGAGGGTTGCCCTCTACCAGCCTTTCGGAATAGTGCAGAATATCCTTGCAGGCAGACTTGCAAGCTCCTGTTTGTCCTTTCGTATTCAGATCAGAGGCAGCCCTGGCTGGAACTTCCCACAGGGGTGGCTGGGGTCCCCTGAGGCTGGTAGGGCGGAAGACAGGGAGCCCAAGAGCAGGTGGATCCAGAGCCAATGGCAGGCAGAACTAACCCATTCCAGTTACCTGGTCTGAACAAAGACATTGGATTCTTATCTCATTATACATGACTAAGCCATTTCTCACCTTCTCACCCCTTGCCTTTTCCTATAAGACCTATTACAGTCGTTAAGAGTCGTCAACAGGCTCATCTCAGCTATCTGCCAATCTCCCATTCCCACCACCCTTCTGAGTAATACCCCTCCCCACCTTCTCACTATATAGAAGGGTCTGGCAACTTCTGTTTCAGTGTATCTGAAGAAGTGTGCATGCACACGAAAGCTCATACCAAGAACTAACTTAGTTGGTCTTTAAGGTGCTACTGGAAGGAATTTTTTTATTTTAACCCATTCCAGTTCCCCACCCGCCACCCTCCTCCCTGCCAAGTTCTGCAGGAGCCACGCTGAGATATAGAAGAGGCCTGCTGCCATTGCTGCTCCCTGGTCTGTGTGTAAGTATGAAGGTGCAGGCAAATGGGAACTGGCTGAGGGCAGACCGAGGCTGGTGGGGCAGTGCCCTGTTCGCCCACATGGACCACCACCCACTGACTTGCTACTTGCAAACAAAGACTAGTTCAAGCAGTTTCCAGCTGAGAGTGAGATCTGGGGGACGGGGCAGCGGCTGGAAGTCAAGACACTCCCGGTTCTCTCCTGCACCTGAAGCAAGGATCTACTTTCTTGATTTGTTGCTAGGCTGCCACTGCTGGCACCTTGACTCTAGACCATGGGTAGGCAAACTAAGGCCCGGGGGCTGGATCCGGCCCAATCGCCTTCTAAATCCGGCCCCCAGATGGTCTGGGAATCAGCCCCCCACAAGGTCTGAGGGACAGTGGACCGGCCCCCTGCTGAAAAAAGTTTGATGACCCCTGCTCTAGACTTTTGTCCAGGCCTATATAGTTCTCGTTTTATAAATGCCCTTTCCCCCTACTCTTCTTTTGCCTCCTTATGAGCACCTGGGGGCAAGGATAGCGTTTCTCCAGGATGGCGGAGACGAGGTTTGACCAAGGTATAGTTGGGGTTTCCTTGGAGCCAGGGTCTAGCCTCAGAACCACTTTCCGAATCTGGGGCCTCAACTCTGATTACACAATATCTGCTTGCATTACATTGAGTTCCTTTGCTTTTATGGATGCTTTTTATCCCATCGCCACGAGCTGTTGTACACCCTCTGTCGCAGATTTGGCTCCCCGCCACAATGGTGGTTGCGAATCACGAAGAATCTCTCTTTCCTTTTTATAGTGACAGCTATAAAAACAGGCAAGCTTTCAAGTCACACTGGGCACAATTGAAAGGAGGCCCGTCCTTCAGATGTACAAAAAAATGGAACTTACACAAAACTGTAAAGGGATTAGTGGTTAGGAAGGAGATAAATGACAACCTAGATACCTGGTTCATGGGTAGCCTGAGATTATTCAGAACCAGAGACTTCCAACTCCTTTGTTTGTGGCTTTTAAGGTACAATCCTATCCACAACTGCCTGGGAGTAAGTCCAATTGCACTCAGTGGGACTTTCTTCTGAGTAAATATGTATAGGATTGCACTGTTAACTACTAAACTGCACCAACGCTGTGTAATGTGTTTAGTAATGGTATGAAATTATTATTATTATTATTATTATTATTATTATTATTATTATTATTATTATTATTATTTCATCATTCCTTCCCCACCCCCATCCGTAAAAATACTGGTCTACTTTGCTGGACTGGTGTAAAAATTATATAGCTAATGTATATGAAGCACTCTGAGAACTGAAAAAAAGTATTATATAAATACTATTATCGAACTATTTAAAACTCATCCTAGTCACATCACTTCATGGCACATTCCACTGAATGCGAAGGGAGCCACTGCCAAGTGGTGGGATTTTTCTTTTAATGTTTGCCATCTGCAACTGGAAGGCTCTGGGCCAAGCCCAACCTCACAAGGGGAGCTGTTTCCCTTGATTCCCAGTCAGCAACTGAAAGGAGGAAGATGCATGAAGGCAATGATATCTGGGGGCGACAGAATGTGACAGCGTCAAACTTCAGAATACAGAGGCTGAAGCGCTGCCCCACCGCAAGATACGGCCAAAAATTTGCGGTACTTTGTGCATATGCACTCAAACACACACGTCTCCTCGCAGACAATTGTCCCCAACAACGTAACAGCAGGGGCATACTTTGGTCTTTTGAATTTCAGCTGGGCCTTGTGTGAGCCCAGAAATTGCCCCCTCTCCTGTCTCTTTCTGTTATGTTCAATCAATTTGCTACGTCATAGTTGCAGAACACAGTGCCAAGTTGTTGAGCATTTTTGGGGAAATCTTGGTAAAAATACCCCCCAAAAAGAGGACAATGGAATAATTGTGTTGTCTCCGCCTAAGGTTGTTCCCACCTCGCCTTCCAATCTGCAGGCTCTTTTTAGTGAATAAACATTAACGGCCCATTACCTTACCTGGGATGACAAGGACTGCAGTCAAGCAATTGCAAGGGGGAAACATCCCTCAGAGACCTCTGTTCTCCCCAAGGATGTGGGGTTGAAGAGACAAAGAGAGTTTCCCTCATTTAGCCCTGGAGCTCCTGAAATTTGGCCACAGCCTCCCTGACAGTGGGCTATTCCTGGGCCCACCACTCCTTAAGCTGGTCCTCTTGAGAGATCTAGTTGCTGGCCAGAGATATGGAAGGTGGCCTCTTTCTTTTGACAATGTTGTCGACTGGTTTAAAAATATTTTATACCAGAAATGTAAAGGCATCAGAAGAAACCCTGATTCAGTGATCTCTGTGGATGTTATCCCTGGCCCCAGCTTTCCCACACACAGAATTGGTGTTACAGGACTAAGTATGTGAGGGGGAAATATCATCTTTAGTAACGGATTAGCAGCCACCTAAACCCATGGATTGCTTTATTCATCTGCATATATAACCTCATGTGTAACACACAGTATTTATCACCAGGCAAATCTCTGGATTAGAGCCATCACTTTATAAATATACCAAAATCTCCCCTCCCCACAAAAAAATCTCACTGAAAATGTGAAATCCCTCTTTATTTCCAAAATAACATATTTTTCCTTTCCTTTTGTCTTCAAAGGAGCCCCGTTCTGGAGAATGTGAGATATACCAAAATATTGTCAATGCATGTTTTTGAAGCAGATGTATAAATGGCACCATCTGACCTCTGATGTATAATTTCTTAAAGCCCTTTTTTTTAATTATAAAGATGGGTGGGCTTCATTGATGCCATTAACTACTTCAAAAAATTTTTTTGGGGAGGACATCAAAAATACTGCCTTTTGATTGAAATATTTGCGTTGCTTCAAACCTTCCAAAAAGAAAGGTTTTATTAAAAAATTATTTTTGGAGTCACTGAAATTCTGCCAGCATTTTCCTCTGCATACATCCACTGTTGGAAATGAGTCAGCTGCCCACGAGAGAGTATGTCTTTTCCAACATCTTACCCTCTGGAACTCTCTGCCAAGGGAACCTCTTCATGCAAGTTTACTGTTAAATTTAGAAAATTGCCTAGGATCATTTTATTTATATAGGATTTTGGTTTATGATTTTCCTTTACTGGGCTGGCTTAACTGTGATTTTAAAGGATCTCTCTCTCTCTTTTATTAAAGTCTCTTTGAGATTCTATCTTAAGAGCTAAAAGGCGGTGTATAAAAATGTAAATAAAATATCATTTCTCTTTGGAAATGGCACAGCTGATTGGCATTTTTTTCCACCTAAAAGCTACACTGGAAACACAAACAGCGATTTTCGAAGCCGAGCTCTTCCTCTTCCTCTCATTTTGAAGCCTCGTTGCAGCGCAATTGGTCTTTGGAAATGTCCAGCCAATTTCAAAACAGAGAGAGAGAGAGAGAGAGAGAGAGAGAGAGAGAGAGAGAATGTCATTATTTAATGGGCCCTCGCTGTCAATATGTGCAAAAAAGGGGAGGTTTTTAAAAAAATAAATAAGAAAGCTTGTTTTAAAAAAATTGATGTCAGGACCGCCTGCTTTTTCTGAGTGTTCTCGTAAACGTTTTGGAACCTTAAAAAACCGGGTCTTGAAGGGCTGCCTCAGATGAAACGCCGTAGCGCTGAAACTGTCTGGCATGGCTGACTTGTGTGTTTTGCAGCTCCCTCCGCCACCCCCACCACCCTCCCAATTTCGCCCCTGGTTGCTCGCAGCCGATCCTGGGCCCATCAGTGGCAGACAGGACCTGGGACGTGAGCCAAGGGAAAGACCTGGCACGTGTCGTGGGCACGGGGCAACGGCGCCAGGCCTGCCGCCTCCTTGCAGGAGCGACCTGCTTTGCCACCCCATATGCCAAGTCCCCTGTGCCACTGCCAGACAAGTTTGAACGGCGGCCAAGAACCCAAGATGGAGTCAGCTGCGGCTTTGACCTCTTCCCTTCACCCTGCACAATCAGCGCTCTCTCTTTCTCTCTCTCTCGCTCTCTCTTTTCAGCACAGCTCAAAGAAAGGGACCCACTGCAGACAGAGAGAGAGAAAGAGAGAGAGAGATGCAAGAGGGAGGCCTGCAGCCCACAGACAAAGCCTGACGTAGAGTTACAGTGCGACAATAATGCCGAGATACACCAGCTTGGTTTTTTAGGGGTGGGCAAACTAGACCTTAAATGCCGATGAAGGTGCTCACTTTTAAAAAAAAGGGGGGGGCAGGAAAAGCTGCTTATAGAGAGGGGACAGCCAGAACCAGAGAAGTGGCAGGGGGGGCTTAACCCTTTCCTCACCTGCTCTTTCTGGCTCTGTACACACCGGACATTTAAAGCACATGGCTTCCCACCACCAACACAAAAAAAGGAAAAGAGACAGTCCTGGGAACTGTTGTGTACCCTCCACAGGGTGACAGCTCCCAGCAACTTTAGCAAACTACAGTTCCCAGAATTCTTGGGGGTGGGGGGGAGTTCCATGTCACCCTCTCCAATTAATTGGCTTTCCTCCCCTCCCACCACACAGATCCATAGCTGTCAACTTTCAGATTTGAAAATAAGGGATCAGCAGCCTCACCTGTCCCGGGGACAGTCTACGGGATATCTAACCATCCGGGATAGCAGCAGGAAGCAGCGGGAAATGGCGCTGGAATAAGGGAATTTCCCGCAAAAAAAGAGGTTGACAGCTATGCACAGATCCAGATCACTTGGGGTAGCTTGGCCGTGAAAGGAGGCAACCAAAACCGACAGGCGGATGGGTGGGGCGAGGGGAAATTCCTTTAAATTCTTTCCAAGGCTGGATGCCTGGATATTACCTCCTCATATAGGAAAGAAAGACAGTCCTGGGTCTGGTTGGTTCAGGGGAAGAGATTCTGTAAGCCAGGATTCCTGCTTTCTGGAAGATATGGTGGGATCAAACGTAGAGGGTTGTGGAGCACCTGATTTGCTGCATTGCAGGGGGTTGGAGTAGATGACCCTCGGGGTCCCTTCCGACTCTACAATTCTACCATTTAGGCCTAAAACTGATGGAGGTGTGAGGCTGATTGCAGTGGAGGAGAGAGAGAGAGAGAGAGAGAGAGAGAGAGAGAGAGAGAGAGAGAGAGAGAGTAAGGAAGAGATGAGGGCACCAAGCATTTACTATGTAAAAACAGATCACACACACCCCATTTGAATGCTGGAAACATCTACAGATGCTAACTATGTCTTTCCAATTGTTTGCCTGTTCTGTGACCCTTGGAGGCTCACCAAAATCTGAGCTCAAACAGCCCTTGGAAGCTATTCGATTTGGCTTTTGGTGGCAGGGCCCAAGTTGGCACGCAGCAGGGCAGGGTTATTCAAATGTCCAGCCCATAGTTCCTTCGCAATCCAAGAAAAATGGCTCTGTGCGTGCTGCAAACTAGTTGTCTACATTGTTCCCTTAGGGGTCAATGTGCATTTTAACTCCACAAATATATAAACCTTCCTAAGGGAGGATGAGCAATGGAATAGCTCCCAGTCACGATGACCAACCTACACCATCAAATCACTGTCTGCATCGTGCAAATCAGTTGGAGAAAACAAGGTAGGCAGCTGAATAGAAGGTGTGTGTGTTGTTGGCGTAACAAAATGGCATGCAGTTATTTTTCCGGCTACTTCCCTTTGGCTCCGTTGCTAATACCCTCAGACCTGTATTAACAACAACAACACTAACTATATAAATACTGTAGCCATAAGGACTAGATACTTGTTTTCTTTTAAAAAAGGAAAACTGAGGGTATTTTTTTCAGGAATCCAGCTCTATATCGGACATCAAATTCCACATGGGATCCTGCACTCATGGAATTACAGAAGAGGAACAGACCTGGCACAGGAATGGAGTCCCCCCCCCCCCTTTTCTTTTTTTAACCAGCATAAAAAACCCAAACAAATCAGTTTCCTCTTTGCTTTCTCTGCACTGTAACTCGACGTTTGGGTTGACTGGTCCCAGAGGGTCTCTTCTGGCTTCAGTTCCGATGCATCTAAATGTGGGAATTGGGGACACGGGAAGGAAAAGCTTCTGCCTTTGCCAAGGGGGATGGATTAAATGGCACCCCAGTGGGCTTTTACCCCATCTGCCGATTTCACAAATCCCTCAACAGCATTGCATGTAAAGCGAATACGTGTGTGTGTGTGTGTGTGTGTGTGTGTGTGTATGTGTGGTGGGAGAGAAATCACTTTTTTAAAAAGGCTCCAAAAGCAGACAGAAAAATCTCTCTCTATCGCTGCCAACTCTACCAGCTTGAGAGTTTGACGACCGCCTCATTTTAAAGGCTGACTTACCTTCCTACCGCTCTGGAATCTGTCTGAGAAGTTCCAGATTTGTGAGGGATTGTATGTGTATCTGGTCTGCCTCCTCCAGGATGCCATGAAAGCATTGATCTCTTCCCTTAAGTTGCCTAAACAAGGTTAATGCCCGTTAAGGTGAGCTCGCCTCTTTAAAAGATGTATTAGTTCAAAGGAAAGCACCTGGGGAAACCCCCTCTGAAGGCCAGTAGAAAAGAGACACAAGAGACTGTGTCCCTCAAGGAACAATCACAGTGGTCAAGAGCCGAAGAAGCCAATGTGCTGCCCTCTGTATGTCACTGGATTACAACAAGATCATGACTGTTGATCACACCTGAAGGGACTGATGGGACTTGGAGTCCGCACATCTCAAGGGTGTCATGCTGGCTGCCCTGACCAGGAGCTTAGATAAAGAGGTTCCCTATAAGGAAATGCTGAAGTCAAGTGCCCAGGGTATTTTGGTTTGCAGGAGGGAGATGACAGGGCATTCCTAACTCCACACCTGGCAGTAAGCCTCTTTGAATTCCAAGTAGACATGGCTAGGATTGTGTTGTAGACTACCCAGACCCTCCAAGTGTCCCTATTTTCCAGGGACAGTCCCGAATTTACAAAAGCCATCCCGGTTTCTGATTTGATCCCTGAATGCCTCGCTTTTCCTTGGGACATCCCTATTTCCATTGGAGAAATGTTGGAGGGTATGGAGTTATGCAACCCCCAAGCCAAGGAGATAAGTAACTATACAACCTTTAGAAGATACCTGAAGGCAGCCCTGTATAGGGAAGTTTTTTTAATGTTTAATGTTTTATTATGTTTTTATATATGTTGGAAGTCACCCAGAGTGGCTGGGGCAACCCAGTAAGATATGTGGGGTATCTTTTTTTTCCTTTAAAAAATATTTAGAGGTACTCTCATTTTCCTACTCATATTGAAATACTGCCCCTCAATGAGGCCAAACTTAGAATTACAAAATGTTTAGGGGTATGCATACCCCTGCGTCCCCCCAGAAAAAAAGCACTGGGTATAAACAATAACAGCAACAATAACAATAACAACAACTACTACTTCTCAATATCCCTATGGAAAGGACAGTGGGAATACATGTGACACCAGTAGTAATTTTTCCCTGGGGAATGGTGTAAATTGTTCCCCCTTTTATCTTCACAACAGCCCTGTGAGGTAGGTTTGAGTAGCTCAAGTATACATCTGTTTCACATGCAGAAGGTCCCAGGTTCCATCGCCAACATCTCCAGGTACAGAAAGACCCCAGCCTCTAACCCTGGAGAGCTACTGCCAATCATTGTAGACAAATGTTCAGCTAGATGGACCAATGATCTGGCTCACTATAAGGCAGCTTCCTATGTAAGATAAAAAGGTAAAGGACCCCTGGATGGTTAAGTTCAGTCAAAGACGACTATGGGGTTGTGGCGCTCATCTTGCTTTCAGGCTGAAGGAGCCGGCGTTTGTCCACAGACAGCTTTCCGGGTCATGTGGCCAGCATGACTAAACCGCTTCTGGTGCAACGGGACACCGTGACGAAAACCAGAGCACACAGAAATGCCCTTTACCTTCCCGCTGCAGCGGTACCTATTTATCTACTTGCCCTGGTGTGCTTTCGAACTGCTAGGTTGGCAGAAGCTTGTTATGCAGGCAAACTGGGAGAAAAGGAGAGGGGCTGATCTTCTGCAGAAGAGTGTTGAGTGTCTTCTCAGACAAGCTCTAAGTCCAGTCTCTGATGCCTCCTGCTTGGGATGAGAAGTATAACCAAGCACTATGTTTTAACGGTGCCAGCAACCCTGTTCCTCTGGGATATGAGGACAGCCCAGTCAATTATAGAAAAATACATTGCCACCACCAATGAAATAAAAATAACTGAACAGTCGGTGTTTTAAAATATAGATTATATTCAGTGAAAGTTGCTCAGAGTTAAGCAGTTGCTCCTACAGTATCACATGAGAGGCTATGCCATGTCAATTAGGCCCAACCCACATTATAGCATGCCTTGTTTATTTACTTATTTATTAAATTTGTACACCGCCCTTCATCTGTCGTTCTCAGCAAAAGGGACACAGCATAAAATTACAATATTAAAAAACATGAAATTACATAATAAAAATAAGGACAAAAACAAACCAATAATCCCACAACACGTTTAAAAGGGCATTGGATGTCCATTAGCCAAAGGCCTGGTTGAAGAGGAATGTCTTCGCCTGGTGTCTAAAGGCCAGGTGAATTTCCCAGGGGAGAGCATTCCACAAGTGGGGAGCCACTGCAGAAAAGTCCCCATTCTCATGTTGCCCCCCTCAGGATCGCTTGTGGAAGAGGCACACAAAGAAGGGCCTCAGAGGATGATCCTTACGGTAATGCCTTAAGACATGGGTAGGCAAACTAAGGCCCGGGGGCCGGATCTGGCCCAATCGCCTTCTAAATCCAGCCTGCGGACGGTCTGGGAATCAGCGTGTTTTTATATGAGTAGAATGTGTCCTTTTATTTAAAGTGCATCCCTTGGTTATTTGTGGGGCCAGCCTGGTGTTTTTACATGAGTTGAATGTGTGCTTTTATTTCAAATGCATCTCTGGGTTATTTGTGGGGCATAGGAATTCATTCATTTTTTCCCTTCAAAATATAGTCCAGCCACCCACAAGGTCTGAGGGACAGTGGACTGGCTCCCTGCTGAAAAAGTTTGCTGACCCCTGGGTATTGCAGTCCAGAGCAGTTTATGGCTTTATCGGTCAAAACCAGCACTTTGAATTGGGCCCGGGAACTAATTGGCAGCCAGTGCAGTCGGGCCAGGATTGGTGCAATATGCGCAAACCGTCTTGTCCTGGTGAGAAAGCTGGCCACCGAATTCTGCACCAGCTGAAGCTTCCAAACCGTCTTCAGAGGCAACCCTACATATAACACATTAAGCCATTCTTTGTTGCTCCTGTACAGTGTTTTTCTATTTTAAAAAAGGGGGTGCCAGTACTCGCCATGATGTTATTCCAGTAAGTGCCACACTTTAAACCTTTCAGGAAAAATAGGTGCGTACCCTGGAGTACCTCTAGAAAAAAGCACTCCTCTGGGCAGCAAACTCGGATGCTCTCTAGATGTTGCTGGACTGCAATTTATTTAATCTAGCAAAAGGTATACAGTATATACCCTTGATGGGACGCGGGTGGCGCTGTGGGTAAAAGCCTCAGCGCCTAGGGCTTGCCGATCAAAAGGTCGGCGGTTCGAATCCCCGCGGCGGGGTGCGCTCCCGTTGCTCGGTCCCAGCGCCTGCCAACCTAGCAGTTCGGAAGCACCCTTAAGTGCAAGTAGATAAACGGCGTTTCCGTGTGCTGCGCTGGCTCGCCAGATGCAGCTTGTCACGCTGGCCACGTGACCCGGAAGTGTCTGCGGACAGCGCTGGCTCCCGGCCTCTAGAGTGAGATGAGCGCACAACCCTAGAGTCTGTCAAGACTGGCCCGTATGGGCAGGGGTACCTTTACCTTTACCTTTATATACCCTTGATTGCAATAAAACACTGAAGCGGTTCACCAAATCAACCAAACATTAAAATCATCAATAAGAGACAGTTAAAACCAGGTCTTTAAAATAAAAAAAACATTCAAAAGTTAATTAAAATCAACAGCTAGCAAAAACAGATTAAAACATAGGCTTGCCTAAATGAAAACGTTTTTAGTCGGTGGTCAAGAAGGTGAAATACCTAGGGGTTTATTTGACATCTAAAAATGTGAATTTGTATAAGGATAATTATGAAAAATGTTGGTCAGAAATCAAAAAAGATCTAGAAATATGGTCAAATCTGAAATTGTCAATGTTAGGCCGAATTGCAGTGATTAAAATGAATGTATTGCCTAGAATGTTATTTTTGTTTCAGACCTTGCAGATTCTTGACAAGATGGAATGTTTTAAGAGGTGGCAGAAAGATATCTCGAAATTTGTCTGGCAGGGCAAAAAGCCCAGAATTAAATTTAAAATATTGACAGACGCTAAAGAAAGAGGGGGTTTTGCCCTGCCGGACTTAAAATTGTACTATGAGGCAGCAGCTTTTTGCTGGCTGAAAGAGTGGATGCTCCTCGAGAACACAGACATTTTGGATCTGGAAGGTTTCAATAATGCTTTTGGTTGGCATGCATATCTATGGTATGACAAAATCAAGCTGCATAGTGCCTTCAAAAATCACATTGTTAGAAAAGCATTGTTTAATGTTTGGATAAGATACAAAGATCTGTTGGAAAACAAAACCCCTAGATGGGTGTCACCAGTGGAGGCTAAGGCAGTGAAGAAACTCAATATGGAGGTCGGATGGCCGAAGTATTGGGAAATTTTGGAACAGGAGGGAGATAAATTGAAATTACAAAGTCATGAGAAAATGAAACATAAAGTACAAAATTGGTTTCAATATCATCAAATAATGGAGTTTTTCAAACAGGACAGGAAAATTGGCTTTCAGGTGGAAAAATCAAAACTAGAGACTGAACTGTTAGAACCCAATACTAAGAATTTATCAAGAATGTATAACTTGCTGCTGAAATGGAATACACAGGATGAAACAGTTAAATCGGCTATGATTAAGTGGGCACAGGATGTTGGACATAACATCATGTCAGCTGACTGGGAATGGTTATGGAACACCGGTATTAAATTCACGGCATGTAATGCCTTAAAGGAAAACATTATGAAAATGGTCTATAGGTGGTACATGACCCCAGTCAAGCTGGCAAAAATTTATCATTTGCCCGATAACAAATGTTGGAAATGTAAAGAGACTGAAGGTACCTTCTATCACCTTTGGTGGACATGCCCGAAGATTAAGGCTTTCTGGGAAATGATCTATAATGAAATGAAAAAGGTACTTAAATGTACTTTCCCTAAAAAACCAGAGGCCTTTCTCTTGGGCATTGTCGGCCAATTGGTGTCAAAGAGGGATAGAACTTTTTTTATGTATGCCACAACAGCAGCAAGAATACTCATCGCAAAGTATTGGAAGACACAAGATCTACCCACTCTGGAAGAATGGCAGATGAAAGTGATGGACTATATGACACTGGCTGAGATGACAGGCAGAATCCGTGACCAAGGAAAAGAGACGGCGGAAGAAGAATGGAGAAAATTCAAAAGTTATCTTAAGGATTATTATAAACTTGAAGAATGTTAGAGTGTTGTGGTTTTTAGGAACAAAGGGATACAGTGATATAAGGTCAGAATACAGAGATGACTAAGATGACAGAGGTCGGAAAGTAACAATTGGGAGTTGCTATAAAATTATGGACATTGGGATGCAGAAAGGGGGGGTATGGGGAAGTCCTAGAAAAGAGGTTTATGAAAATATGTTATGAAATTATACGTGTATGTTTGTCTTTTTAAGTGTTTGTTTGTTCTTTAAAATTTTGTAAAACCAATAAAAATTTTATAAAAAAAAAAAGAAAACGTTTTTAGTCGAGGCCAAAGAAAGTACAACAAAGATAGTTGCTTGGTGTCAATAAGCAGGGAGTTCCGAAGTGCAGGCGCTGCCACACTGAACATTCAATTTCTTACAAGTGCAGAATGAGTATTATGCGGGCACCTGCAACCGTGCCAGTTCCGCAGAGCAAAGTGGGCATATAGCAACAGTCTGGAAGCACGCTGAATAATGCCAAGGTTGTGAGTTCGATCCCCATATAGGACAGCTGCAGATTTCGGCATTGCCCGGGGTTGGTCTGGATGATCCTCAGGGTGCCTTCCAACTCTACAATTTGATGATTCAGTGATCGGTGATTCGATGAAAACTTGCAAGGCCAGCAGCGAAGCTTTCCTGGTTCTGCGGAAGGTTGGACATGGGCTTCCCACCTACCGAACCAAGGACTCTCCTGCCCCCCCCCCCGCCAGCTAATAAAGATGTGAGAAGCAAGGTGGAAGTTAATGATGATTCATGCCCAGATTGCCCACACAGAGCAGAGTCACCACAGTAAAGACCTGCTGTCTGTGGTCCGCTCTCCCGGTGGGCTGGGGCTTGCGGAAAGGAGCCAGGGCAGGCCCCCTCCACCGCCTCCCCTGTATCCTTCTCCTCCCATAGTCCCAACCTGATGCTTGACTTACAATCACCAACCAGTTTGCAGCCTCCAGTCCCCGAAGAAAGACTAAAGTTAAAACATCTGTTAATTTATAAACCAATTTAACCATGACTGGTTAATAAATAGCGAACAGCTGCCAATTCCACTACCCCTTAGCTCAGAAGAAGG
Organism: Podarcis bocagei; assembly: GCF_964188305.1. NCBI lineage: Eukaryota > Metazoa > Chordata > Lepidosauria > Squamata > Lacertidae > Podarcis > Podarcis bocagei. The sequence continues at coordinate 28,326,193 of NC_138138.1, forward strand.
GCACTCTGGGAGCCAGGATGGGAACAGATTAATTGAGCTGCCTTTTTAAAAACTCGGCTCCTTTCTTGGGCACACATGTGGCATTTTGCTCACTCCCTGCTTCCCCCGTCTCTAGCCATGGTTGCGGAACTTCCTCTCCCCCAGAATCGAATCACCTTCCTTCTGGAAAAAATCGAGGGTCTGTCGGACAGGTGGGCTGGGATGCAAGCAGCAGACAGTGGCTGGCACCTCTTGCTTTAAAAAAATTGGTTTATATTGGCTGTCCACAAATGCCACAGACGTGCTGCTTGATTTCTGAAAGAAGAAGAGATTCAGAAGGAACAGGACTCTAAACTGTCCCAGAGAGATGCCCTCTCGGCTCCAGGCCCCTTCTCCCCATCCAGCTCCATTTGAACAAGCGGCTGGCTGCTGTTCCTTACTAGTAAAGGAAAGACACCCCTCGCATGCTCAGATGCACTCTTTTTATTATTTTATCAGATACCACACTAGGACTGAGAGGTGGTAATGAAACCATGTTTGAGGAAAGCTGCCAATGAGCTGGTTCACATGTAATGTGATATCTCAGGCTTCTGCAAGCACCTCCTCACTCTTTTTCTCCAAGATGGAAGGGACCAGAAATGTTTGCTGCCATTTTCATCTGACGTTGGTTTGTGGTTTGTTTTAACTATGGTTTAATTCCAGCTGGTTTGGATAAACTGTAGCTGGCACTGACTGCAGTTCCCGGTTAGGATGCAATAACAAACTGAGGTTAGCTTGAAGTGGAAGTGGGTGTTTTTTTGGTCACCTCATTGTAAGGGGGTAGATAAACAAGTCCAAGACTGGTGCACATAATGCTAAACCATGGCTTTGTGTTGACATGCGAATCACCTCTCAGAATAAGTCCTGGGGAACAAGTTCCCAGTGCTGATAACAGAAAGTGCCTGAATTCTCAGTGTGAGAGTCGCTAGGAGAGAAGATTGGCAATTAGGGGTTCATCCCTGATCATGTTCAGTGTGCCTTTTCTCTTTAAAAGGGGGAAAGACACTCTGCACATGCTCAGGTGTGCTTCACCATTACCAGGTTCCTACTCCCACAAATAGACTCTCCATAGAGACATCCTACTTCATACAACTGTCATTACTCTGTTAAAAAAAATCGATCAGATCCATTAAATTAATTTGGGGAGCCAGCCAACCTTTCAGACCAGTGGGCACATTTGTGATTTTGAGAAAGTGCTGAGGGCACCAGTCACAAAATGGCTACCATGGCATAACAAAATGGCTGCCACATCTAAATGAACCGAAAAAGAGGATCATGGATGGCGAGGGCATGCTTCCTACATCCCACCAAAAGGGGGGGGGAAGGCATGTATATCAACCACTGGCATGCTCACTCACAGAGAAAAGCTTTTTCTACTGTGTAGGGCAGAGGGGTGGGTGTCCGGTCCTGGCATCCTTTGAAATGTGGGCATGTTTAAGGGAGCATGTTCAATGTAGGAGAGACCGAGCCAGTGCAAACAGGAACTGAGCAGGAAGACGAAACCATTTCTGTGCAGTGTTGATTTTTGAGGGGATATTTACGGAGACATTTGTGAGCACCATAGGGTGTAATGGTGGGCACAATGGCAAGCTGTGACCTGACTCATCCCAATCTATTTATTTATTTAAAGTTTTGTTGCTGTTGTTGTTTACCTCACTTTTCAAGTTTCCAAAAGTTTGAAGATTTAGGACTCAGCTGTACAGCTGCAAATAAAACGTTTTAAGTGTGTTTTAAGTGCAATATACAATATGACACTAGGTGGTGATGGTGAGCCTTATGGAAAATTCAATGTATTAAAATGTTTTTTAAAAAGCATTTTCGAAACATTTTTTTAATATGTGTATCAATTCCACCCAAGTGTAACATGGTCATTCCTTCCAGGTTTACAATCTAAAACACATGACAACAAAGGTAAATATATTGGAAGGCAGGAGGAACAAAGCCACATGACTTCTTAGTTCCAAAGTTCTTATTGTTGGATGGTTTTAGATGAGTCGGAGAGGATATTTTATTTACTTGTTATCCTTCCTCTTCTTACTTGTGTAAGAATGCAAATACAGTCGTACCTTGGAAGTCGAACGGAATCCATTCCGGTAGTCCATTTGACTTCCAAAATGTTCGGAAACCAAAGCGCGGCTTTTGATTGGCTGCAGGAAGGTTCTTGTTGGAATTTCGGCTTCCAAAAATAGTTTGCAAACTGGAACAGTCACTTCCGAGTTTGCGGCGTTCAGGAGCCAAAATGTTTGAGAACTAAGCTGTTCAAAAACCAAGGTACGACTGTACCTATTTCAATAGAGTTTTTTAAAAGCACCATCCATGCAGCTTATTTCTAGAAGTTTTTAGAGGCAAACCTAGAACAATTGGATAACCTAGAACAATTATGATATCCAAGGGTGCTTAGGCAGACTTGGATCACTTTTCTCCTATGTTTCCCTCTTATCAAAGAAATAACTCTCAGACTAAGAAGAAAATACCAGGGTTGTTCACAGTGAAGGACTTGCCAGGATTCAGACTGATACAGTGATGAAAAGCAGGCAGGCAATGATCCTTAAAAGTTACGTAAGTCCATTGTCCGGCTCAAAATGATGTGTGCTTCCTTGAGGAGAACTCACAGACAACTTCCCCACCATTGTAGGTAAGAAGAACGCCTTTTGGTTCAACGCTCTGGCTTGAGCCAGCTGACTCACGACAGTGCGCCAGGATATTCTAGGATCCAATCAGAAGCCAGGGTGGCTTCTTCTAATTCCTGCCTAAAGGTAAAGGTAAAGGGAGCCCTGACCATTAGGTCTAGTCACGGATGACTCTGGGGTTGCAGTGCTCATCTCAATTTATTGTCCGAGGGAGCCAGCGTACAGCTTCCGGGTCATGTGGCCAGCATGACTAAGCTGCTTCTGGCGAACCAGAGCAGCGCACGGAAATGCTGTTTACATTCCTGCTGGAGCGGTACCTATTTATCTACTTGCACTTTGACGTGCTTTCGAACTGCTAGGTTGGCGGGAGCAGGGACTGAGCAGCGGGAGCTCACCCTGTTGCAGGGATTCGAACCGCTGACCTTCTGATCAGCAAGCCCTGGCTCTGTGGTTTAACCCACAGCGCCACCCGTGTCCCATAATTACTGCATATCCCACTCAAATCAGGACAGTTGAGAGGTATGATGTGGGTGTCAGCCCAAGTCAAGGACCAGTATTCTAGAGAAGGAGTAGATAATTTGGACTAGACCTCCCTGACCATCAGCCATGTTGGCTGGGGCTGATGGGAGTTGGAGTCCCCATCTGGAGGGTGCCAGGTTGGTTGTCCCTGTCCTAGGGGACACCTTGATGCTCTGACTATATGCATCAGGGTAAAAACTCAAATTTGGAAATTAACAATGGCCACCTGGAGGTTTGCCTCCAGCTACAACGTTTGCGTTAAACTGGTCTCTCCTGTGCTTCCCTCCTCCCTCTCCCCTCCATCAATAATGCACAGCTTTGTGTTTATTGCTACTTAATTAATCAACACTTAGGACAATGAAAAGCTGCAGAATTCCCCAAAGTGGGATGGAAACAAGGGGAGATATATGCCACCGCCGCCACCACTTCAGGCCAGGGAGAGCTGAAAAGTCTATCTTACTTGTAGATACCCAGCAGTGAGACACCTGACTCCTCTTGTGGAAGGGATGGACTGTCACAAGCTTCACGGCAGCCAGGGCTAAGAATCGGTTGTAGGAATAAATGCAAAACCGGAGCAGGATCAGTACAAGATGCAGAGCCACACACCAAGCAATTGATGCACATTTAAAGCACATGGCTCCGGGAACTGTAGCTTTGTGGGGGTGAAACTACAGTTTCCAGGATTATTTGAGGGAAGTCATGCACTTTAACTGTGCGTTGTGTGTGCTTTTAAATGTGTGGGGTAGATCTGCCCTAAAACACAAGAGTCGAGACTGTTGGCTAAACTCAGGATGGGTGTATTTTTCGTGCCGCGATCTTCCATGCGTCTTTCTTGCGGGAGTCAGCCAACTCAACGTGAGAGTGCAGTACCGAAACAGGACATTCTGGGATCCAATCAGAAGCCGGGGTTGCTTCTGTAATTCCGGGACGTCCCAGGAAAATCAGGGGGGTTGAGGGGGAGGTATTCCGCTGTGGCTAGTACCCACAGATAGTCCATTTGTACAAACCCTTCTCACACCTCACCGTCTCAGAGCACACACACCCTGCCAAGAATGTGCAGAATGGCCCCCGTGACTCAGGTAGCAGGAAGAAAACTGAGGGCTAACCAACAAGTGAGCCCAGATGATGGAAGCAGTTCAGGAGAGCCCATGGAACCTGAAGTGCTGACCCCACAGTGTTTCAGGAATGGCAGAGATCTGAACATCTGGAAAGTCCCTAGTCAAGGTGTCCGGTTTTACAAATCCATGATGGACTTAAGAAGGACTGATATGAAACCTCTGCTGACTGGCTTCAGAGTCCAGCAACCCCGAGGACATTTGTATCTGGCATATTTGAAGGGAAGAGATCTTATTAATGGCTTCTTAGCTGTAATAGGGACACAGAACCTGATTTGGACACAGACTTGAGTTCCAAACAGTGATAACAATCAGCAAAGGAGGCTGCTGTCTTTGTGAGCAGCTAGTGGGGTTTTGTAGCAGGGACGAAGGACCTGTGACCCTCCTGATATTGTTGGATCCCGACAAGAATCTGTTCCTTCTAAAATTATAGAAGCACCTGGGTGACTACTGAAAACTTACCTTTTAAAGGAGAGTGTGAGGCAGCCATTTTATTGTGTATACTGGATTTGTGTAATCTGATATTATACATTCTGTCTTCTGGTACCTTTTTAGCAGTCCTCTTCAGAAACATTTGTTGTGAAGAATTTTATAATTTTATCTTTCAATATATTGATTTTTATTAGGTTTTTCAAAAAACAACAACAACCAACCAACAAATTTACTTCACATACAATATATCATTCACTTCCATTTTTATTTTTGACTTACCACCCCTCCCACACTCAAGTTTTTTATTCTTATTCTTAATTGTTTCATTGTTATTAAACCCTCTAACTCCATCTTATCATCGTTTCCCCTCTGCTGCTCGTATCTCAAATCCTGCACACGATTTCATATCACTAAAATATTTCGACAGAAAGTCCAGGAAAAAAAGGTATCCAATTTTCCATAAACAGTTCATCATTTTGATCTCTTAGTTTTACAGTCAGCATTTTATAAACCAATGGCTGGAGCTGATCTCCAGCAATGTCTGGAAGACCACAGGTTCCCCATCTCTGCAAAACTATAGCCATCCAACCGTCTGCTGTGAAGTCCGTGAGTCTCTTTGCCGGGGATAGGTTAGGGTGCTGATTCTGCTGACACTTACGGAATGTTCCGGCACAGCCTGTTCAGGAAGCTTCCGCTTAGCGGACAAGCACACATCATCTCCTAGCAGCCTTCCTCTGCATCTTGTGCTAGTCAAAGCTTTGTTCGTCTGAGGCTGTTCATTATAAAAAGAAAGAAAAGTCTTGACCTTTACATGAGCTTATTTCTGCTACAGTCCACACCACGAGATGCTGAAATATATAAGTACACAATAGCAAGAAGTATTTAAGGGTCGGTTGTTTGGATTTTGAAAGAAAGCGCCTCTGTGGAATCCTCATTCTAAAGTGAATGCATATCTTAATTTCTTCCATCAGGCTTTATAATGAGAAAGATATCCATAGTCCCTGTTGAGACCTTGGTTCACCCAATTAAATCTCTATATGTTGCGCCATTGTAGCATGAGCAGGAATGGAGCAGCTGGGCTCCAGGGCTGGAGTGTGTGTGTGTGTGTGTGTGTGTGTGTGTGTGTGTGTGAGAGAGAGAGAGAGAGAGAGAGAGAGAGAGAGAGAGAGAGAGAGAGAAAGATGGGAAGCAGATGGGTCCCAAAAGAAGGCAAACCAACCCAGCAGGGGCATTGTCAGCCATCTAAACATACACAGAATCCCACTACAACTTCTGGACAACTTCTTTATTGAACATTCATTTTGAATTGTTTGCAGATCAAAGTTTATGGGGAGGTTAGACTGTGTTGGCTATTATAGAATTGTTGGGTACAATTGGCTGCCATTTTGAATCCAGATGATGGCATGAACCTTTCACTACTGCACTAATTCTTACCAAATTTTGCATGATGGTTCCTGAGCTCAAGAAGCAGGTTTCCGTCTGTGTTTGGATACAATTGGACGCCATTTTGAATCAAGATGGCAGACCACACCTTTCAAACTGCACTGATTTAACCACTAATGCCAAAACTAGTTCCTCAGTAGCACCGTGTATTTTATTTTGTAAAATTTAGACAGCTTGATTGTAGGGGGGAAAATATAAATCAGGAAAATTATCACTAAAAGATTTACAACTGTAATTTAAAAACATATAGAAAGTTAAACCCTAAATAGAAGAGACCAAAACTAAAACTCATGCATACTTTCTAAACATCTGGGAAGCCTTGTCTAAATAAGAATGTCTTCAGCAGGCGCTGAAAAGAATACCATGAACCATAATGTATGAGGTTGCTAGTATGCTCTAAGAACTATACTGTACTTAGGTTATCATCAAGTTTTATCCTAAGATGGCAGGGAGGTTAGAATACGATGGCCAATGAAGCTGATTGCCAGTAGTTTCACGACAAAGAAAAGATAGCGCTTCATAAAATACATGTCTGTAATGTTCCATCTTCCAGAACTGGTTGCCACAGTTGTGGTGATGGCCTGTCAAGGAGTTAAGAGTGACATACAGTCAGTACGTCTGTCCCTAAATCAAGTCACCACTAGCTGTGATTCTTTATGTAATTATGGGGGGGTTGTTCCATTCCTGCATCTCTGTGAACTGAAGCAAGATGTGCGTGTTTGTGTGTGTAATGTTTAGGTATGTTGCTTTTCCAAATGTTATTCAGATCACCTCACAATAATAGTAACAAATCATCAATATATGGGCGCGCGCGCGCGCGCGCACACACACACACACACACAAATATATTGATGCATTTCAAATAGTACAGGGCTTCTCAGACTTTCTACCCCCAGGGCCCACATGGGAGAGCTGAAAATTGTTGAGACGCACAAGCCACAAAATGGTGGCAGATGGAGTTGCAGATTCACATAACCAGCTAGCAGCTACTGACATTGCTTTCTACTGATAGCTACTCTGTCTTTGGAAAGGGCTAAGTTCTTTACTACAGCAATTTTCTTGTGACAAGGAGTTCCATCATTCAGCTTTCCTTGTGCTAAGGCCAAACATTGGCTCTGGAGGTATGTGAGTCAACACCCCATTTTAGGCAGAAGTAGCTGATGCCTGGACGCGGGTGGCGCTGTGGGTTAAACCTCAGCGCCTAGGACTTGCCGATCGCATGGTCGGCGGTTCGAATCCCCGCGGCGGGGTGCGCTCCCATTGCTCGGTCCCAGCGCCTGCCGACCTAGCAGTTCGAAAGCACCCCCGGGTGCAAGTAGATAAATAGGGACCGCTTACTAGTGGGAAGGTAAACGGCGTTTCCGTGTGCGGCTCTGGCTCGCCAGAGTAGCTTCGTCACGCTGGCCACGTGACCCGGAAGTGTCTGCGGACAGCGCTGGCTCCCGGCCTATAGAGTGAGATGAGCACACAACCCTAGAGTCTGGCAAGACTGGCCCGTACAGGCAGGGGTACCTTTACCTTTTTAGCTGATGCCTGGCGTGCTCTGGTCCATGGGGTCATGAAGTCGGACACGACTAAATGACTAAACAACAACAAGCTGATCCAGAGGCTTTTAAAAGAGAAGGCTTCGTATTTTATATTTTCCCTTCCCCCTCAACATGCCTCTGAAAGTATTTTTACTCGTCTCCTATAATTTCTTCTTCCCTTCTTCTTCCACATTTATCTTGTACCTCATTTTCCCTTCCCCAACTGCCGGTTCCTTTCAACCATGCTCCCTGCACCTTTCACGTTCACTTTTTCCTCCTTCCCTCTCTTATCCCTTCCTTTTCTATTCCTAGTTTATTAGTATTTTTAATATATAAACTCTATCTTTTAAAAATGTCCTTTGGCACCTCCTCTAGTTCTTTTCCCCATGGAGACATCTTTTTCCCTCACTTCTCCTCCCCAAAATCCATCTGTCTCCTGGCCTCCTTTAGGCCTCATCCATATTGCCTCTTGTCTAGGCATTGGTCGGAGAAGTTTTTCATTTGCCCGGCTGCTTTCCCTGGGAAAACCAACGGCTTGCAGCTAAATTGGAACAAACATCAATCTGCAGAAAACCTGATTGATGCTTGTTACTATTCAGTGGTAAACATCAGGTTTTCTGAGGGAAAGTGGAGCAAACGAAAAACCTCTTGGGCTCAGGATGGGGAGTTGCTGGGGTTGACATCAGCACAGCCAGAGGACAGGGCAAGCAAGTAAGGAGGCCATGGGCTGGATGGGGCCCTGAGGCCCAGCTGAATGGGGAATGGAGGCCCAGCAGTGGCTCTAACCCCACCATTTAAGAAACAACGGCAATACTACTATAAATATGCATTGGCAAGCTAGAGAAAACCATTCACATCAAAATTTCCCCTAAACATTCTGGGCACCTTTGGCAGCTGCAGCCTTTGTAGCTGAAGTCACTCACTTGGCCCGATGGAGCTGAGCCAGGCAGAGGAACCAGGAGCAGGTCCTCAGTTGTTGGTACAGCATGAAACTCTTAATCTCAGCGTTGTGGGTTCGAGCCCCACGTTGGGCAAAAAATAAATAAATCCCGCATTGCAGGGTCCCTTCCAAGTGTACAATTCTATGATTCTATTCTGTGATTCTAGATTGTACAGAACCCACAGCCAGCTAGATGGTCACTAGGCACCTCCAGAAGCAGCTGCTGCTGCTCAGGATCCTTCCATCCCAGGCCAGGTGGAAACGGGACAGACAGAGAACAGGGACCAGGTCTTGCGGGCTTAAAGAGCAGGTAGAGAACGTGCTGCCCTCCAAATGTTGTTGGGGCTCCTGACTCCCAACATACCTGAGCATTAGTTGTATCGGCTGTGAGGCTGATGGGGCTTCAAGTCCAACAGCATCTGGAGGGAGCTGGTCTCAGATGGTTTCTGCAACAGGAAGTGCAGTAGCCCATTGTAATGCCAAGAGCATCCCTTGGGGTGGAATCGGGGGCAGGAGTCACTTCTACCTTGGATGGCTTTAAAAATGAAGAATGCTTCCCAGAGAGCCAGTCTCTGTATGGCTAGTAGCTGCCATAGCCGAGTAGAACTTCAGTCTCATTCAAAGATGGAAGGTGGACTTTTCATGTGATCTAGGAGTGGTAGAGAGACTGCATTTCTTTTCTTGGGGTTTAAAATCTTTCCCAGCTCCTTCTTCCTTACCGATAGTTACAGCCCTATGGTTTGTTTCGCCGTCCATCTGTTATCTGCGAACCTTTCAATGGAAATCCTCTGCTGGCTGGTTTTGCTTTTAGACAAAGAGCAAATCTACCAATAGATCTATATCTAATCTATATCTGTAGTGCCCACCCCTGAAGAAGGCCTCTGTCCCTTTAAGATGCCGCCGTTGTCCTGGATCAGCCCAAGCGCCTATTAAAATTTTATGCGAAGTGTAAATGGGGCAAGTCTCCAGCTTCCTCGCTCCCATCGAATGATTTATTACTCGCAAATACCACAGAACTAATTAGTATAGTAATTAATTAATACGAATTTGCATATTTGCATGTGCAATTAGCGCAGTGGAGTGATTACTCTGAAAATGAGAAACTTGGGCTTGTCAGATGTTGGTGTGAACTGGACTGGAAAGGGGTGTGCAAATGAACTTTAAACAGCCTCTCGCATGGCAGGCAGGCAGGGGAGAGGGAGACACAGAGACAGACAGACAGAAGGCCTTGATGGTGGGGGGGAGGAAAGGAAAGGAAAGGGGTTAGGTGTGCGGTAGGAGGAAAAGGCGAGGCAGATTTGCACTTTGTAAGAACACATGATTTGCACCACCCTCCCCTCCCTGCAAACTTGTACATGTGCTAGATCAAAGCTGTCTATGCTGCAAAAATCTCTCCTCTCCCCCCCACCGCCCCCCCCATTCCACCAAGCCCTTTCCAGTGGAAAGGGGTGGGGAGAAAAGCTCCCTTTTATTCATGTATTTCTTCCGATGGCACGGCTCCAACTTTGCTGAGATCCAACCTTATTGTCATGCATTACGCTTCCCTTTCGTAGCTAAGCTATGTGTAATGGGATAACGCAAGCTGTTTCCCAACCCGGACCTGGTAGCGTAGCAGTGACACCTTAAAGGTGCCGGACCCTATTTCTGTTTCCCCCCCTCTTCTGTACACATCTTCTTTTGTGGGTGTTTCACATTTACTCCCATGCTGGCAAGCTGGCGATCGCTGCCAACCTGAAGAATTAACTTCGGGTGGGTTGCTTTTAAAAATTAAAAATAAATCGCATAAACAGATGAGCAAGAACGCCAGAGTGCTTTGTATGCTAAACTAACAGTTCTGATACTGATGGTAAAGATACAGTCCCAGATAGGCAAGCAATTACCACTATATCCCACCCTAGGCATTAACTCCCATAATGCTGAGTGTTTGTGAAGGGTGCCCCAGTGACTGTGGTATGTGTACCACCAATGGTAATTGCAGGAAGACTTCCTTCTCTCACCCACACAGCCTTGCCTGCTCCCTTTATTATTTCCCAGGGTTCTCTGTCTGTAGCCACACTGCTCTGGAATGGAGAGTTGGAAGCGAACACAGAATGCAACTTTCCAATTATATTGAAAAAGCCTCAGCTCCTAGCAGGGGCGGAGGAAAGGGGTACGGTGGGGGAGGGCCGCCCTGGGTGTCACCACTGAGTGGGGTGACAAAATGCCGGGTGGCTACAGACAAAATGGCGGGTGGCACTCACCGCGGGGCCTGCAGCACGCCCGAGCCACGCGTCTCTCCTGGGAGTGACGTGGGCCTTGGTGCGTGCAGGCTCTGCGCTGCCCCAAATAGTCCGCCCTCCCCCTCCCCCTCAGCTGTAGGGCGACTGAGTGAGAGGAGGCAGGCAGACTTTTTGGAGGCCCCACAGAGCGTCCTGCCCCAGTTGGCCCTGCCCCTGGGCACAAGGCACGCACGCCACCCCAGGCGCCTGATCAGCTTGCTCCGCCGCTGGCTCCTAGCCTTCAAGGTTGATAAGATAGGCTCAAAAGGGCATGAAGAACATCTGCAAAGCGGCAGCCTGCGTGGCAATGTGCCCCCTTCAATGGCAAGCTGCAAGAGAAGAAATTAAACATAGAATCGCCGAGTTGGAAGGGACCCTGAGGGTCATCTACTCCAACCCCCTGCAATGCAGGAATCTCAACTAAAGCATCCATGACAGATGGCCATCCAACCTCTGCTTAAAAACCTCCAAGGAAGGAGAGACCTCCCAAAGGAGACCTTTCCACTGTCAAACAGCTCCTACCATCCAGTTCTCCCAACTGTTCCTCATAAGGCTTCGTTTCCATCTTGGTTGCCCTCCTCCACACATGTTCCAGCTTGTCGATAACCTTCATAATTGTGGAACCCAGAACTGGACACAGTATTCCAGGTGTGGTCTGACCCTAGTACAACATAGTGCCTGCTTTACATAATTACAAAATCCAGTTTTTAAATATTTATTTGTTGCAAAAGCATATGCAGCACCTCCTAATACCACAATTTTACTGTATTCAGAGTTTCCAACTGGCATAGAAGGAAATGGGAAAGGAAAGGAATAGCCCTCGCTATTGGCTAGCAGTATGAAGCCTCTGGATTGGCCAAGCCCAAGTACCAGGAGGAACCTGTCTATAGACACCCAAATTGAAAAATCAGCATCTTCTGCCTGCTGCACGTCAACATCCAGATCTGAACTGGGGAACAGTCAGCCAAGGGTAACCTTTAGCACCCTCCTGCAGTGGTGTAGCATGGGTTGCCAGAACCCGGGGCCACGTGGAGGGGTGGGTGAGAGGGAGAGAATCGGACAAAGTACACATGCACATTCAACTGCCTAATGGCGTCCGCAGCACCCAGGTGATCGCAGCCTCAGAAATAATAAAAGAAGTGTCGTTCTGTTGTCTGGAGAGGTCACTTCCTGGTTTGCATGGAGAAGCCGTTTTCAACAGAGCCCGTACAGAAGCATGCAGCTGTATTGAGGCAGCACTGGATGTCGAGATTTTGCACCACCTAACAATTTTGTGCTGGGGCAACTGCCCCTGTGCTCCCCCATGCTACACCACTGCCCTACTGACCCTCCTTATGTTGGGAGGCGCCTAATAACCTGAGAACCTGCCCCTTCCAGCTGTTGCTGGACTCCCATCAACAGCAGCCAGGATGACCAGTGGCACAGGCACCCCAGAGCATTTTGCAAAATGCCCCACTTCCACCCCCTGCTACTGCCACCCCCTGCAGATTCAGGTCCACACCTTTGCCCATATGCCACCTCTGCATCCTCACCCATGCCACCAGGGAGGGCGCAGTGGCAGGAGCAAAGCACGAGGCAGGCACAAGGCAGAAGTGGCAAGCAGTGTGCTCCTCAGTCCCTGATCTGCCACCTAAAGCAGCTTCCCCAGCTTCCCTCATGGGTGGGCTGGCGCTGGCCAGTGGTCAGGGATGATGGGATATGCAGCTGGAGAGCAACATGTTTCTCCATTCCTGATCTGGACCAACATCCTATTTCCCACAGGAGCCCAACCAGATACCTTGGAGGAGCTCACAAACATGATGGGGATGGCTGCCCACTACAGTTTGCACCTTGTATTCAGAGGTACACTTCTTCTGCTTCTGCTTCTGGTGTGAGAAGGTAGCTTAGACGTTCCCTGTTGTATCCTTTCCTCCCTCCCTCCTTTTGGGGAGAAGCGGGGAGCATAACAGTGCAGTAAGAATGTGGGGTGTGAAAACATGCTCTCTGCTGCTACAGCAAAAGTGCTGGCTGGCTGCAATCCGCTGCTGCTGCTGAACGCCCAATGGTAGGGCCAGCCCTTATCCAGATAGCTGGCATCCAGGCATTCCTTGGAAGACTTGAGTCAGAAGTATCCAAAGCTTCTTGCTTGGCCACTGGGACACTTTCCCTCCCCCCCCCAAGCAGCTGTCAGTGCCAGCTGCAGAGATTTTTGAAGTCAAAATTGAAAATCACGAGGTGGACTTCTTGCTAATCATCTGAATGTAACACATGGGAGTATAAGGCTTGGAAATAACTTAGTAGTAGTAGTAATAACAATAATAATAATTCAATCACAAAAACACAGGCTGTGGACTGGACCTCTTTTTAAAAAAATGACACAGAGTGTCTGTCCTTCTTCCTGCATATAGCAAATGGTATTGAGTAGAAAGAGAGATTGTGTCTGTGGCCCAGGAGTGCCCAACACACACCTTTCAACCATTCCAATCTGACCACGACATCCCTGAATTGCAGAAGCCACCCTGGCTGGCCATTCCCCTCTGATGGCCATGCGTGCAAGGTTGTATCTTGGGGCAGCCTTGCACCCTGGGCTTGCCTGCAGATGTTTGCTGCTTCCCAGTAAACCTCTCTTGGAGCATGCAGACCCCAAAATGTTATTATTCGCCCCATTTTCCAGAAGGCAGCAAGATCTGTCTCCATTCCTGGAATTACAAGGCTCTTTTGCAGGAACCCCATGCCTGGGATTGCCAGAAGCCAAGATGGTGAGCTCTCCAGCTCCTCTCCCAGAAGCTTCTCAGATGCCTCTTTGAGCACAGAATGGAGACAGGAGAGTACAGCATCAGGACCGGAGTTGATTAAGCAATATGATGCCTCCAGGTTAGCCAGGTGGGACTAATGGAAATATTAGGAGGCTGGATTCCTGCCCTTAGCTGGTCAATAAAGCAATACCTTCTGTCTGGTGCAATGTCTGGCACTTGCAACTGACCTTGAGAACTCTGGATCGGGGGTGGGGGGTGCGAAAACACACTCTAGGTTGGATTTGGAGATACCCACCACAGCCCTGGCATGATCCTGACACCTAGCAGCTAGAGATAGCCTTGCCAAGGTGGGGAATGATTTGTGATGTTATGATTCACATGAAGGAGGTTATGCTACAGAGGGTGAGCTCACAGGCTTCAGAAAGGCAAAGCAGGGGGGCGGAATTTTTATTTTTTATTTAATTAAAAAGTGATTTTTTCAAAATGGTGTGGATTTGTGGCATTTTGCATCAAATGATAGGCAGTCCCGCAACTATCGCCCTTGGTACTGTTGTCTCCATGCCTCCTTATAAGGAGCAATATCTTGGATACTGGGGCAATTTGGAATTTGGTTTTCAGGACGGTTTTCAGGACTGATAAAATGTCGTTCCCTCAAAGCAGAAGCACCTTATGGGGAGATGTGTCCCTGTAGCCCTGCTATTGCCAGTGGAGACACCGTGAAACATTGGGTCACTTTCCCTCACCTTTATCTCCATTCACCTCCTGCCCCAACTCCAGAAGTCCCACTTCCCACTGTAATTGGAATGAGCTCCTCATTAAAACTCAATTTGGGCTCAATTTCTGCCAAGACAACTCATCTTCAGGGATGGCCCAGGCCACAACCCATAACTCTTCCCCCTACCCCCTGTTTTTGCCATGTTCTGTCTCTGTGGCAACTGCCATCATTATGTACTGTTGCCATGGCAATGGCTGTTGTGTGCCATCATCTCCACATTGCCTGTCTCCACCAAGGCCCATCTCCATGGTGACTTCTTCTCAGGCTATATATCCACAGTGTTCTTCTCTGTGGAAGGATCCACCTCTTGGCCAAAGCTCAGCCAGTAGCCTTGAAGGAGAACCTCCAGGAAACGGGGTTCAGCCCCATCCTGATGCCCTTTCTAGGCCAATGTGGGTCAACTGCAACTTCTATCTGATAGAAAGGCCGGTTCTGGGGGTGTGCTTGCCCCACGTCTCCAACCTTTATTACCATGATGGGGCCTTGTCACACATTACATTCTTTTAGGTGTACAGCTAAGAAGAAGAAGAAGAGTTTGGACTTGATACCCCGCCTTTCACTCCCCTTAAGAAGTCTCAAAGCAGCTAACAATCTCCTTTCCCTTCCTCCTCCACAACAAACACTCTGTGAGGTGAGTGAGGCTGAGAGACTTCAGAGAAGTGTGACTAGCCCAAGGTCACCCAGCAGCTGCATGTGGAGGAGCAGGGAATTGAACCCGGTTCACCAGATTACAAGTCAACCACTCTTAACCACTACACCACACTGACTCTCGATGTAGTCCAGTTGGTCCTTAATGTTTTGGGGCCAGAGAGGCACATCTGTAAATTGAAGAAACCTCTGTGGGCACCACAAAATACCCATTTTACAAAAGAAAAACTGGTGATGTTCAGATGCCGCCTAAAAACAAACAGAAAAAAAGCAGACGACAACCCACTGTCAAGGCAATGCTCTCAGAACAAAGAGCTCCTTTAAAAAAGCAACCAAAAATCACTTTTTTATAAATATTTAGAGGGGCAGTTGGCCTTGGCAGGCACAAAGAGGGATGAGTGCCTGAGGACACCATGGTGTCCTAAGGAACGAGGTAGGGAGACACAGTTTTATGCCATAATACATTTGCTACTCTTAAATCACACCTTTCTTTCCCACAACCTATTTAACATGGTTCATGGCTACCCACTTTAGGCATGAGTAACGGCTTGAGAGACCAATGTGGTGTGCAACTCAAGTTTCCTCCCACAATATAAACCATCTCAGACCCTGTTCGTGCAGCCACCTCTGGGTGCTGCTCTAATGAATGACAGGGCCTTCTCGGTGGTGATTCCTTGCTTGTGGGATACCCTTCCTGCTGAATCAAGTGTCTGCCTCCCCTATCACTAAAATTCAGGAAGAATAGAAAAACTTTCCTCCGATCCACCCCAACGTTTGGTGGCTGAAAAGTACCGTTCCCAGCAACCTGGAAATTATCAGATGTGAGTGTATGCAGATGTTTTGAAGTGATTTAAGTTTTCTTAGTGGTTTAAATTATTTTCAGGTGTCTTTAGTATGTTTTTAACAACAACAACAACAACAACAACAACAACAACAACAACAACAACATTTTATTTGTACCCCGCCCATCTGGCTGGGTTTCCCCAGCCACTCTGGGTGGCTTCCAAAAAAGATTAAAAATACATTAAAATGTCACACATTATTTGAATTATTTTCAGATGTCCTTAGTATGTTTTTATTTTATTTTAAATTGTGTTGTATTGCTGCTTTTAGTGTTTGCTGCCCTGGCTTCCTTTGGGAGGAAGGGCAGAATTTAATGTAGTAAATAAATAAATACCCCTCTGGAAAGGATTTATTTTACAAAGTGGGGGGGGGAGTGGGGAGGAAGTATTAGAGGGAAATTCAGATAAATACTCCATTTAAGGTAAATCTGTAAACAAATCAACAAACAAAAGTAAGGGGGGAGCACTGGAAGTCCAATAAATCATTTATCTGCTGATATACAGGCCTAGTTTAGAATGCAACTGTAGGCATCAGCCTTTGTTACTCCTTCACTTCTGCTGGATAATTTTTTATTTCTTGAATTTGTGTGTTTGTGTGTGTGTGTGTGTGTGTTTGTGTGTGTGTGTGTGTGAAAAAAGCTTCCCTTCTCCACTTTCTTCTCTAGATGGTGCTTTTTTTTAGTCACTCTCTCTATGATTTCGCCGTCTTTTCCCTCTCTCAAAACTCCCTTGCCTTCAGAATTACCTCACCAAAATTCCTCCTCCGTGTCTCCTAGGGCAGCTCCTCAGGGCTGAAAAAGTGTTGCACTTCAGGTATTTTCCAGGGTGCTGCAGTGTTACCTAAAGTATAACAGTGTTTTCATTGTTTCACAAAGTATATAGTTTCACAAACTATATGCACATTTATTCCATGCGAGTACAGTTGCGTGAATGACCTGCATACCTAGCATTAAGCCTGATTCCAGTACATGGGTACAACTCTGGTAGGAATACATGTTCTTTCCTGAGGAGACAAACACAGGGCTGTGTTCTTATAACCATTTGAACGCATTTGTCCAATTCGTAACAACAGGCTGCATTCTGAATTCAGTGCCAGTTCCCCACCCATTAAAAAGTTCTTCTCCGGCTCGGAATGAAAAATGAGATTTTGCTCATGTGCCATCAGACAGCCAGTCACACTCAAAGCTGGCTATTTTATAGGCCCATGTGCAAAGGTTAGGTAAAGGTAAAGGGACCCCAGACCATTAGTTCCAGTCGTTACCGACTCTGGGGTTGCAGCCCTCATCTCGCATTACTGGCCAAGGGAGCCGGCGTACAGCTTCCAGGTCATGTGGCCAGCATGACTAAGCCACTTCTGGTGAACCAGAGCAGCGCACGGAAACACCGTTTACCTTCCCGCTGGAGTGGTACCTATTTATCTACTTGCACTTCATGCTTTTGAACTGCTAGGTTGGCAGGAGCAGGGACTGAGCAACAGGAGTTCACCCCATTGCGGGGATTCAAACCACCAACCTTCTGATCGGCAAGTTCTAAGCTCTATGGTTTAACCCACAGCGCCACCCGCATCCCACTGTGCAAAGGTTATTGGAAGCCAAACCCATTTATTCTTTTTGAAACTCTGTGATTGCTGTAGGCACAGGTATAGTAGTTCACAGTGGATTGCTAGAAACTATGTGATCAGAACACCTTACCAAGCAGCCTTTGGCGTACGTACGTACGTACACACACACATTTTCCACCATTTTGTATCCAAGAAGCTCAAGGTGGCTGACCTGGTTCTCCCCCATCTCACTTAATCCCCACAACAACCTAGTGAGGTAGGTTAGGCTGAGAGGCAGGGACTAGCCAAAGGTTACCCAACGAGCTACATGGCTGAGTGGGAATTTGAGTGCTGGTCTCTCAGGTCCTAGTCAGATACTCTAGTCACTACACACCAGCTCTCTTTCACTTCCTGGGCAACTTCTCTATCTGAGTCAGTTCTTCTTCTGGCAAATGGTGAATGTGGCTGGTATCCCACAACAAGATCTAAAACGTTCTCTTCTTCCCAGGTTATTTTGGCTTTGGGAAGAAGGCAGTTGAACTTACAAGTGGTTCTCCATCATGGCTGTGCTAGAAGCTACAGTTCCCCTGGCCCTGCACTAAAGTTCCCAAGCAGAATTGTGAGAACACTTGTGTGCAAAGTACTGCAGGCTAGTTAGTGAACTCAGTAAAAAAATATATTAATAGTGTGTGGGGGGGACACTTTCCTCATCAATTTTCTGATAGTAAACTTAATTGCTGATCTGATTCTAAATCAATTGGAGGGGAGTTTGCCCATCACTATTCCTGACTGAGAATAGAATCACACTTGCTGATAAATTCTGGTGCATGCTTCAATCTCCCTGTGCACCATTATTTAATGACATGTAGTGATGTGCAGGTCAGCATACAGGCATCCTTCGTTTGTTCAAGAGCTTGACTTGGAAAGCTTACATTGGGCGGTAAATTCAGGTTTCATGGTGTCAGGCGGCAGAGAATCCAACCCCCACGACAGGTTGCCAGGAGCAGATAAGACAATGAAAAGTTCTTACCAACTGCTTTTTATTCAATATTAAAAGAGAGAGGCTTGGAAATTCAGCCTCTTGGAATAATGGTGTTGCCCCGAGTGAGTCTCCACCCACTCCCTCTCCCTTCATGCGTCATCACGATGGGTGCTGAGAAGTCCCTCTGCCTCTGAGCTCTTTGCTTTCCTACTTTCAAGGCTTGCCAGGTTCTGGGAGAGGAGGGTTCTGGAATGCTTTCTAAAGACACTGTGTCCATCAGCTGTTACCCCTCTGGTGGTGCTTCGTTCTCCTCTCCCATCATTTCCCAGCTTTTCCCTTCATCTGCCTCTGAGCTGTGATCTCCCTCAAACTTCTGCTGTAATTCTGATCTATCTCCTTCTTCTCTGGAAGGGTCAGGCTGGGGAGCCGGTCTCCACCATTCCTCCTCTGCCCAGTCCCTGACACATGGCAACATAAAGTGTGAAATGGTCCCATACACACTATGACCCACAGAGCACCTATTTTGGGTGACACCAAGCAAGACTGCACCCCCCTTTTTATTCTTCTGCAATAGAGCCTCATCCTCTCCCTCTTCCTCTGTCCCTGAACTTGGGCCTTGAAGAAAAGCTGCATCCAAATATTGCACCCAGGAGAACTGCATCTTACTTTTGGTGGATTTGAACAACAGTGGTATCTGGAATACCCATCATCAGACTGTGCACCCATTGCAACTGGGCTGTGCCACTACAAACAGCAGGTGGGGTTTCACATAACTGAATGCTTCTCAATATCAGATGTAAATAAAAGCATATCTGCACAGTGAAAGCTAGATGTCCAGGAGAATGATTATTGCCTAGCCACTTC
Organism: Podarcis bocagei; assembly: GCF_964188305.1. Classification (NCBI taxonomy): domain Eukaryota; kingdom Metazoa; phylum Chordata; class Lepidosauria; order Squamata; family Lacertidae; genus Podarcis; species Podarcis bocagei. Next base: position 28,345,460 of record NC_138138.1, read on the forward strand.
CTTGGCATGCCAGATTACTATGAGTGTGGAAATACTTGGATGGAAGAACATTCAGTCGTGCGAACCCTCAACCTGAAGGCTGAAATGGTATGGTCCAAGCATAGGTCTATCAACTCATTGAGAACTAGAGCTTGGATACGGTGATGCTGAGTGTGTAAGACTCAGCCTGATCCAGCAGAGCCTTTGGTGTGATCTAGCAGAGTTCTTGCACAACATGCTGAATTAGCAGAAGAAATCCTTGCATAGATCAGGACACAGATCCAACGCCTTGCTCAATGGATCATGCCACATAATCAGTCAGTGCAGTATGAATTAGGGCATTTGTGCTGATTGCAGACATAAAAGCGCTCTTGGTGGCTCCTCCAGATCTTCTGAAGATCTTTCCTCCATCATCCAATGTCCCAGACCCAGACTATTTCAAAACAATGTGTGGGTGCCCTTTAGTAACATAGCTTGTTTTAAACTAGAGATTCCTGGCTCATAGTGTGTGCTTTTAACCAGTACCTTATGCTGGCTCTGTCTCCAGTCCACAAAGCTGTATTCCACCATGGGTTTCCAGCCTTGCCTAGAAAGATGGGCAGGGGAAACAATAAAAGAGAAGAAATAACAATAACCGTTCACGCAGAAGACTGCCAGGGAGATAAGAGAGGTAAAGTAGAAAGTGCAAATTAATAAGGAGTAAAGGGATCAGATAGATAGATAGATAGATAGATAGATAGATAGATAGATAGATAGATAGCACCATTTCCTCTCTGTGCCAAATGTTGTGGCAGGCAGCCAACTCTGTAATATTCCATACGGCGCTGCTGCCTGGGTTTAGCAAAAGAGAAAGAAAGGGGAGGTGTGGATTGCGAGGGCCTGGAGCAAGAGGCACAAAGAAGAGAGGGGTTATTGCCCATCCCATGGGGGCAGCTGAGGGAAAAGGGACCAGCCACGATCTGGCAGTGCTGCCATGGAAAATGGGGTCATCACACACACACACACACCACAGCCCTCCCCAGCTCCAGCATTTTCTGAAACTGGCAGTGCCAGCTCAATTGCACAACGTCCTTCGAAATGGGACTAAGCCGACACCATCTGGGCAATGGGAGGGGGGGTAGGTGGGTTTTTTTAGCACTTGTTCTCTCTCCCTGCAGACTGGCTCTGGCGAGTGCCAAAAGAGCTCTTGTTAATCCATGACATACTGTGGTGGTGTGGGTGCCAAGCATGCATTTGGGCTGCAAAAACCTACCCTTTTTCCCAGTTCGGCTGCTGTGCTGGAGGATATCATCTCGCGCTCTCCTATCACTCTCGCCCCTCGTGTTGTGGGAGGGCAAGGCAAAAAAACAACAGCCGGGCCCTCACCACCACCACCGATCTCCCCCTCATACCCCCAGACCCACCCCAGCAGCAGCATCCCCCCTTTTTTATTTTTGCAATCAGAATTAATTATGTAAAACAGGGAGATTTGCATAACATGTTTAAAAGATGTCGCTTCCATTCCGGGTTGCAAATGTATGAGGTTCTGCTGCTCCCTCCTACGCCCCACCCTTTGGTTGTCGTCGTTGCAAGAATTAGGCTGCTCTTGAGATGGACTGAAAATGGGGGAAAGGAAGAAAGGAGATTTCTGGGCCAGGTTTGGGTCATGAATCCAGGCCTGGGGCTGGAGTTTTCTAGACTTGGGGGGCTGGTGTCAGATGATGAAGCTGAGAGCTGAGGCCTGGAGTACAGCAGACAGGAGGCCCTGCTGTGTTGGACTTGGCAAGAGCAGGAGGCCAGCAAGCTTCTCCACACTTCAAGCCTGGCCAATCAAGAGGCTTTGTACTGCAGGGCCAGGGAGCCAGTGGCTTTCCAGATACTGCTGGACTGCTACTCCCATCATCCCTGATAGTTGGCCATGCTGCAAGGGGTTGATGGGAGCTGAAGTCCAATGACATCTGGAGGGCCACAGATTCCCCCAACGTTGTTGTACTGTGTGGCACTTGGGGTGATCTTCTACCTTCTCTGTCAGAGGCACCATGACCCTGAATGGCAGATTCTGGACTCACAAGCGGGGAGAGGGCTGTTACATTCAGGTCTTGCTAGGGGACTTCCCTTAGGCATCTGGTTGGCTACAATGAGAACAGGGTATTGGACTAGAAGGGTCGCTGGCTGGTCCAGCAGGGCTCTTCTGATGTTCTGGTGCTTCTGTGCTCCAAGAGGGGCTCTGGCCCATCTTAGATCCCAGCCTGTCATGGACTGTTCGGACACAGAGGAATGGTGGGAGGAACTAGCTGGGGAACACCCAAGGGAAGAAGGGTCAGAGCCCAGGGAGAGGAGGTGGGACAAAAATGAGTGGGCAGAGGGAGAAGACTAGGAAGAGGAGGTGTCGGAAGCTGAAGAGGTAACAAAGAGTCTGCATCAGAGAGAAGTTGGGGGCAGGAACTGAAGCAGGCTAGTGGGAGGAGGGAGGCCAAGAAGGAAAGATGAGTCAGGCTGATGAAGAGTCACAGGTGTCTCCCCCTCCTGCTGAGACAAGCTTCCCTCCGCCCCCCTGTCTCCCAGAACCAGAAGAGGGCTGAAACGGGTGGAGCAGCGGCAAGCTGCACACAGGCACAGTTTCCAATTGCTTGGGGAAAGCCCTGGAGAGAAGAGGACAGATTCATGGGGTAAGTCCTGAGCTAATGATCTCGTTGGGCCTGACAGTCTCTATCATTTTTACACCAGTCCTGCAAAGTAGACTTTGTAGTAGTATTGTTACAGTGAGCAGGGCAGGAGGAATCATTATCATATTACACACACACACACACACACACACACACACACACACACACACACACACTGTTCTTCAGCTTTTACCAGTATACCACTGCTTTTGCTTAAACCAGGCATGGCCAAACGTGGCCCTCCAGCTGTTTTGGGACTACAACTCCCATCATCCCTAGCTAACAGGACCAGTGGTCAGAGATTATGGGAATTGTAGTCCCAAAACAGCTGGAGGGCCAAGTTTGGCAACCACTGGCTTAAACAGTTTCAGATAGCAGAAGCAGTCTCCAGAAAAAGCTTTGCAGGACCTTGGAGAGCTCCTGGGAAAGCCCTAAGTTGATCCAACAGGCCGAGCCCTTGGAACCCCAATATAAGGCATGATGACTGCTCAGAAACCTCACAAGCAAGAAGGTTGCAAGGGATTTAAAACGTAAAGCCATGCAATGCGGTGCCATTCAATGACTTTGCGTCTTGCCCTCTGCCTTTTCTAGTGTGGGCCTCTAGGAGAGAGAGCTACCTTGTACAGTGTGAGTGTGGAGGGGAGGAGTTCAGGGTCTTCATCTGTCAGGCCTGAGACGCCCATCCTAGGTTTGGAGTCATAGTCATCCTCCGTCTTAGACAGATCCCCCCAAGGAATCCACACACAGGTTCCAGGTCCAGAGGATCCTGAAGCCACGAGACCTGCTAGGTCGAGATCCTGGTTTGAGATTGTTATTGGAGCTTCTGCCACAGGGGGGTTGGAGCTCAGGCCACACATTGGCTTCATGAAAGGCTCAGCGCAGCATAAGTGTCAGGATCCACACATTCAGCAAGTTCTTTACTCAGGAACATAGGAAGCTGCCTTGTACCAAAACAGAACATTGGTTCATCGCTCCGAAAAGGGGTTCACCGGGTTTTCAGGCAGAGGTCTTTCCCAAGTTCTTCATGGAAACATTGGGCTTTTGAACTTGAAAGAAGTCCCAAAAGATGGAGCAAGACACCTCCTTTCTCTTACCCAGTGGAAGCTGGTTCACTGCCCCACCTGCTTCAGTCTTCCCTCAGCCAGCTGCAACCTGCCTTCTTTCTCTACCAGTTCCAATGGGCTGCTCCTACCCAAAATCCCTGCCCTGAGGAGACACCCTCAGCAGGAGCCTCTGCTTCTTAAGAGGGCAGAAGTTCCCAGCTTCACTCCAGGCCAGGGCCGTAAATCAGAACTTGTAGCAAAAAGGAAGCACCTCCAAACTGTCGGTATTGTATGCATACCAGGACATTTAGATTTGTGCCGTTAAAGTGGGTCGAAGTGCTCTGTTGTCCTAGCACGACAAATAGCTCAAAAACAAGAGTAAAAAAGAAGAAAGGAATTGACTTTTTGCAGTTAGGAGAGCGACAGGCATTGTAGAATAAATGCTCATTGTCGTATAACCTCTCCACAAACAAATCAGAGTGAATCCTCAATAAATACTGGATACAATCCATGCAAGCTGTGTGTAAGCAAATATGAAGGAGTGCTCAGTGAATTGGAGTGGTATCCCAGGATCGGCCTGAGACTCTTTGCTACCTGAGGCACAGCCCCTCCTGCCCCAGACATTTCATAGTACTCTGTAGAGTTCATCATGACACTCCCCATAGCCCAGGGCCAGATTTATGTCTGATGAGGCCCTAAGCTACTGAAGGTAATGGGGCCTTTTATATGTCCAGCTGTCCTTAGTCAACAACAAATTGTCACTGGTTTTTGTTGTTGAATATATGCCATATGGTAATTTATGGACCAAATAGGTATCTAAAGCAATTTGCACATGTTGCCATGCAACCAGTCCATGCAGAATGTAGGCACCCTATATATAGAAATGAGCAAACCAGTGATATTTTAGGGAGCAGGTTAGCAGGCAGGGCCCATTACTTACATCATAGGAGCTTAAACGACACAAAACACTGTTGCTGTGTGTAGGTTTTAGTGTATTTGTTTTTTATCTTATATTTTGGAAATGTGCATCCAGGTTTTTTTCCTTTAATTTTTTTGGGGGACCCTAAGAGAGTGGGGCCCTAAGCTATAGCTTGTTTCGCTTATATGTAAATCCGGCACTGCCATAGCCATGCCGCAAGGAAAATCAAAAATAATTAGATAGATGATGATGATGATGATAGATAGATAGATAGATGATAGATGATAGATGATAGATGATAGATGATAGATGATAGATGATAGATGATAGATAGATAGATAGATAGATAGATAGATAGATAGATGATAGATAGATAGATAGATAGAGATAGATAGATAGATAGATAGATAGATAGATAGATAGATAGATGATAGATGTGCCTCAAAGAGCAGCACTTCATAGAATAATACCCGATTTGTTTGCGTGAGCATAGCTGCAGCAAGGCCCATTGAAGTCAGTGGCCCTTTCTTCTGACTGCATTGGCTCATTGGTGCATTATGTCCACATACTGAGCTTTGGCAAAAGATCTTCAGCCAGCTGAAATGCAGCCTTTAGCTTTTTAATTAGAAACATGAACCGTCTTGCAAAGAAGTATGACCATTTTGAACAGCTAATGTGAAGGAAGGACTCCGTTAAAGAGTAAGAGAGGCGTCTTCAGCCTCTGCTTGATTACTTTCCTCACTCAATGGCTTTCTCTGTGTCTTATCTGCCACAAACGTAACTTGAAAGCCTCACTGTCACCTCATTCACTTCCCAGGTCAAGGAGGGTTCATAAATCACTCTGGAACTCCAACAGATGACATCACTCCAGAGCCTGCTACCTGTTGGAAATCTAGTGTCATGTTGGCTCAGAGCCTGGCCACAACAGAAGAACCAGTCTGACACATAGCTGTTAACTTTTCCCTTTTCTTGTGAGCAATCCTTTTTGGAATAAGGGAATTTCCCTTAAAAAAGGGGAAACGTTGACAGCTATGGTCTGACACTAGCTAGTCCCTTGAAGGAGCCAGGTTTGAATCCAAAGCTTTGGGAGCTCTGAATGAGCACAATGGTGACTGCACCTCAATCTTTAGCCCAGATCGCTTCTGCAAACAAGCCTATTCCTGTGCCAAATTCTGCCATTGCCCCTTTAAATAAAAGACACATTCCAACTATCTATCAGAGCATAGATTTCCCTCAAATCACTTAGAACATCTGCATGAGGCCACTCCTTTATATTGCACCATTCATCTAGAATAATATCCGCATCCATACTAAAAATCCTAAGTTTAGAGAGATCCCCTCGCCTCAATTTACCAAATAAAGTATGCACCTAATGTGTGCCATAAGATATCACCAACATGGTTAGAATAGCAAGACAATTAATGGGAAGCCTAATGAGGAATAAAGGAAAAGCCAAGAAGAGGCAGTGCCTTTGCTTGAAGGTTTTACCAGACGCCTTCCAGCTTTCTCAGTGGGATCCTCGTTGGCCTTTGGGTCTCAGCTCACCAGAGCCCCACCTTGCCACCCCCTGGAAAAAGCAGTGGTGGGAAGAGCCCGACATGTATAATTTTCAACTTGGAAGAGAGAGTTTCCACAGGAGCAGAAGTTTTCTTAATGCACAATCCAGCTAAGTCTTTTATACCTTTGGGAGGTGTAGACATCATGGTGCCCTCCAAATTCTATTAGACTACAATTCCTATCAGCCCCAGCCAGCTTGGCCAAGGGTCAGAGTGGTGGAACTTGTGATTCTACATCATCTAGATCAGGGTTTCCCAAACTTGGGTCTCCAGCTGTTTTTAGACTACAGCTCCCATCATCCCTGACAATTGGTCCTGCTAGCTAGGGATGATGGGAGTTATAGTCCCAAAACAGCTGGAGACCCAAGTTTGGGAAAACCTTGCCTAGGGAACTCCTCTTTCCACCTGACCTCTGCCATCATCTGTTAAGATCTAGGGAATAGGATTTTCCCAGAGATCCCACCAGTCAAGTGGGGGCTGAGAACATGATCTTTTTGAATGTGAGAGTTTCCCTGAGCTTCCAGCCTTTTGTGTGGATGGAAAGATAATGTATTTGTCAAATATATCCTGTTTCTCTCCCTCCCTCCCTCTCTTTCCAAATATGCCCATTGTGTGAAATATATCTTAATTGCTGAATTAGAATTTTGTGGTTGCAGAAATTGAGACTTAAAAATAATAGCAAAAATGCTGAATTCTTCCCTGGTAGAGCTGCTTAGCCAAAAGAAGCAGAAATATTTTCTTCCCCACTGTCCCCAGGGAACCACTTGATTGGCTGAGAGACTGAAAGGACACTTGATTGCAGAAATGCCATTGGACGGAAAACTTGGCTCTTTGGTGCCTCCTGTGTCCTTCCCAGGCTGCTGTCCAGCATGGCCTGTTATTTGAGATCTAATACTCTGGGCTTGTATAAGGAAAAACGGGTATTTACGTATTAAAAACACAGGAAAAATCAGGAAACACCTCTTGCAAAGAGGCAAAGGGTCAAAGCTAGGGGGAGGCACAGAAGGGGAAGGGGGTGTCAGGAGATGGACAAGGAGACCAGCAGCTGTATTGGCCTGGCACAGCTGGGAAGCAGGGACAAAAACATCTGAATGGCTCTGGCGATAGAGAGTGCCGGGGAAATAGAGATCAAGCCAGAGAGCGACAGCAGCGAAATTGAGACAGACAAACAAAATTAGCGAGGAGAAAACAAGGGGGAGGAAGATGCATCCTAGCAGCCACCAACATTGCCTTCGTCAGGGAGGGGGGGGGGAGAGAAAGACATACAATCTGGGCTCTAGCGATGACACTGGGGCAGGATTCTTCACCGTGATGCGGTGCAAATGACCTTTGCTGGAAGTACCGTAGCTCAGTGGCACAGCGCCCAACTTTCTGCATGGAGAAAAAGGCCCAGGTTCAATCCACAGCAGCCCTTGGTAGGGCAGGGAGAGTCCCCCCTGTCTGAAATCCTAGGGAGTCACTGCCAGCCAGAGTAGGCAATAGAGAGCCAGGTGTATTCTCACCTAGGCAGCTTCCTGGGGGTGGCATGCCAGTGGCGGGTGTAAAGGTAAAGGGACCCTTGACCATTAGGTCCAGTCGTGGCCGACTCTGGGGTTGCGGCGCTCATCTCGCTTTATTGGCCGAGGGAGCCGGCGTACAGCTTCCAGGTCATGTGGCCAGCATGACTAAGCCACTTCTGGCGAACTAGAGCAGTGCACGGAAATACCGTTTACCTTCCCGCTGGAGTGGTACCTATTGATCTACTTGCACTTCATGCTTTTGAACTGCTAGGTTGGTTTAGCCCACAGCACCACCTGCGTCCCAGTGGCGGGTGTAGCTAGAGATAAAATGGGGTTGCGGCCAGGGGCAGAAGTGGGTAGAGCAATGGCTGTTCCTGTTACACAGTAGGATTGATTTCACCCATGCAAATGTCAGACTCACCTGGATATGTATCTCTCTGTCCGGGTGAGCGAGAGCCATTGGAGCAGGGCAAGGGCGCATTTCAGCCAGGACAAAGCTCTTGAGGAGGATGCAGAGGGGTGTGTGGATGTGGCCTGAGTAGCATCCTAAGGGCTTGGAAGGCCTCTGTTGGCCTCTAGGACTGTCATTCCCCACCCCTGACGTAAGTCACAATCAGGGCTAGGTAAAGGTAAAGGGACCCCTGACCGTTAGGTCCAGTCGCGGACTACTCTGGGGTTGCGGCGCTCATCTCGCTTTATTGGCCGAGGCAGCCAGCGTAAAGCTTCTGGGTCATGTGGCCAGCATGACTAAGCCGGTTCTGGAGAACCAGAGCAGCGCACGGAAACACTGTTTACCTTCCCACTGGAGTGGTACCTATTGATCTACTTGCACTTTGACGTGCTTTCGAACTGCTAGGTTGGCAGGAGCTGGGACTGAGCAATGGGAGCTCACCCCATTGCGGGGATTCGAACCGCCGACCTTCTGATCAGCAAGCCCTAGGCTCTGTGGTTTAACCCACAGCACCACCTGCATCCCTTACAATTAGGGCTACCTACCGACCAAAGGACACCATCTTGCTTTTTCGGCAACAAACTAATTGGACGAACGCCACCGTATTTGCACATGGCTGAAAAACTCAGCAGAAGTGAGATACTGATGGAAGTCAGGGCCTTTTCCTGCCATCAGGCCATAGATCCTGGGTGCTGTCAAGACAGCCCTAGCAGGAGTTTGTCCATAGGGGACAATAGACTTGGAAGCTTTTCTGTGCAGCGCCATCTCCCTGCATGCCACAGAAAGAAAAATCCATGAAACTCTGGAGCCAGACCTGATGAAAGAAGAATTATTTATTGTATAACCTGGTCAGAAATCTAGGCTGGGATACCGTTCTTTATCACTTGACAGGATGCTACACAGCTTACGACTGGCGGTTCCAAGCTCATGGGGAGTCCATTGAATTACCCAGTGGTCATCGGTATTTGCCTCAAGCGGTGATCCCAAAGTGCAATAGAGACAGAAAGAAGGGAGGATGGGGAAGATGAGGGAAGTGATGTGAGCAAGGTGTTAATGGAAGTCAGTAGCAGAGCTGGGTTGCCCTGGACAGAAGAGAAAGGAAACTTGAGCTACTGTCTCACTAAGCTCACGGAGGCAAGGAACGGCTTATCAGATATCGAAATATACAGATGGGAATGGAACCCAGCTGCTGTGATTCCCAGTCATATCCCCCCACCCACCCACCCTCTACCATCAACAGACCAACCGTGCTTTGACACCACCATAAATCCCTCCCTCCCCCAGCAGCTCGCCAGTTTGGCTGGTAGCCAGATCCCCTTTGCGCAGCCCCGGCTGTCTATCGTTAAGATGCTCTGGGGTGATGGAGTGGGAACGGTGGCTTATTAATACGCCGGTGCCCCATTAGAAACATCTGCATCGATGGGGGAATGTGGGGGGGCAGGTGGGGGGAAGGGAGGGGTATTAATGAATTGCACCCCCGCAGGGATGCCTAAATAGGAAGCTCTTTTATTCACTGGAGGAATCTGAGCATCTGTGTGCACGTGTGTGTGCGTGTGCGCATGTTGGTTATGGGGTGGGGTGGTAAAATTGAGGGGCGAGGCTCCCCATCCTGCACCCCACATCTCTACTGACTTTTTGCTCTCCCCCCTTCTGTGCAATGAGTCCATTACACACTTTGTCACTGTGATCTGTCTCTTACCTTCACCTCCCAGAAATACGGCAGCATTGAGGCTGTTCCATCTGGCGCTACTACCAAACATCTCCCTCCTCCTCTCTCTTCACTTCACCCCCTTCACCCCCCACCGCCCAAGACTCTCCCCCACCCCACAGCTGCTCTGCCACACAGCAAGAATGGAGGAGCATCACAGAGGAAGTGAGGTTAGCTATGGCTCTATTTGTAACACAGCCACAACCAAACAAAAGACATCTATCTATGGAGCTTGGTCTTCTGCATGCCAGAAAATCAAGACTCCTGAATTGTGGCATAGTCACCCAGATTTGAGTGAACTGGTTCTGGTCCCTCTGCGCATGCCCAGAGACTGAATCTTCTGTATGACTACTTCGCATCTCCCAGAGTGGAGGCCTGGCATGCAAAATATACATCTTTTTTCCAGGGACTGTGATAAGAATTAGGGAGGACACAGTGGCCTTCTCAGCAGGTGAGTTTTAACAGGCTTTCGATCATCCTGTGGCATGATGGCTATCACTTGGAAAGAGTGGCTACCTACGTAGTACCAGGAAACCAAAATGGGAGCTGGTCTTCAGTGGAACAAAGGTTAAGGATGATGCCTCCAGGAGGTGGCAAAGTCATTTGCCAGGACCTTGTCAAAGGGCATCATGGACTGGTTGGCTGCAGAGGAGTGGTGGGAGGAACCCGCTGGGGAACCACCAAGGGAAGAAGACTCAAAGCCTAGGGGTTGGTGGTGGGACAATGATGAGTGGTCAGAGGGAGAAGACAGGGAGGAGGTAGTGTCAGAAGCTGAGGAGGTAACAGGTCTTAGTGAGCTGGGAGAGTTGGTGGCAGAGAGCAGTCCAGAATCAGAGGCAGAGGCTGAAGCAGGAGAGGAGGGAGGCCAAGAGGCAGAGGTGAGTCAGGCTTGTGAAGAGGCATGGGTGTGTCTCCAATTCCTGCTGCAACAAGCTCCCCTCCCCATTGGCCTTCCAGAACCAGGAGAGGCATGAAGTGGGAGGTGCAAAGACAGACACAGGCACAGTTTCTAATTGCTTGGGGGAAATCCCTGGAAAAGAGGAGACATAGCTGGCTGTGGGGAGGTAGGGAAACTTTAGTCTTGGCAACTGCTTAATCAGGCAAAACCTGACAGAGATGAGTTGCTGTTCTCATTAGACCTGACACTCCTGTGCAGATCCTGCTTTGCTAATAAAGAGTCAACTCCAACTTGCTCAGTGTGTTTTACTGCTGGCTTGCTCCTGTTAAAGGGTCAATTTCCTCAACAGCAACACCATTCTCCCTTTGGATGGAGCTGAAAGCAGCATGAGAGAGCAGCTTCCTCATAGCTAAAAGGACACACTGAGAATGCCATGCCCGGGTACCCCCATCCAAAAATCTTAGAGCAGGGGTGCGGAACACTTTTCAGTGCAAGGGCCAAAATTCCCTCCTGAGTAACCTTCCAGGGGCCAAATGGTGGGCAGGGCCAATGGAAAAAGTGGGCACTCATGCGCGCTCTATCCAGGCAAGCAGGAAGAGGACACATTCCAGCCAGGCTGGGAAACACTTGCGGAGGATGCCTACCAAGGCTGGTAAGGGATGTGGCCTGGGGAGAGGGGAGTATCAAGGACCATATAGGGCTGGAGGACTGCTGATGGGCCCCCTGGGGCTGAGGTTCCTCATCCCTGCCTTAGAGCCAAGATTGGGTCTCTCCTCAAGCCCATGTGACCAAAGAAGGGAGGGAAGAGAAAGGTGCCTTTCAAAGACTAATTACCTAAAGATGAGTATCTGAGGTTTGTTAGCATGGGTTTCTCTCTCCAGCCCCCCACTCCTCTCATCAGTCAGCGCAGCCGCTGGAGGAGAGAAGAAAGTGAAGACATAAAAAAGATCTGGCAGATGAAAGGAAGAAACTGGAGATGAAAACCCAACTGTTTCCTAATTGCGCTGTGGACTTCCTCTAATGGGCGCCACCTTCCTGTTTGCTCACGCATGCGAGTGTGCGCAACACACTCTTTGATGGGGCGAAGTGGGGGGGAGAAAGGATTGTGCTAAAGGCCTGATCTCAGACTAGGCCTTTCGCATTGCAGGATATCAAAGTGGTGCCAATCAAATTTCCCAAGCACTCAAGCAATGCTATGCAGAAGACACCTGGGGACAGAGCGCCCTGCAGACGACTTGTTCCTTCTGCAGTCATCCCAATTTGCTTGCACAAAGCTTCTGTAGAGGTTTGGCTATGTCTGGTCCATAGCTGTCAAGTGTCCCTTATTTGAAGGGACAGTCCCTTATTCCAGCGCCATGTCCCGCTGCTGTCCCTTATTGATGGATGTCCCTTAAATGATGTCCCTTAAATTTCAAAGGAAGCAGCTCCTCTCCCTCCCTCCCTGCCGGCCAGGGAGGAGGGAGGCTCCAACTGTGTTGCTTGGCTGTGTTGCTCACCCAATAAGAAGTCTAAGAATGACTGGGGGGGTGGAGCTTGCATTCCTTGTGTGTGGCTAGTTAATGCAAGCGGAGGGGGGTTTTGAATGCTGGACGCCATTTTGTTGCACGTGCTGCTGCAAACTTTGCAGTGCAAAGCCAGGCTGGGGAGCCATCTTAAGTTGAGGCTGCATAGGCCTTGTGGTGCATGTGATTCAGATTCTATTCAGTTGAACCTCTGGTTACAAAGTTGGTTGGACAGTGTTCTCGAAGCTACCAGCATGAGCTTGACCAGACTGCAGGAGGACAGGAAGACCGGTGTGCCTGGAACAGGTGAGGCTGCAGGCCCCTTATTTTGGCTGCTGGTCCCTTATTTTCAAGGCTGCTGGTCCCTTATTTTCAAATCTGTAAGTTGACAGCTATGGTCTGGTCTTTATTGGGCCTCTTGGGCTTGCCGATCGTAAGGACAGCAGTTCAAATCTGTGTGATGGGGTGAGCTCCCGTTCTTCTGTCCCAGCTTCTGCCAACCTAGCAATTCAAAAGTCTACCAGTGCAAGTAGATAAATAGGTACCGTTGAGACAGGAAGGTTTCTGTGCACTTTGGCACTCGTCATAGTCCTCTGTGTGCCTGTAGTGGTTTGGTCATGCTGGCCACACAACTTGGAAAGCTGTCTATGAATAAATACCAGCTCCCTTGGCCTAAAAAGTGAGATGAGCGCCACACCCCACAGTCGCCTTTGACTGGACTTAACCATCCAGGAGTCCTTTACTTTTACCTTACCTTTTCTGATTTGTCTGCAGGGATGTTAGATGACAATGAGCCTCAGAGGTGGATTTACGGGAGCGCAACCGGTTTGCCCACACTGGGCACTGAGCCGAGAGTGTGCCACAGGAGGTACCACAACAGTGACTTAGAATGGAAGGTGAGAGGTGGACGGGTGCTGAATTTTGGCCTCACACAGGGCGCCGTTGAAATTTGAAATCCCAAAGTCTGCCAAGTACTTGAAATTGAACCCATGCACCCAAGTCACTATCTAGTGGGAGGAATCTCCTCTGCGACACACCCCACATTGACGTGAAGGGGAGCTGCCCTCAAGCACTCCTCCCATTCATTTCAGTGGGGTCTTGGGCAGGAAAACTTCCTGTTGCTGAATTGTGCCCTTTATTTTATTTTCCAGTCGAAGAGCATCCATAACTGGGAATGCGGAATGCATACATAACAATTTGGACTGGGAGAAATTGCATGGAAACTTTTCTCAATGTGTTTTGCTTTTCTCCTGCTTAACAGCCCTTTGCTTCCTTAAGAGAGGGCTCCGCTAATCCTCTCCTTCCTTCCTTCCTTCCTTCCTTCCTTCCTTCCTTCCTTCCTTCCTTCATGCCATCTTATGCCAGCTCCTGCTCTCTGGAGATAGCTTGGGAGGTGAGCTGTGGCTCCTAATGTGCTAAGACAAGGAAAATCACTGTCAATCTCCTCAACGTGAAGGCACTAGAGCAGAAGGGTGCCTGCAAGCACACTCAAGGAGCCCTCAGGCCCCGGCGGCAAAAAAAGAGGACGAGGCAAACGGCCACATGGACAACAGTGGTGCGCTCCATCAGGGCCGCATGTGTGATGTGTTTCGAGGGAAAGGGAAGGTGGAGGACTTTCAGAAAACGCTTGGGGATTTGGGCTCAGAATGTGCTTCTTGGAAGGGAGAAGGAGCTAAAGAACCACTTCAGACAGTAGGCCCAGACTGGCTGACAGGCAAGACCAAGGATTGAGTCCTGTGCTAGTTCCATTGAATCGAACGGATTTAATTTAATCCCCATTTCTTTAAAGGGTCTTTCCCATTGGGTACAATCATAAATGCCTGCCTCTGTGCCCTTCTATTTACCTTCCCCTGGGCCCCATTTATTATTATTTTTAGTAGTAGTATCACAATCATCATAGTTATTGGTAGCGTTTTCTATTTATTTATTTATTTATTTGTTTGTACTTACAGTTCCACGCCCCCCCCCTTCACCGAATGTTCCTGGGGGAGGGATTATAAAAATATGACAATGAAAACACGGGAGAAAACAAGTCCATTATATTAAAATGAGAGAATCACAAAGGGAACCTATAACAAACTTAACGAGCTGGGATAGCTCAGTGGGTAGAGCATGAGACTTCTTAATCTCAGGGCTCCACTCTGGGCAAAACATTCCTGCATTGCAGGGGGCTGGACCCTGCGTGGTCTCTTCCGAATCCACAGTTCTTTAGAAGGCTGATCGCCGAAGAACGGATGCTTTTGAATTACGGTGCTGGAGGAGACTCTTGAGAGTCCCATGGACTGCAAGAAGATCAAACCTATCCATTCTGAAGGAAATCAGCCCTGAGTGCTCACTGGAAGGACAGATCCTGAAGCTGAGGCTCCAATACTTTGGCCACCTCATGAGAAGAGAAGACTCCCTGGAAAAGACCCTGATGTTGGGAAAGATGGAGGGCACAAGGAGAAGGGGACGACAGAGGATGAGATGGTTGGATAGTGTTCTCGAAGCTACCAGCATGAGTTTGACCAAACTGCGGGAGGCAGTGGAAGACAGGAGTGCCTGGCGTGCTCTGGTCCATGGGCTCACGAAGAGTCGGACACGACTAAACGACTAAACAACAACATGATTCTATGAAATAGCATCAGTTTAGGAGGTAACCAAGGTCTGTTTGAAGAGGTGCATCTTGACCAGCCATCTAAAAGCACGCAGTGATGGTGCCAGATGCATCTTGGTGCCTGGGGGAGCCACCACAGAGAAGCCCCTCCCCCCAGCACTACTATGTCTCATAGGATAATCATTACTAACGATATCATTACCATCATTGTTATTATTTTCCATGGGTGTTCTGGCATTTACTCAAGGATCTAAAATGCTCAGGCGCTTTCTATAAGGAGACTCATCCATTGCATAAGAATGTCCTGCATAAGAATCTCAAATCTGAACCAAAAGCTTTTGTACTGGGTATAGTGGGGTAAAGAGATACCAAGACAAGATAAAAAAATTGTTCTTATCTGCAACAACTGCAACAAGAGTTTTATTAGCCCAGAAATGGAAACAGCATGAAGTACCAACAAAAGAAGAGTGGCAGACAAAAATGATGGACTTTGCAGAACTGGCGGAACTGGCGGGAAGAATCCAGAACTAGTGAGATCAAGTATTCCAAAAAGACTGGAACAAATTTATATTATATTTGAAAGACAGCTGTGAGCAATTAACATCATTAGCAGGGTTATCTGAAGATTTGTAAGATGAACTAGTTATCTATTCAGGTTGAGTAATTTAATATCTTAAGTAATGATATAACAAGAATAGGAAAGGAAGTGAAATGCAAAAAAGTAAAATTTAATTTTGTAAACCATTATGCGGGAGGGAGGGAAGCCGTTTAGGCTCGGTTGAGCCAAGAGATTTAATAAGAGGATACAATATTACATATTGTGATTATATGTAAAACTAATAAAAATATATTATTTTTTTTTAAAAAAAAGAATGTCAAATCTGGAGAAGGGCATTCTCCCCCACCTACTTTGTAGGGAAGAGTGCACATGTATTGCCCCTCGTTTTCCAGTTAGGCTTTATGCCCCAAACTGGATTTTGGATTTCGTTCCTAAAATTGGATAGCCATTTGTTTCCAGCAGGGGTAGTCAACAGGTGTCCTCCAAATGTTGTGGGACTCCAACTCCCATCAGCCCTATCCAGCATGGCCAATGGGAGCTGTAGTCCAACAAGAGCTAGAAGGGACCCCATTGGCTACCCCTGATTTACACTATAACAATATGTAAGTGAGTTCTGCTTAGTTCAGTGAGGCTTACTTGCTGGATAAGCGGGTTTGGGATGGCAGTCTCATTCTCAGGTGTGTGTTTTTCCCCTGATGCCATATGTGAGAAGTATAGCAACATCTATTATAGGAGCTGTTTTCATCCTTTTGTTCTCCAGAAATATGTTTGGCGTCATCTCTTGTTTTCTCTGTTACAATAGGCTCAACCCAGTGCAAAGTGTGATATCATTATTAGAGTCAGGACTACACTTCTAGTAACAGGGTTGTTCCAAACTACTTAGTTGGCACACTGACAGAGAATAGGCAACCTGTTTTCTGCAACCTGGTGGCGCGTGGCAAAATATTCTGTACTGGATAAGCCAGGACACCCTGCTATTATTATATGTTCCATTGTTTCTGATTTATCGCTGCATTTCCTAGAAGTTCCTATAGCTTCTGTCTTTGTTATGTATATATTTTGATGGTTGGAATAATAGAATCATAGAATCATAGAGCTGGCAAAAATCCACCAACAGCATACAAATCAATATGGCTAACCTGATCCAAAACACCCACCCACCCCACTCACACATGAAAACAAAGCCAACCACAAATGAACAACCACACCCTAAGCCAACCCCAACCTCTTTCACCACCAAAGGAACACAAGCAAACAGCAAAGAACCTGCACAAGCAACGCTGACACCAAACCCTACATATAGTAAGTAAAATAGAAACATCGCCACCCGACCCCACCCCCACCCCACCCATCTTTCCCCCTCCTCCACCTCTTTTCTCCTTTTCTTCCTAATGTCTCAACAAATGGAACTGATTTGTAAAAATGTTACATGGGGAAAAAAATATGAGAGAGAGACATTGCACACACTTTTGTAAATCAAGAAAATGTTTAATAATAATAAAACAGAACTGTAGAGTTGGAAGGGACCCCAAGGGCCATCTAGTCCAACCCCCTGCAATGCAGGAATCTTGGCTAAAGCACCCAGGACAGAGGGCCACCCAACGTCTGCTTTAAAACCTCCATGGAAGGAGAGTCCACAACTTACCGAGGGAGACCTTTCCGCTGTTGAACAGCACTTACTGTCAGAAAGTTTTCCCCACTGGTTCGAGTCCTACCCTCCAGAGCAGGAGAAAGCAAGCTTGTTCCTCTTCCTTGCGACAGCCCTTGAGATATCTGAAGGTGGCTATCATAGCTCCTCTCAGTCTCCTCCTTTCCAAGCTAAACATACCCAACTCCTTTGACCGTTCCTCATAAGGCTTGATTTCCAGACCCTTGATCATGTAGCAATTACATGATCTCAAAAAGCATGATAAAGCCGTCACTTTCTGCTTTAATTGAGCTGCTTTGAGCTGTTTGACTTATGAGACCGCAGCAGACTTGCCAAAACTGGTACTCTTCAGATGTCTTAGAGGACAACTTCCAGGTGCCTCGTTGATATGGCTGGTGCCGATGAGAGCTGGACTCCGAAACATCTGCAGTGCATCAGGTTAGGATAGGCTGGGTTATGCTCACGTTTTCTCTAGGCCAGCTGTAGTATGTTGAGAAGGAGCTGGTTATTAAGTGAGTTTACAGAAATGTTTTATGCTGCTCTGTGCTGCTTTCAGGGCGCTTAATTTCATTCAGTAACATTTTATGTATTTACTTCTCCTATGTAACTCACCATGGGATCATTTGCCAATGAAGAGCAGCACAGGAAACTGTACAGAAATACATTAAAACAAAAAAGAAACAAAAATCCCCTGTGAGAATTCACATAGGCAGATATATTTTTTCCTAATTTTGTCACACGGATCACTTATTTTTAGGGCTGTCATTCAGTCAAAGAAATCTTATTCTGTGAGTTTTAGCAGATCGGCTGAATGGCTGAATTGCCATGAATTTGCATGTGAAGAAATAGTCCTAAAATGGTGGAAGCACACATTTTAATTCTGTGATGGGGAACCTATGATGTCCTTCTTGGTGTTTGTTGTTGGTGGACTCTCATCAGCTCCAGCCAACGTTCCCCAGTGCTAAGGCATGATGGGAGTTGTAGTCCAACATTGCCTGATCAGCCGCATGTGTTCCCCATTCCTGATTCAGACGATGCCAAACATTTCTCTCATAAGAGATCATCTTGAAAGAGGCACCCCTGTTGTAAGTACTTGCATTAAAAAATAATTTTACCAATTTAAATATCTGCTGCCTGATTAACTGGGCGCACCTTGTTAGTCAAATCAAAACATTTGAAATCAATAGAGTCCTTGATATGGCTCCAATCCTAGGCACAGTTATCCTGCATCAAAACCCCTTTGAAGTCTCTGAAATTTCCTTCCAAGTAAACCCATGCAAGCTGCAAGCATTGAGCTTCTAATTCTGTGTATCTGCTTGGGAGGCCAACTGATGAGCCTTAGGAATGTGGCGTAACTGCTGCTCTGCCAGTCGAGAGGGGGAGTCAGTAGGCCAGATGGCCTCTGCCACCAGTGGGTCCCCAGTATGGACAAAGAAAGCTCTGCTTGCATAGATAGAGTCACAGAATTGCGGATTTGGAAGGGTCTATGGGAATGTTCAGGGAGGCAGGAGAGGATATATTGTTTAATAAAATCCTTCCTAACTTGCCCTAGCAAGTTCCTTTACTTAGCAGAGTGCATTCCTCTTTTAAACACACAGCGGTTAGCTTGTTTCAAGCTCGTTTAAGCTTCTCAATATATGATTCCTGGTAATCCCCCTTTCTCCCCCTTAAAAAGAATAGACACGACACAATCTTGTGTAAAAAGTATAAAAGAAGTTTACTCACATATTCAGTTCACAGATGGATCCATCCCAGGCTGGAAGTTGTCACTTAAAGTTTTTATTATTATTATTATTTTGTAGAAACCTCCACAGTGAAGTGAGGATTGAAACCTCCTTGCCTGGAGCCCTGGGGAGCCACTACCAGTCAGCGTAGATAGTACTGAACCAGATGGCCCAGTGGCTTGACTCAAGGTAAGTCAGAATTTTATGTTCCTAATGTCTCCGAAGTCCTTTTCCAAAGTACTCAATTCATTTTACATTACCTCTGACCGATTTATACATATATCACTTAGGAAGACAGGCGAACTAATACCAGTGTACTGGAAGAAGCAAAGATCGCAAGTGTCAAAGCAATGATTCTTCAACATCAACTTCATTGGGCTGGTCATGTTGTGCGGGTGCCTGATTATCGTCTTCCAAAGCAACTACTCTATTCCGAACATAAAAATGGAAAGCATAATGCTGGTGGTCAACAAAAGAGGTTTAAAGATGCTCTCAAAGCAAATCCTTAAAAATGTAGTATAAACACCGATAACTGGGAAACACTGCCCTGTGTGCGCTCCAGTTGGAGAACAGCCTTACCAAAGGTGTCATGGGCTTTGAAGACGCTTGAACTCAGGATGAAAAGGAGAAATGCGCTAAGAGGAAGGCACTCTTGGCAAACCCTCACCGTGATCAACTCCCACCCAGAAACCCACTGTGGAAGGATGTGTCCAGAATTGGCCTCCACAGTCACTTACGGACTCACTGTTAAAACCGTGTTCATGGAAGACAATCTTACTCAGCTACGAGTGACAGAAGGAGGAGGAGGAGGAGGAGGAGGAGGAGGAGGAGGAGGAGGAGGAGGAGGAGGAAAGAAATAAAGCAGGACTATGGCCTTTTGGGCTGCATGTGGGTGGCTGCATTTTAACACTGCCCCTCTCCACACACACACAAAAAATCCCTTTCTTGCACCTATTAAAAAATGCACATTGGGGCAAAACCTATGTTGAACTTTGCTCCTTGTCACACGATGATTTTCTATACAGTGGTACCTCGGTTTAAGAACTTAATTTATTCCAGAGGTCTGTTCTTAACCTGAAACTGTTCTTAACCTGAAGCACCACCTTAGCTAGTGGGGCCTCCTGCTGCTGCTGCGCCACCGGAGCACGATTTCTGTTCTCATCCTGAAGCAAAGTTCTTAACCCGAGGTAATATTTCTGGGTCAGCGGAGTCTGTAACCTGAAGCGTCTGTAACCTGAAGCGTCTGTAACCCGAGGTACCACCGTACAGAAAAGCAGGGTCAAAATGATTGGAAATTAATAGCCCAAAGTTTAATGTTAACACTTGGGGGTTTTGTATGCAATGCCTCTATTGGAGCATGCGCCACAACCTCAAAACCTTTATTGCTAGATGCCACCAGTTGTATTATTGAACCTGACCAGCTAAGGTGGGGTCCATTTGCAAGGCAAAATACATATCTTGCCCCACCAAAACCACCAGTCGGAGAACTGAGCACCTCTCGACAGTGCAGAAAATCAATCCACCCACTGGCCTATGGAAAGGAATACGATGTTGCTAACAGCGAAGTAGTCTTGCAACTAAACTCACAAAAGTTGTTCTCCTGCAATAAAATGAAATAAAACAGCCTACTGAGGGCTGTTAGAGGAGGGATGGAGAATTCTGTTCCTCCTCTGGCAACCCTCTTGCTTTTCGTGCTGAGTGCAGCGGGAGGATGAAACACGCTGTCAGCCCCCACCCACCCATATAATGAGATTTTAAAAGTGTTCTGAGATAGAACAATATAGTTGCAATAGACTGAAAGGCCATCTACTCACCACCTCACAACTGGCACCCACAAGCCCCTCACAAATGAACCCAGAAACAGATTACTCAAAACATTTCAGATTCGCAAGTGCAATTTGGCTGATCCTCATGAGCGTACGTGTTTATTGCATGGCACTGCCTCATGGGCTCTGTAGTGCTTGCAGGCTAGACCCAAAGGTGGATGGGTTGAATCTGCCACTCAGGTGGATTGCAGGCCTCACATCCCCTTGGAGACCACCTGCTCTTTGTAGGTCACAAGAAGACCTACAGGTGTGTAAAAAGGGAAAGATGTATGTGGCCTCCCTGTAAAAGGTGACACCGAGGTATTTTGGGAACACAGGAAATGGAAGCAGAAGAGTTAAAGCATTTGTGGCAGATTTAGCTGCAAGACTACATGATGCATATAGCTATAGTGGGCGTGACAACGACAAAAGCTTCTCAGGCCAGGCTGAATATGTCAAAATCATGGCAGATTGGGCATAACCAGCAGAATTTTCAGAGCGGGATTCTGAATTATGTGAACAGCGATATTCCACTGGAATTCCTCTCTTTGTTTGTACGCTTTGGGCACAATCCAGCCCAAGTTAGGCATTTTATAGGCCCATTCATTTCAGCAGGAGAGTTAAACCCCTCCTGAAATGTCTCCGCTCAAAACGGATGAGGCCGTAAAGTGCTTAACATTGGCTAATCAGCATGCCTATTGGCCCTCGCCCATTGCCAAAAGTGGGCCTAAAAGCGCATTCCGATCGAAGGCACCAAACCCACTGGCTTTGTTGGGTTGGTGGAGTTTTAGCTGGCTGAAAGCCATTGAGGATCGAGGGGGGCAAGCACCGAGGATCCACCGCCGCTGCTTATTAATGGGTCACTTTTGTTTGGAGAGTGCAAGGGGAAAACAAGGCTGCCCATGGAATCTTTGATTAATGGGACCTTTTCAGATGAAAAGAAATAAAGATGTATTGAGACGTGTGCTAATGACACCCTATTATGTTGCGCACTCCTCGGCATTTAGTCGCCCTGCTATTATCCATCGCGAGTTTCCAAACACAGCTGAAATTGATCCCTGCAGGGTTCTCTCCCCCCACCCCACCCCGCCTTCCTCTCGCTGGCAAAGCAAACCAGGAACTGAATGAGGGTCAGTTGATGGTTTGCTAGCTTCTAAAAAAAGAAAGGAAAAGAAAAAGCCAAGGATCAGGAGAAGCTGGAGTGATGGTTTCAGTAAATATTGTGTGCTTTGGGGGCAGGGAGGGAGGTAGAATACACCAAGGTCACCCACCCACCCACCCCATCACAACTTTGAGGCTGTGTACCTTTACAATACCTTTAAAGCACATTTGAATCACATTTCCACCCTCAAAAAAAGTATAGCCCCCTCCCAGAGTTACGATTCCCAGCAATAAACTGCAGTGACCATAATTCTTTTTTGGAGGGGGGGAGGTGCTTCCAATGTGCTTTGAAGGTACGTTGTGCACACAGCCTGATGCATTTGCAAGCGAAGGCTTTATATGCGTGCATAAACTATATGATATTTTTATCCAAGGATCTCAGGACAATGCACTGGCTGCCTCTTTAGCTGAAATCGATTTTCATGCTGAGATGTAACCCAGCAAAACACCCGTTGGGATGACAAGGGGGAGTCTTGTATGCATCAAAGACCCTCGCCCCTCCCCTCATTGTTAACAGTGGCCCCAAGTGTTGTGCTTTATCTCTCCCCGTAGACGGAATTGTCGTAATTTATATGGGGGGAATAAAAGGGTACAATCCTGGTGCAGAGAGCGAAATCTGCCCCTTGCCTCTAGTTGACTCCAGGTTTTCTGCATTGCTCCCTCCCCACATTCTCTTCCTTAGGCACACAGGAGTGTGGCCAAGTGTTGGGAACGGACTTCTATGTATGCAATAAGAAAACACCTGTCATAATGTGTCTTTGAATGGCATCCATTCACTTGCATGGGAGAAAGTGAAGGCATTGGAGGCAGGTCCATAAGGACAAAGGGGCCTCTGTTTTACCAGTCTCCGTCTGCCCTCAGCTAGCCCCCACTGACTTGCCTTTTTTACATACAATTAGTCCGGGGGCGGGGCAGCTCTGGCTGCCAGATTGCTCCTTCTTAGGCTCACTTTTGCTCTGGTAGAACTTAGCAGAGAGGAGAAAGGGGGCGAGGCTAGATTTGACATCCTGTAATTAACTCTGGTGCCACCTACTGTTGGCCTCCCAGCATTCCGCCCTACCAGCCCCAAAGGGGTCCGGCCACTACTAAGTAAAGGGGTGTATATATATCCAGGGTCATGTGTGAGGCTGAGGCTGACCTATGGTCCCTGGGAAACTCAATGGCTAGACTCTAGAGTAGCAAACCTGCTTCTATCTAAGCAAACCTGACCCTTCATAGCGCCACCCTGGGTGCTCTTTCTGGGTGATGTTAGAGTGTGACAGAATGTGAGAAACTGGGTTTTTTGTGGGTAGGCAGGACCTAGAACAATAAAGTTGTCGTTTGGACAGGACAGAGCACTCCTTGTTCAGGATTTCAGTAACTCCATTCTGTTCCCCATCCACCACCCATTTCTGGATTTTTTTCTCTGACAGTAGCCAGATATGCTCAGTCTGCAACATAGTCAGTCCTCATTGGGCTATTTTGGGTTTTCCTCTCCTTTGGGGATTTTGTTACTTCTATAAACTTTGAGGTTCCCTTGAGCCTGTTGTATAGCTCCCTCCTTCTGAGTGGGCAATGCCATTTTGGCAACAAGAGCAACAACACTCAGAAAATCAAGGTTGCTATTAGGATGGATGGATAGATTCTATAATCTATTTACCTACCTGTTGATTGATTGCTCTATCAGTCTATCGGAACCTGCCATTTGTACCTTAAAAATGCATCTGTTTGATTTATCAGAATGACCCGTTAAATATAAATTCCAGTCTTTACCTGATCAAATGAGCTGCTAAAGAGGCATGGAGCTCAGTGGCTGTTCTGCAGGCTGTTGAGTCATCAGATGCAGCTGAGCGGGAAGCAGCTCAGCAGGGCTACCCATCAGGGCAGGGTGAGTGCAGGGATTCATCCCCTAGTGAAGGAGCCCCGATACTGCAGTCTCACGTGCTGCTGCACCAGTGAAGGCCAGATTCCTTCCAAACTCTTGAACAGCTGAGAGCTGGGATAGACTTCCTTGGCTACCTCTCTAGGTCTCCTTTTACATGGAATCAGAGACACTTTGTTGTTACTCCTCCATCTGTTTCCAGCCCCACCAATAGCTGCAACATGATGGGGATGGAAGAATGCTGAGTGGCGGAGCCTTGAAGGTGGAGAACAGATCTGGGGACTGAGATGAGAATTGTTAGGGGAGAAGTGGTACAAGGCCCCAGTGTTTGTGGTTCTCAGATCTCCAGCCTTTTCTTCTTCCCCCCTTTAAAATAACTTTTTTTAAAAGTTGTTTTGTTTTTTTACGTTCCTTACAGGTGCATTGCTGATGAAGCCCCTGCCATCCAACCATCTTAATTTGCCCAGAGCAATATATATGTGATATTATTCTTGCTTCCTCATCTTTGTGAGTTCAGCAGAGTGCATCCCTTTGCAGTTTAAAAGGGAAGCTTAGATAGGCTAGTTATAGCTTTTTAGTTTAAGTAATCCAGGATGCTTTAAGGCAGACTGGATTCTCCTGGTATTTCCCCGTTTTCTCCCCATTAAAACAATAACCACGCAGACAGTCTTGTAAAAGGTGAAAAAAATAACATTTACTCACTCAGAATACTTGTTGAAGAGTAACAGGTACAGCATCTTTCTTCCAGTAGGCTTAAAATGGTCATCTAGTTACAAGGACATAATTCAGTCTAATTTAAATTGTAATCTGAGCTGTGGCTCAGACTTAGCAGATGTTCTCGCATGGCTGGAATGATGGTGAAAGAGCAAAGAGGAAGTGCCTATGCACTCCCCCTGATGGGGCACAGTGGGCGCGTCTCTCAGAGTTCTCTCTAGGAAACTTACAGGAAGAAACTCTGAGGGCTTCAGCTCCTGTCATGTGCCTGTCTAGCAAACATGCATTGTCGGTTTGGCTGCATTGTAAATATCTTAATATCCAAACTTAATAGTTCTTAATAGCCCTGCCCCCTCCCTTTGGACAGTAACTTTTCAACGCTGGTTCCAGGTTCGTGTGGGCCTTAGGGCAATAGAGCAGCACCAAAGGAACATAGGAAACCACCTTATACTGAGTTGGGTCCCTCTAGCTCACTGTTGTCAAACACTGACTGCTGGTAGGTCTCCAAGACCCATCTGGAAATGCCATGAATTGAACCCGAGACCTTCTGCATGCACAGAAGATGCTCTGCCACTGAACTGCGGCCCCTTCCCAACTTTCTCTTTTTTGAGGCCTGATTTTCCAACCACACCACTCATTCCCTCTCCTGAGAGGGCCCCTGGACCTCTGCCCTCATGGCGCCACTGGGAGCTGCACACGAGCATGGAACTTACCCTGCCATTCAGCAAGGAGAAGCAGCTGCCAGAGGTGGCCAATCTGGTGTCCCCTTAAAGGGCAGCAGAGTCAGAGATTGATAGATCTGGACTGGGGGCGGGGGGAGGCGTGGGATTCACTCCGGAGACATTCTCCTGCACAAGACCCAATGAAATGAAGAGTTGGGTGGGTGGGGACTGTGCCATATCCCGTCTGGCTCTTCTCAGTCTGGCCTGTGCCAGAGGATTCCCCAGTGGATTACATGCTTGTTCCATTGAATAATGGAGGGACGTCCCTTGGAATGGCTCACCTTTGCCCACCCAGATGAGGTAAAAGACAGAGCCCATGGCTCAGAAGCAACCCCGAAACCCCTGACTCCCTTTGGTGAACAAAAGGACACTACTTGATGGCCCCCCGCTGAAAAATAACCATAATAACTGGGGGAGGTTGAGAAGTGGCCCTTGCAAAAGATTGATTTGCTGGGTGGGCCAGAGGACAGGCCCTCTGCTGCTGCTGCTAGAGAGGGGTGTGTGTGTGTGCAGAGAGAGAATGGGGGAGGGAAGAGGGATGGGGAGATTCTTTTGACATAAGGTCTCTAACATCCCTTCCTCCTGGGTGATTTTACAACCAGCCACATAAAGGTACACTCCAAATATCCTCCTTCCTTCCCTATCCCCCCCCCCATTCTATTGTTTCCAACCCCTTAGCTGTCGTCCCCCCCCCACCTCATCTATCTCGCTTCATCTTGTCAGGGCTGCGTAGATCTGATTTGTCTGGGGCTGGGTCTTTTCTTTCCCTCGTTCGTTCGTTCGTTCTTTCTTTCCTTCCTTCCTTCTCCCTCTTTCTTTCTTTCTTAAGAGTAGGGAGTGACAGATGGCGGGCCCGCTTTCCCCCGAGAGCGAGATCTCCCTACATGCGAGCGCATGTCAATCACCGCAGCTCATGTGATAACTCCAGCGGATGACGTGCCAGCCATATGGTCTGGCATCAGAGTTGGTACCCCCTCTGCCTGCGCGAAGCGTGCCACTTCCCTCCTCCTTTTGGATAAGACACTGAAGGAGACGGGGTGGACCTCAAGGAGCCTGTGCCTCTCTTTTTTTCCTCTCTCTCTCTCTCTTCCTCTTCTTCCTCCCCTCTAATTCTCTCCCCCCCCCTTACTCCCAAAAGATGCGGGGTCCGAGGACTTGAAGATTCCTCCGCTCAGCTTTGGAGGTAAGTTATGTAAGGAAGAGAGAGCGGGGCAGAAACTTGAAAGGATGGGGTCACGCAACTTGCCTCCCCACCCCACCCCACCCCCGGCCACCTTCTTGGATCTCTCCCTCACTACAGATCTTATCTCTCTTTCTATCGACGCCCCCCCCCTTCTGCGCACACACAATTTATTTGTATCTTTGGGGGAAGAATGGCTAGAGAGGGGGATGCGCGCGGGGGGGTGGGGTGGAATAAGCTATCTCTAGGCAAGATTTTTTTTATAGATCCAAAATCGCTTATGTAGCAAAGATCGGTTTTGCATGAGATGTGTGTGTGTATTTTTAAATAGATCTCAGCAGCCTTTGTGGCACGTTCAAAGATACCATTTAAAAAATAAGAATAAGAATCAAGCAGAGATCTGAGCAGACGATCCGGTGAAATACAATTTTCCAATTATATTTAAAAATAATAATAATAGAAAGAAAACCCGTGCAGCCTTATCATTGAATCGAAGCTGTAGCACTTATCGGAGTGAACGGCACTCTCTTCAGCTCATCTACGGAGCTGTTGGTTTTTAGCTTGAGGGGGGTTTTTAGGAGTGGGTGCGTGTGTTGGGTGATCTTTCCCCATTCTTCTTCTTCTTCCTCTTTTTTGTGAAAACTGGCTCCCACCCCTACCCAAGCAAAACACAGCGAGGGCAAATGCTCGCACAGGAACTGCCAAGCGATCCCTCGGTTCCTCGTAGTTTTGGAGCAAAAGGCTCCCTAGGAAAATGGTCTTCAGCGGGGTCTGCATGTGGGCTAATGGAGCCAGTGTAGGGAGGGAGACAGGCGGAAAGCAGGAGCGACTGGAACCGGGTGGGATCTAGCGATTCTGCAAGAGCATCGAGTAGCTCAGGGAGCTTTTTAAATAATAATAATAATAATAATAATAATAATAATAATAATAATAATAATAATAATAATAATAATAAAAAATTAATTGATTGAATGATCGATCAACGTGTTATATACCCAGAATGTTCTTTTAGAGGTTTAGGTACGAAACCATTCCCTGAAAAAGAAATAGTGTTGGCAGGACTCGAACAGTTTAAACAAAAACAGGACGGGGGAAAATTGTCAGGAACGAGAAGTTATGAGGGTTGGGATGTGATGGAGGAACGAGAGGATGGGGGTGGCTGGGGGCAGCGGGATACAAAGTTCCAAATTCTAACATTTCGTTCTAATATTAACATTAACCTTGATTTAAAAAAGAAAAAAGAAAACCACCCAGAAATTGCGCTGGACCATTGGGTTATCAAGCTTCGGGTGGGATGGGACGGAGAAACCGGAGAGAAAAGTTAGAGATTTCGCTTGGCATTCTCTAGATCTCCGCCTCAAAGCTCTCCAGAGATATAAACAGAGGCAGGCTAGCTGGAAGAGATCGACGTATATATACGAGCCGGGGAGGCAGAGGAGATGGGGCATAGCGATTCTAAATTCCCTTGAAGATGATCGCATAAACATGAACCTTAAATTAAAACAAAAACAAATAAACAGCCCCGTAAAGAAATCGGAGAAAATATCCGCTACATTTCAACAACAACAAAACGAAAGGGTGTGTGTGAGAGAGAGGGGGAGAAGGAGGGAGGGAGGGAGAGAGAGAGACAGAGACTGTCTGTAATGAACCGGATCTATCAGAAATATTGCACCAATTCCGCAGCAAAGCAATGGAGACACCAATTAATTTTAATCACACTTTAAAACGAGTCAATTGCTTTTATGGAGGGGAGGGGGGGAGCGCGGTTTCAGGCCAGTTCTAAGCCGCTCTCCCATCCCCTCCTCCTCCTACAAAAGCTCTGCTTAAATTAGACTCCCGTTAAAAGTATGGGTGGGAGTGGGGAGGGAGCGGGAGATTTTGTCTCTGATCGAGCGGAAGGTAACCAGGATTATTTTGACGAGAGCCGCTGCACCTACTTCGAGGCAGAACGTTTAGGAGAAGAGTGCAATAAAAAGGTTGAGTCAGGCTTTAAGAAGCGCCCTATCTTATTATGATCTGGGGGGTGCAGAGGAGTGAAAATGCAGGAATTAAGGGAGGGGGGGGGTAAAGGCCAGAACCCCACGACTTCCTTCTCTAAAACACGCTCTGGAATGTTTAGCGAATCGTCAGCGCGTCGGATCCGGATGGGGATCACGGTTAATCGATTTGATCCATTTTTAAAAGAAAAGAAAAACAGGACTTCAAAGAACAAATTATGGGGTTCGAGAACAAATGCAGAACCGTGAAAGGGGTGGGTGGGTGGCTCTTAAGCACGTCCAAAGAACGGATTCCACCCAGCCTCCCGGAAGAGCCACCTGGCATGTTCCAATGACAGCGCAAAGGCATATATTTTGGGACGCGACGCTCTGCACATCCTTGCAGATCGTAGGCAAAAGTTATGTTATTTTGCTTGGGGAGGGAAGGCCCGTTCAGCCTTGGATGGGATGGGAAATCTATCCATGCCTTGGTAGTCCTAGATGTGCTTGAAACCGTGGACCAGTCAAGGTTGCTATAGGATGAAGTTCCAACAGTCCGGAATAGTTTGGATGACGCGCGTGCTTAGAGTTAGGGCTGCTGAGGCTCTGAAAGAAACTTGTGCTCTTATTTCTCGTTTCCATTCCTTCGTCCCTTCCCTCCCCACCCTCTGTGTGCGCCCCCATCCCCTCCCTCCCTCCCTCCTCCGCCCCCATGTCACCTCTGCAGCCACCATGTTGACGCGACTCTTCAGCGAGCCCAGCCTGATCCCAGAAGTTCAGAAATTCTCCAGCTGGGCAGACGACTGCGACGACGACGACGACGAGGACGACGAGGCCAGCGATAAAGATGAGCGGAAGGGCAAGAGCTGCCCTCTCCAGGACGAGCAGACCGACGGGGAGGCCAAAGACGACCACGACTTAGGGGGCGAGGAGGAGGAGGAGGAAGAAGAAGAAGAAGGGGTCGAGGAGGCGGAAGGGGATCGCCCCAAGAAACGGGGCCCCAAAAAGAGGAAGATGACCAAGGCCCGGCTGGAGCGCTCCAAGTTGAGGCGCCAAAAGGCCAACGCCCGCGAGAGGAACCGCATGCACGACTTGAACGCCGCCTTGGACAACCTCCGCAAGGTGGTGCCTTGCTACTCCAAGACTCAGAAGCTGTCTAAGATCGAGACGCTGAGGCTGGCCAAGAACTACATCTGGGCCCTGTCGGAGATCTTGCGCTCGGGCAAGAGGCCGGACTTGGTGTCCTACGTACAGACTTTGTGCAAAGGCTTGTCTCAGCCCACCACCAACTTGGTGGCGGGCTGCCTGCAGCTCAACTCGAGGAAT
The DNA here is from genome assembly GCF_964188305.1 of Podarcis bocagei. Lineage (NCBI taxonomy): Eukaryota > Metazoa > Chordata > Lepidosauria > Squamata > Lacertidae > Podarcis > Podarcis bocagei. Next base: position 28,374,932 of record NC_138138.1, read on the forward strand.
TTCCTGACCGAGCAAGGCCAGGAGGCCGGCAGGTACCACGGGCCCAACTCCACCTTTGCCATGCACCCTTACACCTACCAGTGCTCGCGGCTCTCCGGCGCGCAGTGCGCTTCCAGCACCATGGCTAGCTCCCACGCCCTGCGGACGCACGCCTACTGCGCCACCTACGAGTCGCTCTATGGGAACGCGTCGCCAGACTACAATAGCTCGGAATACGACGGGCCCCTGAGCCCTCCTTTGTGCGTGAATGGGAATTTCTCCCTCAAGCAAGACTCTTCCCCAGACCACGAGAAAAACTACCACTATTCTATGCACTACTCCGCCCTCCCGAGTTCTCGCCCGTCCGGCCACAATTTGGTGTTCGGGTCTTCTGGGATGCGCAGCGGCGTCCACTCGGAGAACGTTTTGCCTTATGAGATGCACCTCCACCACGACAGAGGTCCCATGTACGAGGAGCTCAATGCTTTTTTCCATAATTAACAACTCCTCCCGCCTTTGGGCTCCCCTTCTGGTTCCACGCCTAACCAGGGCCACCTGTAGATCCCCAGTGGGTTGCGTTCGCGAAAGGGATAGGCGTGTGTGTGGTTCTGTGCGCGCGTGTGGGCGATTTTTATTTGGGGTGGGGGGCAACGGTCCTTGGCCTTCTCGAAGCCCCTGCTCGCCTCTTCCCGAGAGCTGCAACTTTGCATTCAACTGTGAGCCACTTTCCCTCGCAGTTAGAGAGAACTAATCTAAATAATAATAATAATAATATTAACAACAACAACAACAATAACACCCATCCCCTTCCCTAAACCTATTGAGCCGGGCGTACTTGTTTCAAAGCAGCGTGTGGAAGGCGGGTTCAGCCCGATCTACAAGACACTTAGGCCGAAGCCACGGACTTGACTCACTTCGAATCCGCTGGGATTCGATGGGGTCGATTCTGTTTGAAGTCAATGGTCTTCGGCTTAAATGAGGAGTCGACGGAGCTGATGAAGCGCCCTGTTTCCTATGGGACTCCTTACTTGACTGGGAGTTGGGGTGTAAACCGGATCTGAGACCTGGTCTCCTCCTCTGCCCCAATTACTAATAAAAGAAATCTGGTGCAATATATGCTCTAATGCAATTTTATATATATGAGAAAGCAAACTATATAGCTTCGTGGACTGTTTAGCTGAGGTCTTGACTATCTAGAAAGGAGGGTTTTAGATCCAAATCGGAAGTGCTATTAAGGGAGGGGGGAAACCTCAAATTTATGGGGAGTGTGTGTGAGGGGGAGTCAAAGGTTCGCCCCACCTTAAGCGATTGCCTATATTGAGCAATGCTCAATATAGGCATTTAATCTAGAGACCAGAATGGCTGTAGAGCGAAACAATTCAGTACAGGGCAGGAGATGGTGGGGGGAGGGGGGCTTTCCATCATTCCAGCAATTGATTCAAGAATTCCCCGAAAGTTTAATCTATTTAAGGACGTGCTTGTTTGTTTGTTTTTTAAAAATACGTTTGCAAACTTTAAGTCAGACTTTCGATGCAGTGAGAACTTTAAAAAAGCAATAAAGGGGCAAAACAGATGATAAATATATTCTATCTTTATCTATGCAAGTAGGTACTGAAACTAGGGAAAAAGTTTTTAAAATGAAGGAAAAGGAAAACAAAAATGAAAAATGAAAAACAACAACAACCAAGAATCCATATGAGATATTAAAAATATGGACCAACAAACTCGCTGAGGTTTAAAATCGAGCACTTTTTTGATTTGGGGGAAACGGACTGTGGTATGTTTCCCTGGTATTTAACAATCACTGACTTTTTGAAACCACCCTTGTAACCCCAAGTAACTTATTTTCCAAAATTCGTGTGTCATACTGTTTTTTACCTGTTTTAAAAACGTTAATGAAAAAAAAGTGGAAAAAAAGATTTTTATGAAATGACAAAAATGTTTTGTTATGCATGGATAGGAGGGGGAAACGCAAATATGCAAAATTTAAAGGTGATGTGAAAAATAACACTGATTATTATGCTTAATTCTTACGTTGGCTAGTTTCCCCCCCTCCCAATTAATAGTAACTCTTAATTTCTTTCTTTCTGTAATGCGTTTTTTGGGGGGAGAAATACGTTTATGTAACAATACACCAGTATATAAATCTCGATATAAAAACCAACATCTTCGAAAGACTCAAACTGGTATATTTTTCCCCCAACAGAGTAATGATTCATTTCTCCTTCCTTTGATGACTTGCTTTACAGCCAGTGGGATATGTCAAAATATTGTCTCAGATTCCCGACCCCAACCCCTTATTTTAATATGGCCCTGCATCACCTTTAAACATACCAGCATTTTTAAAAAAATAAATAAATAATCAAAAGCAAAAGGCACACATTGATATTGATTGATATTTTTAAAAACAAAACTCAACAACGTTTTACTAAAAAACAACAAGACCAGAAAAGTTGTAGCGCAGATTGAAATGTCTATTGGACACCAGAAGTGCATTGTGTGTGTGCGTGTGTACATGTGTGTTTGGTTTCCTTAAGATGAATAAATATTTATGTCAAAATGATATCCTAAAGTCCAAGAGGGAAAGGGGAGGGGGAGAGATTTTTCCAAGTCTTGTTTTAACAAAGGAGAGTTATTTTCTCTATTGTTTGTTTTGTTTGTTTGCGGCAAACTCTGTCTTGTTCGGTTCACACATTTTGGAGAGGACACTTTTGTAAGACGGGCTGCCTTTTCCGCGTCTGTCTGGCCTTCTAAAATCTCTCTTTCTCTCCCCCCCCCCTGAATAATACTCATCAAAAGGTGAAGACCCTCTATGAATAGAAGATATATAACCCCTCCTCACCCCACACCGCGCCCCTATCACGAGCATCTCTGAAAAATCAGGAACACTAGGGAAAGGTTCCCTTGCAAACATTCTGTGTAGTTGTGGGGTTTGGGTTTTGTTTGTTCGGTTTTTTTGGGTTTTTTAAATGCATGCATTGTTTAGGGGAAGAAGAAGAAGGGATAAAAAAACAAAACAGAAAGGGGAGGGTGTGTGTGTCAAGCCCTGGTCTTCAATGGTATGTTTTAAGCATTAATTTGCAGATCTTTCCGGAAATGCATCCGAACACTTTTTGACAGGCTGAGAGCTGCGAGTCAGCTATGATCTTATTCAAACGTGTAATGAAGGAGCGTCCTAAGACGACAATTAATAAATATTAGATGTTTACTCCCTCAGGTTTGCTAGTTTACTTCAAACAAGTCTATATATATATATATATATATATATATATATATGCGCGAGACCCCATTCTTTCATTGTAGCCAGACACGTTTCTCAAAGAAGAGGCGGGTGGTGTAAACCCTGAACTGATTAAGATGGCTTCAAAGCATCCTTAGCTTGACAGTATGTCTTTCGAAGATCTACTTAAATATATATAAGAATTCTTCTTTCCCCTCACACACGCCGTTGGTTCTTTTTTTTTAAGTTGGAAGGTGGGCGGAGATCTACTTCTCATTTTATAAAGACTAATGTGGTTTTCTTGTCTTGGACAGATGGCATTCCCCCTGCAACATTCCCTCCCTCTCTCACACACACACACTTCCCTTCTGATCTCATAAGCAAGAGTAAATTCAAGACCAAAGTCTCTCAAAACTATTTACTGGGGTGAACGGTCTTTCCTGGTGAATCTACTATTATTTAGGACAATCGATGGATAGCCATTGGGTTCTTTTATTTTAATTGCTTAAGGGGGAGCTTATTTACAAGATAAGAAAACCGGAGCTTTAGGGAGCTGTCCCAAAGACGCGTGGTGCTGAACCGCAAGCTCCGCGGGGAAGCAACAACCACCAGTGCCCCTGATCTCCTTTTCCCCTGTCGAGGATTCTCGGAGAGGGTGAGCATCCGTTTATGGGTCCTGCAAAGTGGGCTACAAAATATAGGAAAGGGAAGCGTGTCTATTATCCTGCAAGCAGGAGGCAAAAGTTAGGACACGCGGGGCCAGAGCGGAGATTCTAACCTGGATAACCAACAGGGGGGTTGCTTTTGGTGGATGTGAATGGGACCCGGTCTATATCAGTGTAGATTTGGTCGATTTCGAGAGTAGAAAAAATGGGGGGGAGAGATATTTGGAATTCTGGTGCCCCCTTAGATTCATCACAGACTGATAAACACTCGCACAAACTTTTGTCCTTCCATTGAGTCCAATGAACAGTGGCCCAAAGCTATACAAGGAACATCACAAAAAGACGTGGACGGGAATTTTGGCTCTCATCATCCTCTTCTTTATCGCCATCATCTCTCTGTACTTGCCCAGCAAAGTACTTACTCTGGAATCCCTCTATTATATAGTAGGCCTGACTTGGAGGCACTCTGCGCTTCCTTCCCGCGCCTTGATATCCAAGAAGTTCGGGATTTTCCCCATCTGCTGCCTTCAGCAAAGCTGCCCCCCCCCAAGGGACCCGAAGATGGCTTATGATGGAAGCTTAGTTTTGGATGTCCCTTGACACCCCGGGCCAAAGCCCAGCACGCAGAAGTAGGAGCTCCTTGGCATCCACGGAAGACGTTTCTCTCTTTCCACCGCTTGCTGATGGCCTTGGCAGAACCGCACCATCTGAAAAAGTCAAAGATCGCAACTTTTTGAAGGATTACACTAAGGCGGTTTGTTTGTGCTTCTTTCACACATACACTTATTTATACACATAAGTACTTTAGCATGAGCCGGAAGTCAGTGAACTGTAGCTTTTGAGCAACTTACTTCCGGGAAGTTGCGTTACCCTTCTTTCCTTCCTTCCTTTCCCCACAATTCTCATTCCTTTCATCCTACCCATTTCCCCTCCTGTCTCTCTTCCTCCGTCAGCCCCGCTTCCTTCTTTTCTTTAACAAACAGGTGTAATTTTGCCTGGGTGCGGTCCCTCCAACCTCCCCACCCCCACACACCTAGATATGTTCCGACCCCCCAGCCCCATCCTCCCATTCCAGTTTGACAGCGGGCAAACACTCGCCTGATCCTTGCTCTTTCCGCACCTGAACTCACCAGGTACCACTTCTCTAAGCCTCAGCTGCCTTTCTCCCTAGCAACCCCGAAGAGGGAGGCGAGTCTCTGCGCTGCTCACCTCTCCAAACGCCTGCAGGCTTCGACTCACAGGTGGGCGTCCGTCAGGCAAGCGATCAAAGCCTCTTGTCCCACAAGGTCAGCGTTTCGCTGTAGCTCCATCGGATATTCGGGGCTGGGCTGAAGCAGACTGTGCCCCCCGCGCCAACCCAATCCACAACTCAGTTTTCCTTGAAGCCACCGCTCTGGGGCTGATCTGGGGACTGAATCGGATTCAAATCGGCGTTCTTCTCTTTAGCCGGTTGCAAATCGGCCTGAAATCCCACTTCTGCTTAGCTAAGGTCTGGATTTGTATTTTCTCCCTGGGCAAGGCACACCGGGCTGCAGCTTCCATTGGGAATATAATGGCTGCAACAGTTAACCGGTTTCCAGCCGGCTTGAATCAGCACGCGGGAGTCCTTACACCTGAAACTGCAAATCATATCTATGATTGTACCACCTCTGGTACAAGCAGCATATAGAATTTTTGCTTCCCCACCATCCTGTGGTTTTCTAGAGGCTTACACATTTGTTCAAGAGGACCACAGAACCAATACTTTACGGCAACACGCGCGACAGCATTTCTGCCATTTCGGTAGCCTTTGTGAACAGCCGCATCCGGGTTTTGAGCTGCTCGGTGAACCGATTCAAACGGTGCAAAGGAATGATGTTCCTGCTGCAACCCTGCTCATCTTGCATTCGGGAGAGTGGGTCTCTCTCTCTCTCTCTCTCTCTCTCTCTCTCTCTCTCTCTCTCTCACACACACACACACACACACACACACAAGTTCTCCTTAAGTCGCCACATTTGCGGATAACACTCGCACAGTCACACGTGCAATTATTGTTTATTGTTCCCAAGACTTTTTCGCAGGCGAGGAAACACCGGGTGTCCGGGTTTCTGTACTGCTCAGCTAAGAGATCTCTAGCACTTGGCTTCCTGAGTTTTGTTTTGTTCTGTCCAGTTTCTGCCTTGCCGGGGAGCAAGGGACAGATTCCTCCCCCTTTCCCCCCAAATCTCCACATCCCTACATTCTTTGCTCACGAGGAACGGAGCAACCCAACACACGCACGTGCTGTTTTCAAAATGATCACTGTAAAAAGCCCCCACGGACACATCTGTTTTCTGCTCTCACCTGCATGGGAAATACTGTATCGGAATGTCCAGAGACCAAGCGGAAGGAAAAGCCCATCAAAAGCAGAGACTGACTTCAACGTTTCCAAAAGTTTAGGGTTCCCCATTTGGAGTACACAACTACACACGGGTATATGAATAAATGAGCCATCATATGTAATCAGACACGTGTTCACATCCCCGTGGGAAACCTTTCCTGGGAAGAGGAGGTTGGTCTCCCTAGTTGGCACGCACCCATTCCCCACAAGCCCCAAAAGACGCGTGTCTGATCTTCACATCTGAAGGCGATACCGGTGTGAGTGCGTGCCTGTACTTTCTCCTCTGGCGGTAGGTATAGGAAGAGTAGGTCCCTAGCTATGTTCACTGGGCAGAAAATTCCACCTGGACTTTAAAATGCTGAAGCCACGGAGGCAATATGGTCACAGGTACAAAATATAGAGGTCTTCCCCTCCATGGTGTGAGCTTCTTCTAGGTAACAGCCTAGCTTGTGTATGTGTGCGTGTGTGTTTATACGCATTTGTATGGGCAGACTAAAGGCTTGCTCTATCAGTTCTGTTATGACTATAAAGAATAATATAAAATGGAAACCCCAAAAACCCAGATCCACCAACCGGAGCCTGGTGCAAAATACATCCTCTTGGCCTTAGGATCAAAGAATTCTGAGGCCAGGAATTTGTTCAGAGAAACCGACCTGAAGGGAGCTCACCGTCTATCCAAATAATGATCCACTCTCTGGTTAGCCCATTTCAGAGGCATAATTTAGCTGGAGTCATTTTCTTGCTGGTGTTGCAAAAGAATTGGGAGATCCTTGCCGATCTATTGCAAATCACCTAGTAAATCGAGACTCACCCTCTCCCGATCTGATTTGTATCTACAGTATACCTATAACATTGTTCATTTTGCGAATATGAACATATATGGGAACGTCCTCCCCGGCACTGAATGTACATCTCATGCCACAGACACCTTATGTCCGTTACATTGTCCGAAGGATGTGTGCGGGCGGCCTCATCTCTCACCGCTCCTGGCCAATTCACACGTGCTTCCACGTCACTTGGTTCCTCGGCATGAACGTGTGAGCCGCCTCAATCGAGAGCCATTGCTTCGGGAGTTCTATTAGACCTCTCGGTGTTGGTGTTAGCGAGTTGTGATGGTCCACAATACGCACACAAGCAAGTCTCCCTTTTTGATGCTGACACACAGACGCACGCTAATGACTCAGGCCCTTAGAATTCTTCGCTGAATGTTTCAAAGGAAAAGCGTGGGATCTGGGGTAGACACTCCCGATCTGGACATTCTCTGCCCAGGTATGACTCTGCGATGGCTTCTTCAGAGGACGGTGTCATTCCTTGGTGCTGGAGCAACCGGGGATTGACAGGTGCTCGTCAGCAGACCCTGAGCACCAGACTCAGGCTACTATTTCATGCCACCGCACAGGGGTGCCAACTTGAATAAAATATTGGAGGGGGGCAGGTAAGCATAACCAATAACACACACAATTTACACACACACAATTTGAATGGGAATGCCTATCTGCTTTAGTTGAATGGGAATGCCTATCTGCTTTAGGGGAGCGGCCCCCTCAAATATTTTATGGGGGCTTCAGCCCCTAGGAGTTGGCTTCCGTGCTACAGATTCCGCACCACCAGTAATTTACACGTGGTTTACACATTTACACATTCGCAACCATTAAGGGTAGGAGGAGGGTCCCTGAGCTAAACACTTAGGTAGCATCAACTTGTGTGCCCGGCACTGTATGAAATATCCAACCACGTGGCTTCTCCTGCTGTTAGATCTGTACATGATTAGACCAGGCGGGAAAAGATCAGGGAAGGGCAACTGAGAAATCCGGGTTAATGTGCTTTTATAGGGGAACTGAAGCCTGGACGGGAACCGGATGCGCGCAGCCCTGAGAGAAGAAATCTGGAGCGTAAATGCGATTTCATGGCAACAATCAGTGCACACCTTACAGTTTTATCTCCACGAAGGTGTGGAAAGAGAGAGAGAGAAGAGGACACCATTTATAATTGCTGCATTGGATTAAGAGATTCAAAGCGACTGGTTACTTCTCTCGACAGTCCCACAAAGAGATGAGATAGATCTGTGCATCTTCTAGGAAGGAAGAAATAAGACGGAAAGGGTAAACAACACACGGAAGTTGTTGGCTGAAGCTTGTTGCACACGCGGGGGGGGGGGAGGTAAGATACTCTTAGCACCACACGCTGTAAACTTCCCCCTTTTAGTTTAACCAATTAAAGTAGCGCGACTGGCTCGGAATATTTTTGAGTTCGGCGGGCGCGTATCTGTTTCGCGTGCGCCGCTGTGGTTGAAAGGTCGCCTCTTCCTTTTGCCAGCTCAGCTACCAGAAGCTCACCCTCCGGGTCTGTTCCAAGCGCCTGGAGGACCCCATCGCCTGTCTTCTCCAGGTGGGGAAGGTGGGTGGGTCAGCCACGCGCCCTTCTCGGCCCTGAAGATTTTTCGTGTTGGTTCTTTACGCTTATTGTCAACGTCTCAGAATATCGATCTCGCATCACTTCTCTTTCCCAAAAGTAGGTCCACGGCCACCCGGCCCCACGTCCAGGGAAATAAATACTCCTTGCCACAGCATCCCTTCCTCATCCCTTCACGATCCTGCCTCTCCAGAGAGCCAGCCACTTCGGTGCCCCTGAAACAAGGCCAGAATCGCACCTTGCACTATTTGTAAGAATTTGCGCGCAGGCTGTCCGGAAATATGGGCTAGTAGGCTAGTAGGCATTGATATGTGTGTGGGTATCTATCTATCTATCTGTGCCTGTCTATATCCTGGAAATAAATATGAGTCGCAGTGCAGTCCGGCAGACTTTTCGTCTTTTACAGAGAGGTGCAGCATTTTCCAGATTGGAGAGATGAATCCGCGACAGCTCAGCTGAGAAAGTTTCTTGGTTTTGTTTTTTTCCTGGAGGCTGGGAAGAAAAGAGAAACGGAGAGGTGGATCATCTCTTCTAACCGTATTTTTTAAAGTCCGTTTTGAGGCTTAGTCAATTACCAAACATTGGGTGCCCCCCCTTTAGTCACATTTTCAGCCCCTCCAAATGAGGATAAACCATAGATATCCGGGTTTCCTTAAGAGCGTTTGCAGGAGCACACAGATTTTTGAGAAAGTGTGTGTGTGTGTGTGTGTGTGTGTGTGTGTGTGTGTGTGCTCTATCGATAGCTGAAGCTAGCTTAGCTGGCATGCTTCTGGCTGGCAGTGCCAGCTTCCTGATTTCCGCAGTAGTAAAAGAGAGGCTCTCTATGGGGAGTTAGATGCCAGGCTGTTGTCTGTGCCAACTGCCAGCCAAGGGCCACTGAAGGGAAGTGGTTAGCTTGCTACAACTGAGTGTTGGACATCTGTTCACTCCAGAGCAGTTTTAAAGGGGAAGGCCCCCAGTATTAAAGGAAGGCAAATGTACACACACACACACACACACACAGAGAGAGAGAGAGAGAGAGAGAGAGAGAGAGAGAGAGAGAGAGAGAGAGGCTTGCTGAGGAGCAGGAAAACACACGGGCACAGGCAGGCACAGCATCCCCTGGCTAGCAAGGAATAAATATACTGGGCAGATACAAGGTTCAGAGACGCTACAAACTCAATTTGGAGGTATATAATCGAGGAAAAGAAGGGTGTGCGCGTGAGAGAGAAGCGTGACTCTGCTTAAGGGGGTTATATGATTCATTCACTGAGCTTTCTAGAAGAAGAAAAATCCCGAAAAACTCTTTTTCACTGCCCACATCCAGGTTTTCAAAAGGAAGGAGCCGCCCCAGGATGAGGACATTTTAAGCTAAACGAGGCAACGGGGGAACAGAGAAGAAGACTTGTCCAAAGATGGTCCCAGACATGTACTCAATTCCAATCCTACAACAGCTCTTGCTACCCGCGTTGGATTTCTGGCACTATGGTCCCGTTGCCCCCCAACTCCACTGGCATCTAGCACGCGCTGCCAAAGGGGCCCAGGAGGCAAATAGACTTCTGACAGAAGAGTAAATTTGCCACAAAGAGTCAGGGGAGCAAAAGGGAGGAAAAGAGGAAGAGGGAGGAAGTGAAGGGTTGGATAGGAAGGAGAAGAAAAATTATAGCTGGGTCAATGCTCTCTAATGGAGGTGACGGAGAAAATGCTGGAGTATTTCTGGAGTAGAGGTTTGGAATAAGTGTATGGGCATATTAGAGAGAGAGAGAGAGAGAGAGAGAGAGAGAGAGAGAGAGAGAAATCCAGTCAGATGGAAAGAGTGCTTTATCGATTAGACGACATATAACAGATAAGCCCAGATTTCTTAACAGAGGCAAGCCAAAAAGACTACAGGGACGAAGTCCCCCGTCTCCGAGCCTGACGCTACAGGCGCTCTCCTCTCCTCTCCTCCGTCTGCGGTGGCGAGCCGGGAAAGTGGATAACTATATATACCAGGCAGCGGACAACACCATACATTCAAAGCTCATTTTCAGCACTCCCCCTTCCCCAAAGAGTCCTGGGAACTGTAGTTCAGCCCTCACGGAGCTACGATTCCCAGCAACCCCCAAAGAAACTACAGTTCCCAGAATTGTTTGGGGAAAACGCGCGGCGCTTTACATGTGCCTTAATCGTGTAGGCAGCCTCACACCGTCTTCCCATTGCCCCTCTCCTCAATGTCTTGGGGGGGGGGGGAGGCCAAATTACGAACAGGGAAATCTAATTTCCTTTTTGTATTTTTAAAAAATAAAGCCGGCCAATGTGCCAAGCGAACGACTGGCTCTCCCTAGACTTGCTGAAACCTATGTACTGTATTTCTGCTCCCCCCTTCCATTTTTTATTTGCATTGGAAATAAAATCCGCGCCTGAAAAGAATTTGCGTGGAGAAGTTTATTGGGAGGCGAGAGGCTCAACTGCAAATCCTCCCCCCCTCCCAAACTGAGGGACCTTTCCCAATTTCTCTCCTGCACTCATTGCGTTTATTATTGTTTCCTTTCCAGAACCGGGGACGGGGGGGAGCAGGGACGGAGGGGAGCGAGAGAGACTCCAACGACATCAGCCATTCCTGCCAAGCGGCCCCATGCCTCCCTCTTTGCCCAGTGGCCAGGCGGATGCCAGGCTAAGCAGAAGGGTGGGGGGGGGGAGAGGGAGGCTGGGGAGGGTAGGAGGAGACCTTGCTTCAGTTTAAATTTCGTGGCATCTGTTCATTATTATACAGTGTAGATTTTTATATGGACAGCTAAATTAAAGACAGATTTCTGCCAGAATTGCAGATATCGTTTAAAAGAGAGAGGGAGAGACGGAATGGGGTGGGGGGGGGGAGAGAGGGAAAGAAAAAGAAAAAGAAAGGAGGATTCAGAACCGCTTAGTCTGATTTATTTCAGAGGTGGGTGGTTTGAGGCATAAAGCACGCAGGATAAAAATAATCTCATTGCATTTTCCCTGACCATTTTTAGAGGTTGACTAAGGTGCGTGCGCGCTCACTCTTGTGCGGGAGATATATCTGTATTAACACCTTGTTAACACAGTTCAGATCAGGGTGTGGGTCCGTGTGGGTCTGCATTCTCACACACTCATATATTACAGCGGAGGAGAAATCGATCCATCCATCCATCCATAATGGGCAAAATAATTCTACCGATCCGATCTATTCGCCTATTCCCTTTTTTTAAAATATGCTATCTTATTTTTTGGTGACTTTTAGATGGTCTGTCTATCAGACTGATTTATCAATTCCACGGTCTGCCCACCGATTCCATGGCAGTCTCCTAAGTCGCTAGACTATTTTATTCTATGATTTCATTCGTCTTTGATTTCCCCCTGTATTCTGACGGATCTCGTGTAGATTTCATTCTCTTCGCTCATCTGTTACGCTGTTTTATGTGGCTGTATCCTTTAATTTTTTTCTCTCCCCCATCCACCCATTTGCACCCACCTCTCTCGCGACTGACAAAAGGTCAACTCCAAAGGCGCTTGGAAATCTACGAGACGGGCCTGAAATCAACATTCCCCCAGTCAGTGCGCGGGAGCAGCGCACAGCGAGTTGCGAAAGGCGGTGATCTGGGTTCCAGATGAACCCTCTCCCTGCGAAGCTCATTGGCTGACCTTGAGCCAGTCATCATCTCTCACCTGAGCCTACCTGAGAGGGTCGTTGTGAGGAAGACAAATAGACACGTGCTGCCAGTCTAACCCCACTTGCCTGGGAGCAAGCCGCATTGAATTCAATAGGACTTACTTTTGAATAACATGACTAGTTAGGGCTGAGATGTAACTCAAATGAGTTGCATTGCTTCTTTTTACACACGTAGAGAAGCCCAGGAGCTTTCAGTGCCGGAGGCAGAAAATAAAAATGGACACACACATACACACACACACACACACGCTCCTGGCCAAAGCAGGATAATAAACTGAATAAATCGATCGTTTCCTGTGCTTTCATGGTACCCCAAAATATACTGCCAGTAATCATAGTCGATCCTGTGCAAGCAAACAGCTGCTGGGTGTTACAGATAGGGAAATAAAGAAATGCAGTTGACCTGCCTGATGAATTAACCTATAAGTTCCTTACGCTGAAAAATCTTCACACACACACATCCCAAAATGGGGAATGGGGTGGGGGAAGCGAAAGCCTACACACACACACACACACACACACACACACACACACACACACACACGGGGGGAGAGAGGGGGGGGCAGGCTGTGGAAAGCAACAAGGGGAGATGGGCCCGTATCCCTTGATTGACATTTAAGAGAGACACGTTGAAGGCAGAGAGAAATGCAAATTTCACCTGGATAGAGGAAGGGGATGGAGGTAATTCCCCCAAGTCCTAAAACAGGATTAAACGTGGGCTGTCTTCTCCTCTTTTATTTTTTTACCCTTTCTCTGTTTCACGCACCCTTCCAATCTGACAGCACCCTCCTCGAAAGAGTTAAAGTAGGGACATCTGTGTCTGCGAATTGTGGGGAATATCCGAACCTGCCAATGAGGGCTGGCATCAACCGTGTAACAAATGCTTGATACTTTGGAATGCCGAGTCGCTTGGCAGGTTTTGTGTTCACACACACACACACACACACACACGCCCAGGGGACCTATTTGCAAAGAGATGCTCCCCTCACCCCCACAGTTCCTTCACTACCTATCTGGCTTCTATTGGGGGGGGGCAGTGGGGGTTGCGCTTGGCCTCAGCCTGGCCGACCAACTTATCACCAAACGGGAGATCGCAGGCTATGAGAGGCTGACGCTTCTCCTTCAACCAGGGAAACTATGGTCAAGATAAGAAGCAGGGCGTGTTCTTAGAATGGTTCAAGACCCATAACTATATATCTGTCTGTCCACACGCACGTTAATGAACGCATTAACTAAAACCTACAGTGAAATGCTGAAGGAACTTTCTGAAGGCATCCAAGGGTCTTAGTAAATGTGTAGAATTGACAACAGAACCAAGAAGAATCCAGAGATGTGGATTCTGGGGGCGGAGGTGGAATCCGCCAGGAAATTGTGTTTGCCGGGCGAGATCTCCATTCGGTTCGGGAATAACCAGGGCACAGGCCATGGGCGTATCTGGGGCGCGGGGGGCGGGGGCGGGAGTAAGTAAATAAATAGACTTAACTAACTGACCAACTGCATCTCAGATATCTCGGTTCTGCCCCCCCCCCCTATAAAGCCTCGAATCCTGGCTAGGCCCATGGCAGAGGCCCCGGAGGAAGGTGGTCTCTAGTATCAAACTTCATCCAAACACATTACCTCCAGGCATGTGCAGAGCGCCTTCCCTCGCCCACCGGAATTAAGTCACCCTCTCGGTCCAGTCTTTGGGGAGTCTATGGGGATAGTTTTTCAGGTCAGAGAAGAGGAGGCTTCGGGGCGGGGGAGGGCCTACCCGGCGCGTCTTATTTTGGGAAAGAGACAGCGCGCGTCCACTTCCTCGCCTCTTTTTATTTTTCAGCCACCTACAATCCGCGCTTGAGAAAACGGACAGCGAACAGGGCGCGCCTTTATCCGCGAAACAACGGCTTCCTCTGCCGTGTACGTTTGTCCTGCAGGGCAACCCGCCTGCCCTCCTTATGCGCCCAGAGACGTTTCTCTCCTGCGCTCCCTGCCAAGTTCTTCCTCCCCACTAGCCAGCCCTCTCTCTCTCTCTCTCCCCTCCATTTAACCATCTCACACACGCCCCAAAAAGCTCTCCCTATCTATCTATTTATTAAAAAATGAAGGGGAGTGTGTTTTTGGGTGGGGAGACTGAGCCCAGGATCTGCCACTGGCCACGCTAGCCTTTTTATATTTTTATTTTTTTGCTAGCCAAAACCGCAGGCTGCGCTGCTTTCCTCTCCCCCACCCGCAGCCAAGAATACGAAGCTTCGCTCCAGGGGGATCTTGGTGCCATTCGGTACCCGGTGCCAGCTGGGGGGAGGAGGGGAAAATCAGGGAGGGAGGGGGAGGGTACGGAGGGGGAGGGGAGCACTTCTGAAATTCCAGGACATCTGTTCGCTATATAAGATAGTGCTCTTGTTAAAAAAGGCCCTGGAACCTGTACAAGCCAGCAACCTTCCCTTGTCGATATCCCTTCAAAGGATGAAGGGGGTGGATTTTTTTTGGGGGGGAGGGTCGGATTTTGGGGGGTGGATATCTCGCCATGCACGTGGACACATCCTAGCCTTTCTTTATTTGCATTGATGGATCTCGAAATTCAGCCGTTCCCATAGGGCTCCCTGGCCTTTTTGTGGGTTTAAGAAAAAACAAAAAACAACACCACATATAGGCAGACACTCGGGCGCAGCCGCACCCCCCCCCCCGTGCCCTTGCATAGGCGATGGAGTTGAGGCTGCCGGCCCGCCTCTTCCCTGGCAGAGCCACGATTCTGGCAAGCTCTCCCCGGCAAAGGTGAGAGGACAAGCCTGGCCGCCGCAGCCAGAATCAATTACTCCGCGCCCCTGTTATTACCCGCTTAATTTGGAGAAGGGCTGAAACGCGCGGACCTACGGACTGTTGCTTCGCAGCGCTGTGATTTGGGGTGTGTGCGCAGGGAGGAAGCAGCAGCGGCAGCCCCGGCCCAAGCTGGGGATGGAGGCGCCCAGGAACCTGGAGCGGGTGGGGAGAAGAAGAGCGGAGGCCCAGGAGGCGCCTCGCCAAACTTCCTGGCGGCCACTTTGGACCCCCAGCCGGAGCTGCCGGAGTTAGAAGGGAAGAATCTTCCTGGCGCCACGCAGGCAGCAAGGAACAAAAACCAAGAAGGCCCTTCGGTCTCCTTCTCGCTTGCCTTTCCCACTGTCCTCCCTTTTCTCTTTCTCCCCCTTTCCCCGTCTTTCCATCTCATTCCTTATTTACCCTCCCGCTCCTTCCTTCTCTTCCTTCCCTCCCCACTATTTTCATCCCTCTTTCCTTCTCCTGCTTTTCCCTTTTCCCTTAATTTTTTTATTTCCCTTTTCCAGTCCTCCCTGCTCCCTCCCTTTCCTTTTATTTTCTCCTCCCTCGCTTTTCCATTTCTCCTTTCTTTTCTTATATTTCCTCCTCCCTTTCCCTCGCTTTTCCCTTTCTCCTTCTTTTTATTTCCTCCCTCCTTCCCTTGTCATTTCCTCTTTCCTTTTCCTTCCTTTCCCCCTCCCTCCCTCCCTCCTTCCCTCCTTCCCTCCCTCCCTCCCTCCCCCTTTAACCCTAGTCTTCTCTTGGTCACCACAGAAAAAAAAAAAACCAACAATAGGAAAAAGTTAATTTTATCATTAGCAAGATTCAAGGATTTGCCCTGGCGATATGCGCCCACGGGAGAGAGGCGGTGGGGAGAAAGAAGTTGTCCCTGTGACGCCCCTTCTCTCCCCAAAGCAAAGACAAGCGCCTGTCCCTCGGAGGGCGAGGTTCCTGGGGCAGAAGAGAGCAGCAGCCGGCGTTTCGGGCACGGAGCTTTGCATGTGGGCAGGACCAAGGCGCTGCTGGGTTGAGCCCGGGAGACGCTTTGCGCGCCGCTTCGCCGCCGCCGGGATTCGGGGGGCTCTTGGGCTCCTCCGTAGCTCGAAGGCCAAAGGGGGCGCGCTGATTCCAGGATACAAACCTGCGTCCCATCGTTTCTTTAGTGCCTGAACTCTCTCGGACAGAGCCAGGCAGAGGCAGAGGCAAAAGCAAAAGGCGCCGAGTCTTTAAAACACACCACCACCACACGCCAACGCTGGCAACGCTTTGACTGGGAGGGAGGGAATAATCCTAAAGCTAACACCAACTTGCAAAATAATGGCCTATTAGGCCGCCCCTTTCTTCCTCCACTCCAATAATTTAAATACATAAATTGGTGGATCTGATTCTTTCCTCTTCGCTTTTCTCCTTCCCTTCCTTTCTTCCGAAGAACTCGAGCATTCATCTTATTTTCTCGGGATAATAAGGGATCTCCGTATACGGGTCCTGCATTTCTCTTCCCGACCCTCCCCCTGAGCATACACGCGCGCGCACAGAGATCTAGCCCCTTGCGAAGTGCGTGAGATTCCCAAGCTGCGGCCTGCCCGCGTTCTCGCACCAGACGCGCTTGGAGCGGGTCCGGGGAGCCAGGTGGCTTCCACCTGACCGACTCTCGCTCGCGAAGCTGCGTTTGGAAGTCCCTGCTAAATGGAGGTGGGGGTCGGGAGAAGCGCGGAGGATGAAAGTCGGGTCCTTCTGTTCACTCTGGTCCATTTCGTCGCGGACGTTATTAAGATCTCAGACAGCTTGACTCCTAAACATGCCAGGCTAGGAAGAACAAGCTGGTGTAGTTCAAAGAAGCGGGGCATATTTGGGAATATTGTGGGATGTGATCCACAAGTAGCAGTAAAGTACAACATTCTTTGTAATGCTAGAGTGGACATGCAAGGGAATGTCTGGTCCAGCCAGTGGAAACTTCCTGTTCTTCCTGGCCTGGAGCATCCTGGTGGGCGTGACCTTACCTGTCCAGGTAACAAAAGGATGAGTCACGCATCACTCTCTCCCTTTTTTCTCTTTCTCCTTTCGTCTGCTTCCAACTAGGACTGTTCTGTTGGCTTGCAGCCAACAGCAGCACAAGGATTGTGCCCCATATGGGGTAAATCCACATGTTGCTATTTGTAACTTTAATTCTTTAAGCCTGCCTTCAGGAATGATACTGTGTACTGAACGTGAGAAAACTTACTTTTTGTTAACTATGAATAGGATTGTGGTGTCTTTATTCTTTTAAAAGGGATTCAAGGGAACTTACCAGGATTGTACAATTCAGTCTGAGGCAGACTGAATTGCATAATAGTAAGAGGTTCTAACGAGCCTGCAACCAGCTTTTTGCTGTGCGTGACAAGGGGAACGCAACTCTGCTACATAAGGAACTTGCTAGTGCTAGTTAGGAAGGATATTAATAAACAATATACAGTGGATGGTTGGGTTGCGAACGTGATCCATGTGGGAGGCATGTTCACAACCTGCAGCGTTCGCAACCCACAGTGCCACGTCTGCGCACCTGTGGGTTGCAATTTGGCGCTTCTGCGCATGGGTGAGTGCCGTAACCTGGAAGTAACCCGTTCCGGTACTTCTGGGTTTCAGCACGTCCGTAACCCGAAAACGCGCAACCTGAAGTGTCTGTAACCTGAGGTATGACTGTATCCTCTCCTGCCACCCTCAACATTCCCATAAATATCTTGTAGGCAGGACCTGCCCACCCATGAGGCAAGGTGAGGCGACTGCCTCGGGCGGCAGGATCCAAAGGGGCAGCAGATGGAGGTCTTCATTCCTCCCTTGTTCCTGATGTGGATCTTCACTTACCTCTTGTTCCCTGATAGAGAGTGGGGGATGCCATGTTGTGGTTTGCCTCAGGTGCCGGCCCTACTTTTAGGGACAGACTGGTGGTCCTTCCTTGAGCATCTTCAGATGCCTCCCATAGACTTTAGGGTGTAGATTAAACAGGTCAATTAAGATGGAAGGAGGTGGTGGGTGAGTTGCACCAAAGGACCTTCTTAAAGCACATACTGTAGCTACACCTTTCCAAGGTGTCCCCTGAGGGATCTTCTATACACAGGAAGGATCCGTTCTGAATTTTTTGGGGGAGGTGGGAGGGCAAGGCAAGTCAAACCACAAACCACAAATAAGAGTCTCTGAAATGATCCGTGAGTATGAGCACAGGTTCCCCATCCCTTGCTAAGGGGGTGGGAATCCCAATAATTCAGTGGTGGTCAGGCATGGCAGAGCTTAATTTCTCCCCCCAACACGCAATTAGCCTATGGAATTCACTGCCTCATGATTTGCCATTGGCCATGAGCTGAGGCTGCAAACCCAAGGATAGCTTGGTTGGTTAGAGTGTGGTGCTGAGAAGACCAAGGTTGTAGGTTTGAACCCTGTAAGGGACAGCTGCATATCCCCCACAGTGCAGGGGGTTGGACTAGATGATCCTCAGAGTCACCTCCAACTCTATTGTTCTAATCTTAACCCCACTTACCCAGGAGTAAGCCCCACTGAATTCCATGGGACTTCTTAGCAGACATGGTTCCTATCTATCTATCATCTATCTATCTATCCACAGAGGATGCAACTGTCAATGGCTATTAGCCATTGTAACTATGAGGAGAGCCCCCATGTTCAGAGGAAGTGTACCTGTGAGCACAACCAACGGGCCACCTCCCATTGTGGCTTTTTGTGAGGGTTTCTAGGGGCACCAGGCCAGCAGCTGAAGGAATTCAAATACTGGACTAGACAGGACCTTGGTCTGACCAGGGAAAGCCGTTTTTATAAGATAGGAATATATATATAATCATAAGTATTGCCTATCTAGTGTATAATAGAAATGAAACACTTATGATAAAAAAATATTCCCATCTTATAAAAATGACATTCCCTGACTACTCCGCAATAACTAATCTCCTTTGCTCCTGAAACTTGCTGGAACACAAGGGCTGATTCACACATGCCTGCAACATCACTCAGCATCCAGTTACTTACTTGCAGTCAAACACATCCATGGCATTGAAGTAACAACCTTTGTGATGCAAATGGCGTTCAGCAATACAAGAACCTAGTGCTGGATTCCCCGTTGGCTATTTCACCCTCACAAGGCATCACATGCAACCGTAGTTATCATGGAGAGGCGAGTGTAGATGCTCTTGTGTTTAAGGCAGGAACTGCTCTTGGTGGTTGTGGGCCACAGAGGAGTTTGATAAGCAATTTTAAATTAAAATAATAATAATTTTTAAAGAACAATTAGCTTTCATGTTACCAAAGCCATTCCTCGGCCTTCAAAGTGGATGTGGCCTACAAATGTTAATATGTTGGCTGAAACCATTTCTGGAGTTTGCCTATTAATTAATTAGCAATTAAAATTAATCATTTCTTTGCCACTGTATACAATGATCCCAAGTGGGTCCATGAAGATGGTTTCAGTGGCTCCTACATTAGGACTCGGGCTCATAACTGGAGTTCAAGTGGAACTTTCTTTCTGTCTCAGAAGTTGTGGCTGGGATATCTGGGCTCTCTACTTACCCATCATGGTGATGGGACATAAATAGCTATGCCAAGGATTGGGGTGAGGGGGGTGAGGGACGGGGGGATTGGGACCTGTTCAGAGGTCTTATTCTGAGCTCTTTTTTGAAATACCGGAGTCTGGACCTGGCAATCTTAATTCTGTGTCCCTCCCTCTGTATTCTCCACATCCCTCTTCCTCCCTTCTGACACCCCCGTCCTCCATCCTTTCTATAAAAAAGGACCCAAAACATCTGAAAAAGCCTGAATTTTACAAGCAGAAGAAATTACACAAAAACAAAACAAATACGAGCGATGTTTACATAATCTATTTCGGGTTGCATCATTCTTAGTTCCTTGGTGCAGATTTCAGTTTCTGGAGCCTCAGTCTATACAGTGGGGGTAGGAGAAAGAGAAGTTTGGGGAATGACATTGCTAGGTACATAAAGGACCTGGGGGCCATTGGCCCATGACATAAAATTGCATGTGATTACTGGATAAATGAAGATGATTTATTTATTTGATCTGTCAGTCACCCGACACAGGGAAGTCTCTGGGCCACTTACAATCAGGTTTAAAAACATTTCAAATTCTGCCCAGGTGAAGAAGAAAGTCTTAACCTGCCTCTGAAATGATATCAGTGTAGGTCCCAGGCAGGCCGCACTCGGGAGAGCATTCTGCAGGTGACAGAGGTGTGCACAACTGAAAAGTCCCTCTCTCTTGTTTCTACTCTCTGAGGCTCTGTAGTTGACTCTCACCAGCACAGTGATTTGCAACCCATCCTGCTGTCCTATAAGCAAAGTTGTTATCGGTTGTTGTTGTTTTAAAAGAGAGAAAATAAAATATGGGGCTCAATGAAAATGGTCTAGAGAGGCCATTGAACAAGACACCAGCATTAGAAGACCATCAATGTCACATCCGGCCCATTCAGTTTCTGCATCCCTGAGTAAGGCTGTGTTAGATGCTGTATACCTTTGAAGCATATTCTTTCCCTCAAAGAATT
Organism: Podarcis bocagei; assembly: GCF_964188305.1. Taxonomy (NCBI): domain Eukaryota; kingdom Metazoa; phylum Chordata; class Lepidosauria; order Squamata; family Lacertidae; genus Podarcis; species Podarcis bocagei. The sequence goes on from NC_138138.1 coordinate 28,395,515, forward strand.
TTGGGCACTGTAGTTTGTTAAGGGTTGCTCGGAATTGTAACTAGGGTTGCCATATTTCAAAAAGCGAAAATCCAGACCCAAAATGCAAAATGACAAAAAAATAAAAACCAGTTTTGACATAGGTTGCCGTACATCTGGATTTCCCATACATTGTTGTCTTCCAGCTATTTTTTAGGGGGCTGGGCCCCCTCAATGTTCAGAGGGTGTTCAGCTCTGCCCCTGGCTCCTCACAATGTTGCACAACATCGTGCATGTGACACCAGCATGTCAGGACATTGCACCGGGCCCTGCCAAACAACTTGAGAAGCTGGTGCCTTTGGTGGGTACAAGCCATGATGGCTCTGCTCTGCTTCTGTGGGAGGATGTGCAGCCAAAGTCACAAATGCATGATTGCTAGACAGTCACAAGCAGGGACAATGGCACCATGGAGTTTCAGAACCTGTATAGAGGGGACTCTATGATGTCATACCCCCAAACCTGGTAGGAGGATAAAGACAATGGGTTAATCCCTTCCTTCCTCCTGCTACTCATTCCCCCCCCCCTTACCTGCAGGAGGGGAAGATGTATCTAGCAATCTCAGTTTTGAGCTAGACCATGGATATTTGTAACATTTAAAGATTATTGCCTGCCTGGTTTTAATCACTGTCACTGTTGAAACCTGGCAAGACTTTTGATTTTTTTTTTATAAAATTTTTATTGGTTTTACAAAGATTTTTTAGACACATACATACATACAAATAAACAAACAAACGAACATGTATAATTTCATATCCTTCTTTTTCATAAGCCTTACTTCGTCGACTTCCCCAAACCTCCCCTTTCTACATCCCAATTTCCAAAATTGTTTCAGCAAATCCTAACACTTAATTTTATCAGATTTATTCCTTATTCTTTTCTTTTACTTAATCTTTTGCAGCTGTAGACCCCTTTCCCCCCCAAAAAAACCTCGACATTTCAGCTTTCATTAATTTTACAGTATTTCTTAAGATAAATTTTAAATTTCTTCCAGTCTTCTTCCGCCGTCTCTTTCCCCTGATCACGGATTCTGCCAGTCATTTCAGCCAGTCCCATGTAGTCTATCACCTTCATCTGCCATTCTTCCAGAGTGGGTAGATCTTGAGTCTTCCAATGCTTTGCGATGAGTACTCTTGCTGCTGTGGTGGCGTACATAAAAAACGTTTTATCTTTCTTTGGCACCAATTGGCCGACAATGCCCAAGAGAAAGGCCTCTGGTTTCTTAGGGAAAGTACATTTAAGCACCTTTTTCATTTCATTTCTGGTTTCTCTTCAGATCGTATAAATCTTTCGCCTGGCAAGACTTTTGATGTGAGTAAACACTGTATTTTAAATGTTTACTTAACGGTCTGAGAGTGATTTCTTTGCTAAGAGGGAAACATTAAAAAGGGAGAAGATAATCCAAGTCTGCCTACAGCATCCTTCGATATTGTAATTGTTTAAGAAGGTTATGCAACCTTTGTCCTAATACAGGCGTGGCCAAACTTGGCCCTCCAGCTGTTTTGGGACAACAACTCCCATCATCCCTAGCTAACAGGACCAGTGGTCAGGGATGATGGGAATTGTAGTCCCAAAACAGCTGGAGGGCCAAGTTTGGCCATGCCTGTTAATAGCTTCTAAGAGGTAAGCTGCACATGGATGGTGATTTTTAACTCCGCTGAAATAGATATGTGGATTTTCACACAAGTGAAAAAGAGGACGGATAGCTACTGAATAAGATGTCATCTCCTATTCATCCAAATCCATTGAACAGAAACCTGCTTTCCACTTTCTGGCAGAGCTTTGCTGCCTGCAGGCCACTGTGAGAACAGGGTGCAGGCTAGATGGGCCTTTGGCTTGATCCAGTAGGCGCATATTATGCTCTTGTTCCTGACAAAAGGTCTCCAAGAAGGCGGCTGACAATAAGTGAAACGTTATGCACAGCCAATATGAGATTCTATTTTAAAAGGCAGTGGTGACTAATGATGGGGAAGGGTCCCTCCACAGGCCTTAGCTGCTGTTCCCTCCGTGCTAGGGAAGATGTTTCCAGCCCTACAGCAGCACGAAAACAGAGAAGGGAAGCATCTGAGTATGTCCGGGCCCAGATTTGCTCTGCTTTAGAAGCCCAGACTATTTGGAAGGGACTATTTTTGAAATTATTAATTGAATTGTGCTACAAATTGGCTGTTGCCTTTGTCCATGGAATTGATGCTTTTGAATTATGGTGCTGGAGGAGACTCTTGAGAGTCCCATGGACTGCAAGAAGATCAAACGTATCCATTCTTAAGGAAATCAGCCCTGAGTGCTCACTGGAAGGACAGATTGTGAAGCTGAGGCTCCAATACTTTGGCCACCTCATGAGAAGAGAAGACTCCCTCGAAAAGACCCTGATGTTGGGAAAGATGGAGGGCACAAGGAGAAGGGGACGACAGAGGGCGAGATGGTTGGACAGTGTTCTTGAAGCTACAAACATGAGTCTGACCAAACTGTGGGAGGCAGTGGAAGACAGGAGTGCCTGGCGTGCTCTGGTCCATGGGGTCACGAAGAGTCGGACATGACTAAATGACTAAACAACAAACAACAACAAATTGGCTGTAGGCTGCCCTGAAATCCAAACAGGATGGCAGGCAGTATAGAAATGTTTTCAATAAAGTGCAGTTCCATAGGGGTAATGTAAACCATTGCCCCCTATATTTTATTTTATTTTAAAAACTGATTTGCCACCCCGTGCCACTGGCCTGCTTTAGACCTTCACTTTCTCCCATGATGCTGACATCCTTTGCCCTGGTTTGGTCCAGGCCTGGGGTTGCTGATTGTATTTCTCTCTCTCTCTCCCTTTCTCTAGCATTGCATTCCTGCAGCCTTCCTCATCTAGCCCCTCACTCATCTTCTCTCTCTCTCTCTCTCTCTCTCTCTCTCTCTCTTCCTCCCAAGTGACTATAAGCAGGCTGGTCGTCATGCTGGTACTCACAGCTGCAACCCATCTGCTTTGATTGAATGCTGACATTGATGAGACAGGTTCGCTGTTTGAAGCATCCTCCTTTTGCTTGCACTGGCTGCGGCAAGACGAGGGGTGGGGTGGGCTCTCACTATTAATGGAAGCGGCTGGAACTTTGAGGTGCAGAGGGCGAAAGGTGTGTGGGAAGGGGAGGAGTAGGTTTGCAAAAGAAGCAGAATTGCTATTCCAGTCTTACTGGGATAGTATTTCCTCAAATCATGGACACAGGGTTGTGCAACCCACTCCCCAATCCACAGGGAAGCACAATAGCATGAAAGCATGGACGTCCAATGATGCTAGGTAGGGTCACGCCAATTCTTACCTGTTGGCTGAGATCACTGCATTGGGTTGGGTTGTCACCTGTTCCATGCCTGTGCTGCTTTGCTGGGACACCTGGTGCCCTGGCCCCAGCTGCAGGCAAAGCATGGCCCTGACACCTGGGATCATTCTAAACATGGAAAGGTCCCTTGAAACACACCTGGCCCAATGGACAGACAGAACAACAGATGCAATATGGCAGCCAGGAATAAGGCACCAGCAGCAAAACACCAAGATCAGCAGGAGCTCTGGGGCAGGCATAGGCAAACTCGGCCCTCCAGATGTTTTGGGACTACAACTCCCATAATCCCTGGCTAACAGGACCAGTGATCAGGGATGATGGGAATTGTAGTATCAAAACATCCGGAGGGCTGAGTTTGCCTATGCCTGCTCTGGGGGCTTTTTGATCAGAAATGCAAGGCACTTTTGCAGTGGTTTCAAGAGAGGGAGCAAATGTGTGCTAGTTCAGGGATGGGGAACGGCAGGCCCGGCAGGAAGGCAAATGCAGCCCTCTAGGCCTTTCTAGCAGACCCAGCCCACCTATGAAGAAGCAGCCGGTCACTAAACCTTACAATAAAATGTAGACATCCATAATCATATAAAACAAGACACAATTTTATGGACTATCTCTGGCAGAGAGGAAAACACAGTCTCGTTTATTTGGGTAAGGGCTTTACTTGTATCTTTGCTCTGCTCAGCAGAAATTTAGGTACAGTTTCTGTAATGATCCTCTTTGTACCAGCGAGGAGAAGAAAAACATAATATCCAGATGATCTTCTAGGATACAAAGTGGTGGCCAGTCTAATCAACATCCCACTATGTTCTTTTTCACATGGGTGTGACATAGCCATGTGGGTGAATGATTGGCAGTACACCAAAGCAGTTCATTATTTTTTTAAAAACCCCCACTTTAAAGCTATGTGCTGAAACATCCCCCCTCCCATCTAACTACTATTGCATGAATATTAAAAGGCCTATTTTGGAAGAAAAGAAAAAACTAGGCAAAAAATTACTTGAGCATGAATGAAGATCAACTAAAAATGTAAGAACCGAAATGGCACTCCCTGTCAAAGGTTAGAGGTGTAGGGCTAGGTTTACACTCCGAAACCAGGGCTCTTCAAAAAGACAGAAGAGCTGTGCTAAGGTGACTCACACCTATGGCATTTGTGCTACTCTTCTGTACTTTCCAAAAGGGTTGGATTTTCAGAGGTCTCAAAAGAGGCAGAAACACTGCAGGGGAGCCACAGGGGAACGATCTGATGATGTGAAGTTGATGTTCCATTAAAAGAAAGAAAGCGGCTGTGTACACCCATTTACTTTCCATCCAGAGCCCTCCTGCTGCAGGTTTGGGTGGTGCATAAAACTACGTTAAGCAACAATCCACATCTATCCTGTGGCTTCTTACGCAGCACTGTGTTTTCATGCATTTCACCCCCCCCCCCAACGTACTTCAATCCAAATTGAGGAAAAGAACAACCTAGCTGCATTTTAAGGCGGTTATGTGTGCACAGCCAGAGTGAACTGAGAGTGGTCATTCTACAGTAAGCACCTAGTAGGGAAGTATCCCCAGAAGCACATTGCAAGGTGGGACTATGCACAAAAAGAGGGGAGAGGTGCTTCCAGATGAGAGTTTAATATGGAAACAGGACATTCAGATATCGCAAATGGCTCAATAGCAAGCTTCTTCTTCTTTCTTCCTCTCTCTCTCTCCCCCCCCACCCCACTTATTGGATTTTTCCTGGAAATGGTATCTCCAGATTAAGCAGGGAGGAAATACAGGCTGGAGTTTCAGTGCCAACGACATCAGGTGGACATGGAGAAAACTTGCATACATGAGGAACACTGGCCCCACCTGAATTCAGTGTCCACCTGAATTAAACAGGGTGGTGTGGTGTCAGGCTCAGAAAATTCTACCCCTCTCCCAGTGGCAGCTCAAAACAGGAAAGAACAAAGAGAGTCCTTAGTAATGAGTTTGTTCAAACATCACGTTGAGAGGCAAAGGAATCCAGTCTGTCTCCCATAATGGCGTTGCTTCAACTGAGCTCCTCCCCTCTCCCTTCCTAGCAGCAGCACTTCCTCTTACGGTGGCCGCCAGGGGCTAATTGTCTCTGAGTCCTTTGCTCTTCCACTTTCAATGCGTGTGAGGTTCTTGGAGAAGGGGGGTCAGAAATGCTCTCCAGTGATAACGGGTCAGCTGGCTGCTCTGTCTCTGTCTCCCACTTCTCTCCTACCAACACCTCCCAACTTTTCTGTTCGTCTGTCTTTGCGCTGTGACCTTCCTCAAACCACTGCTGTAATTCAATGATCCCTTCATCTTCTCTGGGAGTGTCAGGAGAAGGGTGTGTGTGATCTCCACCATTCCTCCTCCCCTTCAGTCTAGTCCTTGACAGGTGGATACAGGCCACCATGAAGAAGAAGAAGAAGAAGAAGAAGAAGAAGAAGAAGAAGAAGAAGAAGAAGAAGAAGAAGAAGAATAGTAGTAGTAGTAGTAGTAGTAGTAGTAGTAGTAGTAGTAGTAGTAGTTTGGATTTGATATCCCACTTTATCACTACCCAAAGGAGTCTCAAAGCAGCTAACATTCTCCTTTCCCTTCCTCCCCCACAACAAACACTCTGTGAGGTGAGTGGGGCTGAGAGACTTCAAAGAATTGTGACTAGCCCAAGGTCACCCAGCAGATGCATGTGGAGGAGCGGAGATGCGAACCTGGTTCCCCAGATTATGAGACTACCGCTCTTAACCACTACACCACACTGGCTCTCATGTTAGTACCACTGACATTATAATGGATGCCACACACACACACACACATACACACACACATCCCATTGCATGCATGAGCAGCACCAATCCTGCAATAAACACCCTTCTCAAAGCACCCTTTACCCCATACATGCCAACAGGTTCCATCCATGGCCAGTGTCGGGGTGGGCATCCACCCTCTGGCAGTGGTAGCCTGGTCCTCACCCACAAGGATATGGTAGCGGACAACATGTCTCTGTGTACACCCACATGATGTAAGAACCCTCCTCTCACACACGTTTCCCAACCATCAGAATGATGGGCATGGTCCCAAGGTATGGTTTGAAGGCAGCTGAGGAGGCCACCTT